>NC_142625.1:4202999-4508458 GCF_059453375.1 Lepisosteus platostomus
ATCGTGTCTGCATTTATAACTTAGTTTTTTAAATTTATCAACTAATATGAAGAATCTCTTTACTTTTAAGTCCCTTACTTTCTCACCAGCTTTCTCCCCACTTAGACTACTTTTTGATACCATCCTTAGACAAAGCAGAAACTTGTTGTACTTTCTAATGACATTACAAGTGGAAAGATTACAGATTTTAATCATCTTTAATTTTGTTACGTTATACATTTTAGAAACGTTTCATCTATACAAACGCCACAACTATTCTCAATTGTATTTCTGAATGGTATGTTACACTTAGTTCACAGTTTTTAATACATCTAATTAAGAAAGTTAGGTGTTAGCATAAACTATTAGTAATCCATAATAAATTTAGCACTGTAATAAGTTGTTGCACTTTCCCCCGCATCTTGTCAAAATATATTTTCATTGTTCAAACATACATTAAATCTGACTATCATATAATAAGTTAAATACAAAACTAAAGAAAAAACAGGGTAAAATATAATTCAAAATATTTTGCCAACAATGTTAACTGTTTATAAATAATAAAATTTATTAATTAAGGAGTAGGATGGCACAGTTGTTAGTATGCTTTTTGTTGTTTCTTTTTTATAAATACAACAGTAGTACTGGATGTCTCAGTGGCTTTCAAAATTAAATTATGCATGCAAACCTGTGAACTAGAAAGATAACTAAAATATCCATCCATTTCAAATGGTGGCGAAGTGGTTAGCATTGCTATCTTGCAGCACTGGGGTCCTAGGTTCAATTCCTGCCATCCTGTGTGTGGGGTTTGCATGTTCTCTCTGGGTTACATGGTTTTTCTCCATATGTGTGATATGACTCCCTCTCGCACTCCAAAACATACTGGTCAGTTAATTGGTTTATGGGAAAACTGGCCCTGGTGTGTGTGTTTGTGTCTGTCTGTCCTGTGATGGACTGGCGCTATGTCCAGGGTGTATTCTGCCTTGTGTCCGTTGTTTACTGGGATAGGCTCCAAATCCTCTGTACTGGGTAAAGAGATTAGAAATGGATGGAAGTAAAGGCACTGTGTGGATGGAACTATACACGGTGTTGGAAACCCACTATGAAATGGCAGCATCTCACTGAGAATAAAATATTTTATAGTGCTGGCTTAAGGAAACAGCCTTTCTACCTCTCTTGCACATCGGTATCCATACCTAGTTATTTAAACAAATTGCCTCTAATTATAAACATCTTAATATGCTGGCTCTGTGGATCCGCATCAGCTATGTTTGCCCATTCCTTCAATTCATGTGCATCCAACACACCGTTCAATGCCAGCAACTACACAAAGTCTAAAATACAATCCTCATTTCCGTATCTATGTAAACATACAGTCTGTTAACTTCATCATCTTCATCAAAAGTATGCCTAACCCCATTAGGAAGTGTTCTTGTTATCAGTGTATTCCTCAGCTATCCCAAAATTATCATCTTCTTACCAACATCTCTAGTCTTTTATCCTGCAATAACTCAGCCAACACTTAAAAGCTGCTTGTGTTAATTTCTTTAAATCACAAATATATGTAAATACTGGTCATGTAATACTCTGCATTGTGGAATAATAGTTTATTTTAAAGGGAACTAGAGAAACTAGGAACTAGAGAAATCAAAGGCCTTTTTTTTCTAGAATTAATAAATGCGCATCCTGTTCACTGGGGAAATTAAATCCACACTGAGCAATCTTCAATATGTTCAGAATATGACAGTGAGAATCCTATCAGGGATGCATAACACCTGTTTTCAAATCCTTGCACTGGTTACCTATCAGGTTTCGAGTCAACTTCAAAATCCTCATCCTCATTCAGTACCTACAGTATATGGCTTATCTGTCTACTCCCCCACCTTTGTCCGTCTGACTCTGGTCTTCTAGCTGTCCTCAAGAACATGTACATTCTGTGGGTGACAGGACCTTCCCTAGCTACACCCCAGAGCTCTCAATTTGTATCCCCAGTGATATCAGTCACGTACCCTAAAGTGCATTTAAATTTAACCTCAAAAACGAACGAAGACTTAGTGTCTGTATCTGCTTCATTTTCTAATTTTGGTAGCACCTCTAACTGCTTGTCTTTCTTATATGTATTTACTTTGTAATCTGTGGTCCTTTTATCTGTTTTTACATCTACTGTATTGCTTTGAGATGCCAGTTTCAAAGGCATAATAAATAAGTTTAATATTAAATAAGTTTATTATTGTTATAGAGAAACATGATCAGATTTTCCCTTGTTCAGATAAAAAGATCTAAAGTATACTAGTTTGTCACTCTTCTCATTCCCTTTGCTAAATTACTTTTCATACAGTACTAATCTGATCAATCTAACTGCCTGTTTTCTGTGCTTTCTCTATCCTGCTAGATTTGCAATTATTATGAAAATGTTATTCTTGAAATGACTCATTTCTAAATACCTTTTTTCACTGTTAACATCTTGCAGGAACTCTGCGACAAAATAAACACTTATCTCAACTGACAGTTCATCCTCCTACCAACATTGAATAAAAAAAACTTAATTTCTATATTTGTCTTTATTTAGTTGTTTCATTAGTGACAAAGGCTAAACTTTCTTGGAAAAATGTCTTATGTGTTGTGGAAAAAACTGACTTGCTTTAAGAATGTTTACAAATCCTTTCACCTGGCAGTTTACCTGAATGCCCAACTATCTGAGAAGCCCTCCATGAAACCATGGTTGCTATTAATTCATTTAGGGCTCACTGACAGAATTGCTGTTTTTTATGCATGCTAATTTTCTGATTCCTCACTCTGTTTCATGTTTAGAGATAAGACTTTGATCGTGAAGGGAAATTGATGTACATGTTTGCATGTTCTTTTGTAACATACACCTTTTTGTGATTTGTTTTTGTATATCTAAGCAAGTGTTCCTGCATCCCTCTTCTGCACTATAGTCATGGCTTTTTTTCTGTTTGCTTATTTCAAAGCAACACCTGCTCCATTTCTAAAACTTTTTGCTCATGTGCATTTTTGTATTTTTTAATCCTCTAGCACGTTAACATCCTGAATTTTCATTTGTAGAATGAATTTGAGTTTTAGCCTTAAAAAGCTAAAGTTTTCACTATCTTTTGTTTCTTGTCCTACAACTGTTATTATTGATCACCGAATTATTGTACTTGACATGACTTCATTCACCCTTTCCTGAACGTCTATGACAGGCAGAGTCTTGTTTCTGGTGCAATCTTTTGCAGCTGACATTTCACCGTTTTAAATGAACAAGAAATTAATGCTCATAAATCACTTATTCTATATAAACAGTCTAATTGCCCTCCGAAAATCCTCTTTTTCTTGTTTGTTTTAGAGACCTTGATCGAAACTGATTTTAGATGTCAGAAAGGATTTATTTTCTCTGTATTTCCTACACTGCTGTGTCAAGATTTTAACTTTATATTTAGGCTCAGATTTCAACTATAAATCTTACATTAATTAATAGCAGTAAATACTGATGTTTTGCTCCCTCTTACCACAAATATATATATATATATTGTAGCTGGGATTAACTTTTTCGTATGTGTAGCTACTGCGATCCGGACACGGAACAGTTAAAGATGGCGACAAATCAGGCACCCGGGGGGGGCGTCTTCCCATAACTAAAATGCCAAATAGGAGTGGCTTAAGCGACATACACAGTCGTGTAACTGACAGTTTGAGGAAGCCTATCGTGTAAATTTCGCTTTGTTGCCGATAAGTTAAGCTTTCGAAACTCTGCCCCAAAGTCATGTGACTGATTTTTCGCCCTGTTTCGTTGGTTAAACGCAATGATCACAAGCGTTACCACCATGGTAACTGGGATGTGTAGTTTTTAATTCCATTTGAATTATAACTGTACGTACTGTCTTCATATTTGGCCAGGGCTTTAAAGAGAAGGCGCGCCAAAAAATGTCGGTGCCGTCGTCTCCGCTTTAAAGGTACCCCCGTGCTGGAAGAATTTGACCTCGGAACGTTTGCCCAGCGTAGCATTAGGCTACATCTTTATGCATCAGTTGAAAGATAATATGGAATGGAACGATGGGCAACTGATCCTTTCAATTTTAAAGAATCAAAAATAATACCTGCCTAAATTAGATATTGCATGACTTTAAAATCCATTTAAAACAGGTGACATTTCTTCCAGCTTAGTCTGTGTTTTTTGTTTATTTAAACATTTTAGTTTTGTAAACACGGATATAGAAAAAATCACCTTTTCTACAGGCGTTAAGTAGATCAGCAGGTTGCTGACAAAATAGTGCATGTCACACTTTATTCAATATTTACATCTGAATAAGAAAGCCAGGTTTTAACAAACTATTAATCAATAATAACTTGCATTGTAATTTTCCCTTCTTCCACATCTTGTAAAAACATTAATTTACAGAATTTTTTCAAATACATTAAATCCAACTATCAGAAAATAAGTAAAATGAATTCCGTCTTAATTTCAAATTATATTTTATCTTTCTGTCTGTCTCTTCCTACTCTCTCACTGGCTTAGATTCAGACACAGAATGGTTAACATCGGAGGGAATGTTTCGTGCCAGTCAGCGCATTATCATTTTGTGCTACGGGGAAGGCCTGTCACTCATTTCAGTCTCCTTCACTCTGCCCAAGCCACCCATTAAAAAGGATGCAGTGCTCATTTAAATCAGGTTTTCTTATATAAGCTCTTATTTTTTTAGACAATTCAGGTGGGGAGCTGCATCAGCATGTTACATAGGCTGCAAAGCAACACGTAATAGGTGTATTCCATGCTGAAAGGAGGAGAAAGAAAATGCAATGTTTTGGCCGTGGAGCCTTCTTCAGAAGCGAGAAAAACAAGGCAGTAAGCAAAGGTAATGTAGCATAGGAAAACCAAAAGCTGGGGGAGAGGAGGTGGGAGCAGGGGACAGACGGAGTGGCCAATCAGATGTAGTGTGAAGTCGGGATAGGTGAAGAGAGGTGTGAAATGAAACCTATGATGAATAGAGAGAGCTTTAAAAGAATGAGTCTGTTGAGAGAATCAAGGGGAAAGGTGTGATCCTAGCTGCAGGAAGGATAATTTAAAGCTTGTCTTTCTGTGGGAGTTGGGGGGGGAACCAGCTTTGAGAACACAGACAATAGAGATAAGTGTGATCATGGCCATCAGATGAAACGAGAAACAATGGGCTTGGAGAAATCTTTCATCTTCACAGCCCTAACATGTTCTCTGAAGTGTTCTCTGAGTCTCCTTCCTGTTTCTCCAATGTAGATGGCTGGGCATTTACTGCAAGAGATACAGTAAATAAGGTTGCTGGAGGTACAAGGTGCCATCGGGGTGATCCAGAATCATCCTGAGGGTCCTTGAATGAGTGTGGTGTTAGATATTTACTTGCAGGTGATGCAGGGAGCTCTGTTGCAAGGGAAAGTGCCTGGTGTGCATGGTTGTTGAGGGCGGTCAGGGGAGCTATGAAGAAGGAGGTTACGCAGATTAGGTGGTCGGCGAAATGAGATGATAGGGCGATCAGAAAAGAGGGCCCCAATGGAGGGATCATCCTGTAGGATGGAAAAGCTGTGGTTAATAGTCCTGGGGATAGGAAGTGTGATAGGGTGGTAAGGATGCACCAAAGGAATGTGGTTGTTACGGCGGGAGCTCCTGATCGGGTTGATGGTCCGGGGGGTGTTTTTGGCTCGGGCAAGGGCCCTGTCAATCACACTGCTGGGGTATCCTCTGTTGATGAAAAAGGAGTACATTTAGAGGGCTTGGTTCTCAAAGTCGATGTCGTCGCTGCATAATAGTCATAGCCTAAGGAACTGAAAAAGGAAGAGTTTTTAGTGTGGTTGGGGTGAAATGAGCTGTACAGGAGGAAGCTGTGTGAATCTGTGGGTTTGTAATAAACTGAAGTGGACAGTCGGGGGTAGTTGATGGAGAAGTTGATGTCTAGAAACGGAAGAGTAGTGGAAGATATGTTAACCGTATATTTGGGGGACAAGTGGAAGTTGGTGAAATGGTGCAGGAAGAATTCAAGCTGATCGTTGGAGCATGTGGCGGCACTGACGCAGTCATCAATATATCGTTTGTAGAGGTCAGGGACATAGCCAGTGCAGGAAGTGAAGAAGCGTTCTTCTACCCAGCCGACAAAAATATTGGCATAGCTGGGTCCCATTCTGGTGCCCATGGCAACTCCACTGACTTCTTATTGAAAGAATGCGTTCAGTGTGAGGACCAATTCTGCAAGGCGTACCAGGGTGTGGGTGGGTGGATCAAGCACTGTGTGTTTGTCCAGTGTGTGCTTGAGGGCTGTAAGGCCATCATTATAGGGAATGACGGTGTACAGAGATGTGATGTCCATGGTAAAAATGTAGCATTCGGTACCCTGAAATTGGAAATCAACCACGCGCTCCAACTTTTTAATGGTGTCTTTGATGTATGAGGGAAGATCTTCAATCAGCGGTCTCATGAGGCTGTCGAAAAAGGCTGAGATGTAAGTAGTTGGACAGTTACATGCTGATACGATGGGGTGTCCAGGGGTGTCTGGTTTGTGGATTTTGGGGAGGAGGTAAAATTGAGATACCTGTGGATGTTCCATGATGAGCCGGTTCGCCTCCTGGGGGAGCTCATTACTGCTGATAAGAAGAGGAATGGTGGATACCACTTCCTTTTGGTAGTCAGTGGTAAGGTCCTGTTGTAGAGGGAGGTAGGCAGAAGTGTCAGTTAGTTGTCTAGAAGCTTCAAAGATATATAGATCCTTACGCCACACCACAACAGCGCCTCCTTTGTCCACTGGTTTGATGACGATATCATCCCTGTTGCGGAGAGACTGGAGCGCCTGATTTTCTCCTTGGGTGAGGTTAGACCTATGTTTACTGGGTATAGAGAGTGCCCTGGGAGCTTGATTAGTGATTTGGTTGATGAAATAATCAACTGGTGGGAAAACGGCCAGAGGGGGGAGTCCAACAGCTCTGTTTGGGATTAATGTTAATTACATCAATAACTGGATTGTTATCAGCTGCCTGTGAAGAGGAATCGTCGGCAAAATGTGCTCTGAGACGGATCCTGCGGTAAAAGCGGTTAAGGTCGACATTGGTCTGGGGGATGTCCAGCTTCCTGGGAACTGGTACAAAACTGAGCCCTTTGCTGAGGAGGGATCGCTCCTGTGAAAGGGAAAGGTCAGAAGGTATGGTGACAACAAGGTTAGGGTTGGTTGAGGGTGTTTGGGGTGTTGATGGTTTTCTTCTGTAGAAGGTGACCGAGTTTTTTGTCCTTCTCTGTAGTGAGAAACTGGTAGTTTAGAGTTGAGAGATCTAATGAGGTTAGTTATGAAGGGAAGATGTTTCTATTGTTCTATTTTATACCATGACAGGAGAATACACTGTATTAATTATTGTTGCTGCTGGGCTTGGAGCTTTGATTCGCCTACTTTTTCAACTAGCTTGCAGAGGAAGTCATTGCCCTGTTTTTTGTTTATCACTTAATAAGGTCAATGTAGAACACGTTATTTATTACTGTGTATTTATTTTTGGGTGTTTATTATAGTCCCTGTTACCCCCATTTGGATTAAAATCACAAACGTGTGTTTTAATTAAATGCTTGTATTGATTCGCAATCTGACAATGCAAGACGGAAGATCTGTAAAATCTTTCATGAATGTCCCCCACCTCGCTCAACAATCTTAGGAAGAACACGGAACGGCCTGTTACCAAAATTGTTGAACTTTGGTCTGTCAGTTCTTACTCCCAGAACTTGTAAATCCCATTGATCAGTTCTTGTTTTGTGCTGGGTTTTGCCGTTTTCCCAATATAGTCTTTCGGGTAATGCCATACCATCTCTATTGGATTTAGATCTGGGGATTCAGCTGGGGTTCTCACCCAGTTCCCTCCTTCTGCTTTAAGCCTTGCCTTTACAGCTGTGAGTTTTGAGTCATTGTCCTGAAAGAAACGGTGCCTTGATCCAAAGTGCTCCCTGATGTATGGGACAGCATGCTGTTTGACCACGACTTCCTCAAAGAATTCACGATCGCTTATTCCTTAAAAAATAAGTGGTCCCGGGCCTCTTCTAGAAACAGCCCCCCAAACGTGATCCTTCAGTGGATATTTTGGCTTTGGCCTATTCATATCTGCCCTTTTTGATGAAATCGACACCATTGAAAACTGTTCCAAAACCACTGTTTCATCAGTGAAAAGTCCATCATGAAATGTTTCTCCCTGTTCTATCCATTGAAGCACTTGCTTGAGCATTTTTTTATTTTTCTTATCATAGAACATGGGGGGTGGGGTGGGAGACAGTTGAAGAAACTTCTGTACAGCTGGTACATTCTGACAACAATTGATTATAAGATCTATCAAATTGCAATGAAATAAAATATGCTGGACAGAGAGGCGGATGTTAGTATGCAGAAGACAAAGATAACCATTTATATTGCAATGTCAGATTGTGAATCAAAGACGTTTAATGAAACACACGTTTGCAATTTAAATTGAAATGGGGCTAACGGGGACTCGTATTATTTCTCTCTTTATCAACACTCATTAATAAAATGCTTTTATTCATTCATAATCTGACTTGCATAACTCACATTCCTGAATGCCCCCCTGCTCAACAATCTTAGGAAGAACACGAAACAGCCTGTTGATAAAATTGTTGCAATTTTGTTCTGTCAGTTCTTCCTCCCAGAACTATATACAGATGCAGCCATTCAAAATGCGCGGTACAAACCCGTGGTACGGTAATCTACCCACAAGCCACGCGGTAAGTGATTGGCTGGCCAAAATGACCGACGGGCACTCGTGGTGCATTGGTTGGTAGTGAAAAGATTTAATCATTTAATGTCTTTACTGTGCACATTTTAATCTGCTTAGTTTTGAATATTTATATGGAATTTTACCACTAAAGGGAAATTTTAGTAGCTGAGCATAAAAAGAAGAGGAGCATAACGCATCTGAAGGTCATAAACAATATTAATTTAGGAACATAAACATTACTGTATGTACGTAAACTGTACTGTGTATGGCTGGTCTTGGTAGTTTAAAGAAAAACTACACACCAGTCTTCCATTTCTCCCTAAACATTTTAAGCACGAAAGTTTTATGAAACGGTACCCAAATATGCGATTGCTGTATAGAATGAATTTTAATTTAAAAATTATTTAACACGAAAATTAAGCTGTTTACATCTTCCGCCTGAGAACAGTCACCCGTTGCTACCCGACGCAGAAACACAGCCACTAACTAGCAAAGAGAGGACATTTAGCTAGCCAGTATGATAAATAAATAAATGATTTTGTTTTTCTTTTGCACATTTTTTGAACATTTCCATCGATTGTACAAGCACTTGGAAACTGTCCAATCCCTAGTTCATCAGGCATTTTCTTTTATGCTGTGGGCATTCTCCCGGTCTGGTGCCGGTCTGTGTCTTCTAGGATATAATGCCAGCGAACTCTTGTTTTTATGTCCACTATAACAGACAATCTCCTTTGCTTTTAACAGAGTGTCTAACCCCTCTGATTGGAGAAAAAAGACATGCTGGTTTGCTATACATACTGTACCAGGAAGATGATTTCTTTCTATAGGAAACGTGTATTTTTAAAGTTTAAGAAGTAACAACCTTACAGCGTACACAGATTTCTAAACTGATCAGGATCGTTCTCTTTCTTATCCATAATGTTCACCGCTCTGTCCAGCAAATTAATAATAAACTTTATTTTATATAGTGTTTTAAACGAATAAGTAATTAGATTGCTCATAAACCTAATCACTTTTTCTACATTAACACAGCGTAATTGCTCTCTGAAAATGCTTTTTCTTTTTATTTAGGCTCAGATTTCAACTATAGATCGTATTATAAACTTTCTTGGAAAAATGTATTTTATGTAAATCATGTTTGCTATTAATTCATTTAGGGCTAGAATATGTTCATTGTCTTCCAATCAAGTCGAGTTGACATTAGAAGCTTGCCACGCCCGGACTGTTACACCAACACATTAGCATGTTAAAGCGATTTCATTGAGGAGCCTAGCTTTCTTAACTAGTAAGTACTGTACTTCCTTGGTTTTGGAGGGGGGAGGTCTTTCGCTGGAAACCTTGCCCCCTTCTACTTGTGAAATACCTGTGAAACCAGTTTAATTCTTCACAGCCAGCACTCCCGCAGAGAGGGGGGTTGTACTCGTTAATGTCTTAGCCGGAACACATCATTATATCTCATTTTGTATTTCAATTTAAAAAATCATTTGCCCAGCTTAAAACTATTGTTATTGTTTTTATCCTGTAAAGCACTTTGAGGAGCACAGCTTTCTCGCCACTTAGATTACTTTTTGATACCATCCTTACACAAAGCAGAAACTTCTTGTATTTTCCGATGACATACAAGTGGAAAGATGACAGATTTTAATAGTCTTTTTTCTGATCCAGGGAAAATCGGATCATGTTTCTCTATAACAATAATAAAAAAACTTTATTTTACATATCACCTTTAAAAGTAGCATCTCAAAGCAATACAGTAGATGTAAATACCAAGGCAAACGCGTTTTTAATAAAATGCTTTTATTTGTTCAGCAGAGAGAGAGGATAAAACCTGGGCGTAACAGCTGTTCCTTTTTCTGATCACTCCCTCTCTGGATAAACGTCTCACCTGTCCTGTTCTTTGTTTTCCTAATTTGCTGATTATGCCTTCTGCGGTCCACTCCTGCCCTCACACCTAAAGAAGACTATTTTAAATTTCTTTGCGTGGTCCATTGTTCAATTAACCCTTGTATGTGCTGTCCTTAAGTTGATATCACATAAAGGTGATATGTAAAATAATGTTTTTTATTATTGTTATAGAGAAACATGATCAGATTTTCAGAAAAAAAGATCTAAAGTATACTAGTTTGTCAATAGTATACTTTTAATGCAGTCTTTGCTGTGCTCTAGAGGATCCTTGTGATGTTTCGAGCTCTGGTTGAATGATAAGTGTCGCAGTTTAAATAAATATCGTAGTTGGAAATTATTAAACGCTCTGTTAAAAGCAAGGGAGTTTTTATGTCCGTTGCAGTTTTTTTGAATCACTGGCAGAACACATTCCATAAGAATCAGCACTTTTATATATCGCCTTTAAAGGTGGCTTCTCAAAACGCTTTACAGGGTAAAAACAACAATAACAGCAACAATAACAGTATTGTATTTCATTGCACTTTGACAGATCGTCCTTAAATCAATTGTTGACTTTTCTCTCTTTACTACTGAACTTGTTTGGATTGACTGAGCTCCGTTCTGTACCACACAATGATCCCCCCCAGTCTCTCTGCCCCGGGTGATTTGGGATTTTTTGACAGAGGGTAGAACATTTTCTCTCTCTCTCTCGCTTGCACCCCCCCCCCCGTGTATTGTCTGTTTTTTTGTGCTGTCCTTTGACAAAACAAGGCTCGCCAGATAATGTGAATCAAAACCTGTTTTTCTAGCTTTTAAAGTCGTGCGATGCGTAAGCGGGAACACATTATATCTTACATATGAAAATTACATATTAAAGCTCCCAAACAAACGCAAACGTGTTTTTAATAAGATGCTGTTATTTACTCATAATCCGACAATTTCAGGAAGACTAAGGGAGGTCTGGCTTTTTTTCTGGAAAACCATAACTCTGGTCTTGTCCAGATTGACTGTCAGCGCCTAGGTCTGACAGTGCTGCTCCAGCAGCGCCAGGTTCTGCCGCAGCCTCTGTTTTGTGGGTGACAGCAGGACCAGGTCGTCTGCAAAGAGCAGGAACTCGATTTCTGTAATTAATGCAGATCAGTAAATCAAGAGACAAAACAATTATTGCGCCCGGCTCCTAAATGGGCTTTGACATGCTAATGCGTTGGTTTAACAGTCCGGGTGTGGCAATGTTTTTAATTGTTATAGAGAAACATGATCAGATTTTCCCTGGTTCAGAAAAAAAGATCTAAAGTATACTAGTTTGTCACTCTTCTCATCCCCTCTTTGCTAAATGGCTTTTGAATAGAGTCACATGAAGAGAGAGGTGAAACAGCCCTACACAGCCCTGTCGCAGTACAGGAATATAATTATATCTTATTAATTTCTTTAGATACGCAATTCTTTTAATACAGTCTTTGCTGTGCTCTTGGGGATCCTTGTAATATTTCGAGCTTTGGTTGAATGATAAATGTCGCAGTTTAATTTTCATAGTTAGAAATTATGGAACGCTCTGTTAAAAGCAAGGGAGTTTTTATGTCCGTTGCAGTAAAAGAAAATGCCTGACAAAGTAGACTGACTTTTTTTAAATCCCCGGCGGAACACATTCCATAAGAATCGGCGCTTTTATATATCGCCTTTAAAGGTGGCTTCTCAAAACGCCTTACAGGATAAAAACAGCAATAACAGCAACAACAATATTGTATTTCATTGCACTTTGAAAACCAAGTAATAACTTAACTATATGTGCAAACGTTTTATGATATGTCGCTGTTGTGAATGTCTGTCTTATTTGTCTGTCTGTCCTGGCTCTCTCGCTCGCCCTCCCCCCCTCTCTCCCTCAATTCAGTTCAATTCAAGGTGCTTTATTAGCATGACAGATGGGTACAATCAGTGTTGGGTATTTACTTTGCTTTGAGATTCCACTTTTAAAGGTGATATATAAAATCAAGGCTTTAACTTGCTTTAACTCCGCAAGTCTGAGTTCTCGTGTCTGTCCTATCCGAACCCGAAAGTATTACAATATGTATCTTTATAGCAGGTGGTGTACAACTTTTTAGCATAGATTACTTTTATAAAATGTATTTAAAAAATCCACGTTTGATCCCAAGAAAAATAAATCTAAACAGGGAGAAAGTTATGCTGAAAGTTTAAGATACTTGGAAGACAAAGATATCAATTTGTTGCATTTGTCTGATTGTGAATCAAAACACACATATTTAAACATGCGTTAACGATTTAAATCAAAACGCGATTTAAATCAATATAAATGTTTATATTGTAATGCATAGGTGACTATTCATTGTTATTAAAATGACTTAAATTCGATCATGTTGTGATATTTAGAAATATAAATTTGTTTGGTGCAAGTGAGGTTTTATGTAATCTCTGACCAAGGGAAACATGTTTTCAAAGAAATGTTTGTTAAAAACTCCAGTCATGACTCCAGTGGGATTCGATCACAGACAGTGTGATGTGCATGTCAGGAACCTAACCCACAGCACCACCGGCAACGTAACATGCAGTGTGCTGAAAAAGCACTACAGAAACATTATCAACAGACAATGTACAGCGTGTACTATTCTTGTGTTGCGGTACATGAATATAATTATATAGTTATTAATTTCTTTAGATACGCGATTCCATATTATATTCCTTTTAATCAAATTCTAAAAGTATGCTTGTTGACTCCGGTATCTCGTTAGTTAAAGACTTCGATGCTTAAAATGTTTAGGGAGAAATGTAATACTGATGTGTGTTTTTTCTTTAAAGTACCAAGACCAGCCATATACTGTATGTTTATGTTCCAAAATTATCATTTATGGCCTTCACACGTGTTACAGTATGCTCCTATTCTTTTTATGCTCAAGCACTAAGATTTCCCTTCAGTGGTAAAATTCCATATAAATATTCAATACTAGAACGGGCACAGTACAGACGTTTACTGTAAATCTTTCTACGACAGACCAACGGACCACGAGTGCCCCTGTCGGTCAACCAATCACAATGCGCGACGCCGTAGCCAATTACCTCCGGTACGTGTCTGTACCGCGCACTTTGAAAAGCTGCATCTGTATACTCACACTTCTACCCTAAACTATCTAACATAAATTACAGTACAGGGACATCAATAAACTGATCAGAGGAACAGACTTGGAAACAAGTAAGCCTTAGTTGCCTTACGAAAGTGCACACTCACGTACACAATTAATGCACACTTTAGATAAGTGAGCAAAAGAACTCAAACTCCACACAAGACAAAGGAAGACTCCACTTCTAAATGGTTGTAGAAGTGAGAGACAAGTACGGTCAAGATGGAGGAAACTGAAATTTATTTTGGGAAGAGAGTTGGCCAGCAGCTCAACATCCAATAATATGGGAAGCATCTTATACCCAGAATAATTCAATAAACCAACCAGAAAAAACAAACTCTGCCAACTTAGGGCCGTGACAAAAGGATATGTACCTTTTTTTTTAATGGAGTACAGGATATAAGCTTTATAATGTTAAAACCACAACTCACTGTAAGTTCTCAGGTTAAAGGCTTTGATGCATAAAGTATTTATATCTAAAATGTTTATGAAGAAGTTGGAGGTTTGCGTACTTGTGTCCAACTGAGCAATCTTGCTTTTTTTAATGTTTAACATGGTGTAATACACTTAATTATTAAAAGTCTAAGCAGTTTAAACTGTACATTCTGTAATTGGATCCCTCAGCATTTTCTGTCGACAGCCCAGAGGCTGCACGTGAGACATTAGGCTTTTCCATCTCCACCTGGCTGTTTTGCAAAGTATTTCACCCTATTTACAAAATGTGGTATCATGCAGTACACGTAACGTGGTTTATTGCAGCATCCCTTGTGCATTTTGAATGGCTGAATCTGTTTTACTGCTAAAAACTGTTTTGAAATTGGAGGTGCTGCCAACTTTTCCCAACAGTCAGACATCTTGATTTCCATAATCCAAACTTTAACCTTCTCTAAAATTCAAACCCAAGAATTTATTCCCCATTTTAGAGAAATATCCTACCTTAATGTGAGCATTGGCACCGAGAAGCTTACTTGAACACTTTTTTTTTTAACATGTTGACACTGCTGATCATGTCGATGATGCTTTTATTTTGTCCCTGCAACTCGACATTCAGCAGTTCAGTCAAGTCTCTAAATCCAGAAGCCACTGGTGAATATGACCCTGTTTAGACAACTTGTTAAACTCTTTGATTTCAGACAACAGCTGTCTGAACTTCATCAAAAATGTTTTTGAAATTTCCAAACAGCAAGTCGGCAGTCTTGGCAGTCTCGACAAATGCCTTTTTACTTCTTGATCCCTGAATGCCTTTGTATTTAGCCAGGACATGAGTCACACATGAGCCAGGACAGGAGTCACACGGAACAAGGTGATTGCCACTTTCCCTCTTCTATTAGGCCTTTTTAAAACCGACTGATGCTACCTGATTAATTTTTCCACTTTTCCATAACTCACTTTTAGCAGAAAGGTCCACATCATACATTTTGTGAGCAGTTTTGAAATGTTCTATATTTCGGTTTTTCACACACTAGTATTGCAGATTTGAATGTAAAAGTATAAAAAAATAATTGCTTCCATTCCATTCCACACAGTAATTTTTCGGTCTCTTTGCTTCATTTTTGCTCAAGCACTACAACAAATGTGGAGTTCATGTGGCAATATCCAAGAGAATGTTCTTGGAAAGCAACACTTTATTTACAGAGCTCCTGTAGCAGTTTTTCAGTGTCATCCTGCATTTAGGGAAGAGACTTTAACCACCCATTTGACAAGGATTAAACAACAAGGGCAGTAAAATGTATGACATTATATGCTGTGGTACAATGCTGGGAGTGTCTGGTGTGGGGGGGCAGAGCCCCAGATCAAGAAAGGGACATTATCCTACTAGGGTGTGAGGGCAGGGCTGCCGGGTCTGATGTATGAGCGAGTTGTGATTTGATGTGTTGGTGTGGGTGTAGACCTGAGTGGGTTGTGTGGTAGAGCCTCCCCCTGGCAATACATTGGTATTGGGGAAGCAAGTGGGGTCTATCTATCTGCACCCTCTGGGGGATAGTGCAGTGGGGGTTGGGCATGATGTGAGGTGTGCTGGCTGGCAGCTGTGAGTTCACAACCTAAGGGCATGAGAGTGAGGCGCCAGAGAGGTTGTGTTTTAGAGAGGGACAGTGTGTTGGATCTTGGCATGGTGTGCAGTGCCAAAGAGACTCTGTGATGTAGGTAGTGTGTATTAGTGTAATGCAACCTGGTGGCGTTAGGAAGAGGACGTCGGGGCTGGAGGTGGACCTGGGAGTTTCAAGCACTGGTTGAGTGTGAAACAGTGACCTAATGGAGTAGGAGAATCATTAAAACAAGTTTTCACAACTCTTCCATACCTCCTTTGTATATCCACATTCCCAAAAAACATGCAAGACGATGTTTTGCATCCTTGTCTTGGGCAGTCCTTTTTGTTTTGTTAATTTATGATCATGTATGACTTCTCTTGCAGATAGTTTATTCCAGACCATTAACCATTTTAGTTTTTAGGTTGCTCGGTAGCCCCTTAGCTTGTTCTTGCGCCCACACATTCTTACCAACTCCTGCAGGTAGTTTAGTCTCATTTTCCTTTAAATCTGTATCATAAGCCTCTGTTTCAAAACTAAAGTACTCTTTAATTCTGGATTCTACCAGCAGAATGTACTGGTAACTGAGCACCGCACCTGTACCCAGGAGTTGCATGATGTCCATTCTGCCCCACACCGCTTTGGCGAAGAGGCAGCTCCAGAACACGTGCTCCTGAGTCTCCTTAATGAAACATGACCAGGGGCAATGCGGGTTTCTGGCAAGCAAGTGTCTGTAGAGGACCTCTCTGGTAGCCAGTCTCTTGTGTACGGCCATCCAGTTGAGGTCCTTCAATTGGATGTCAAGTTCTTTAGGCTACGTCCTTTCCCAGACTTGTCTGGGAACCTGCAGCCTTTTGTCGGCAACCAGATGCCCTCTCACTTCTTTGTACAGGACTCTGTGGTTGGTGCAGAGCTCTGGCTGTCTTGTGGCCTCGTACCTCCTGTTCCACTTGACAGCGTGGGTGTAGAACTCCGGTCGCCTCTCTGCCTTGGGCCCAGTTTTGACCAGTGGACCAAGTGCCTTATTGGGATGGAGAGCCACGTCTCCTGGATCTCTACTAGGTTATTGTGGATTTACTGGTTTTCAACCCTGACTTCCTGACCCACGTTTTCGGATAAACTCCTGCTGGTACATTTGAGTTCAGAGATTCTGCTTTGATAGTACAGACTGGGACGCATTCAGAGCTCCCGACACAGATTTAAATGAGTATACGGACGCGGTCACCAGCTATATTAAATACTGCACCGACGTTTGTGTACCAGAAATGAAAATTAGGTCATTTCCCAATCAGAAACCGTGGTTCAACCACGACATTCGCAATAAAATAAAAGATAGATCCACCGCGTTCAAATCGGGGGACAAAGAGCTGTACAAGAAATCACGGTATGCATTAGAAGAAGCCATAAAACGCGCCAAACGGAGCTACAGAGTGCAGCTTGAAATGCAGTGCGGTGACACCCGGAGGCTGTGGCAGGGATTACAGTCAATCACTGGCTACAAGGGCTGCAGCCAGGAAATTGACACGAACAACGCATCCCTGCCTGACGAGCTGAACCACTTCTATACCCGCTTTGATGCTCTGAACACGGGCACTGCTGAGAAGACCCCAAGCGTGCAGGGCGAGTTTGTTCTGAAACTCTCAGAGCAGGACGTGCAGAAGACTCTGAGCAGGGTGAAAATCCGTAAGGCTGCAGGGCCTGATGGGATACCACCTCGCGTCCTGAGGACATGTGCAGCCCAGCTGACCACAGTGTTTACAGACATCTTTAACTCCTCCCTGTCACAGTCCATGGTCCCCACCTGCTTTAAAAAAAACACTATTGTTCCAACCCCCAAAAAGACAAAAGTGACATGCCTGAATGATTACCGCCCAGTAGCATTAACATCTGTGGTGATGAAATGCCTGGAGAAGCTGGTGTTGTCACACATCAACTCCTCCATCACAGAGTCCCTGGACCCCCTGCAGTTCGCCTACCAGAACAACAGATCAGTGGATGATGCTGTCTCCCTGGCTCTGCATACAGCCTTGGAACACCTGGACACTAAGAACTCGTATGTGAGAATGCTGTTTGTGGACTACAGTTCAGCATTCAATTCCATCATACCCTGTCAACTGGTGACAAAGCTCAGGGGATTAGGTCTGTGCAACTCTGTCTGCAACTGGCTGCTGGACTTTCTTATCGAGAGACCACAGGTGGTGCGGATAGGCAATAAAACATCAACACCACTCACCCTGAGCACTGGAACCCCACAAGGCTGCTGTCTGAGTCCGAGGTTGTACTCCCTATTTACTCACGACTGCACAGCAAGACACAATAACCGCATCATCAAGTTTGCCGATGACACCACTATAATAGGACTGATCAGTGATGATGACGAGTCCACTTACAGGGATGAAGTTGTACAGCTGCTTAGGTGGTGTCATAGCAATAACCTGGACTTGAACATAAAGAAAACGAAAGAGCTAATAGTGGACTTTCAGAGACACAGGCCACACACTCACAGCCCACTCAGTATTGATGGAACGGAAGTGGAAACAGTCACCAGCTTTAGGTTTTTGGGAATTCACATCTCTAAAGATCTAACCTGGACTGTGAACACTGACTCTATCATGAAGAAGGCTCAGCAGCGCCTTTATTTCTTGAGGTGCCTCAAGCGATGGGGGATGCCAATACATGTGTTGGTGAACTTCTACCGCTGCACTATCGAGAGCGTCCTCACCAACGGGATCACCGTGTGGTATGGCAACACCTCTTCGCGAGAAAGAAAGGCACTGCAGAGAATGGTCAATATGGCCCAGAAGATCATCGGCTGCGGTCTCACCGAGATTAAACAGCTCTATGAGGACCGCTGCCGTGGTAGAATTCTGGCCATCACAGAGGACAGTCAACACCCAGGGCATGAGCTCTTCACCCCACTGCCCTCAGGCAAGAGATATAAGAGCATACGGACACTTACCACTAGATTCTTCAATAGCTTCTATCCACAAGCAGTGAGACTGGAGAACACATTTAGCCATCCCCCTCGGACCACACCTACACCATCACCATCTACCTCATTGTAATTTATTTATTGTACGTCTCCAGTCATTGTTTACACGTCTGTATTGTTTACATTCAAACTGTCTGTATGTTTACTTGCACATTGTCTATTGTTTGTTTGTACATTGTCTTGATGCACTGTTTGCACCTTGTTTTGTTTTTTACACTTGTTTTACAATCGAGAGACTTTCTGTAAGTAAGAATTCCATTGTACCAGTACCGGTTACATATGGCAATAAAGTTCAAGTTCCTTGCCTCACCCCCGACTCCTGCCTTACAGTACCTCCTATTTGGCCATTTATCAGGATTTTACTCCCAACTGCTTTGTATAGGGTCTTAATCCAACCCACAAACTGTGGCTAGAACCCCATTCGCTCCATCACTCTCCACAAAAAAACATGAGAGACCCTGTCAAAGGCTTTTTCAAGGTCTAAGTTAACTAACATAAAGGGTAGGTCTCTTTGCCCTGTCTATGCTATTATAGCCCTTATTAATTGTAAAGTCCAGTTTTTACGCCTTTGGACCCCACAGGTTTGTTCCATCCCAATCACTGAGGGTAAGACTCTTTTTAATCTGTTCACAATTACATTAACAAAAATCTTAGTCTGTACACAAAAGTGTTAAGTCTCCAGTTACTTAAATCGGTAGCCCTCCCTTTCTTATAAAGCAATATTGAAATCCCCATCCTCATGGTAGTCCCCAAGCAGCCCTTTTTAAAAACCTCCTTCAACAATAAAAGCTACAGGTCTTTCAAATCCTCCCAAAAGGTAAGATAAAATTCTGCAGGCAAACCATCTATCCCAGGCACTCTACCCTTTTTCAAATCTCTCATAACCTCCTTTAATTCACTTAAAGTGAAGGGTCCTGATGTTACAGCCCCCACAACTCTTTCAACAGCATCCTCCTCTATTTCTCTTTTGGAAAAGAGGTCTTGATAGAATTCTGACGCTGCCTCTAACATCCCAGCCTTGTCGGTCACTACTTGTCCCGACCGGTTCTGTAGTCCCTCCACCAACCTTTTGCTTTGCCTCTTCCCCATACGGCTAAACTGGAATGCAGAACTTGTTTCGGAAAACTGTAACTTCTCAATATACAGTTTAAAAAGGTAATGATGAGCTTTCCTCTCATAATACCTTCTAAGCTTTTCTTTCTGTGCGTTGATCTTTTCCAGATCAACCGGCAGCCAATTACAGTTCACAAACAGCCTATTCAATCCTTCTTGTAAAATTCTTCCCTCTTTCCTCTCCATTCTCTGCCTATCTCTGCAATACTGGTTTCTTCCTAGATCCCACCACTTCAGGATGGGAGTCTGCTCTCATCTTTCATTCATCCAAGACACCAGCTTCTTTCTGATGAAACCCCTATATGCAGCCTCATTCAAAATCTGTGTTAAGTCTCCACACACCCTTTCCAAAATCAATTCCCCTACCTGTGACTACCACCTCCAACACATCATGGTCAGAGTGCCAGAAAGGTGTTGTCAGCACTCTCCCTATCCCCAAACCCCTGGAGATAAAAACATAGTCCAATCTTTTTGACACTCCTGTTGCATTCCACCACGTAGGACCTGCTTTCCCCACTGTAGCTCTTAAAACACTATCCACCAACCCATACTACACAAGCAGGTTGTGGATGCTCCTGACATCTGGGCTGTCCTTGTCTTTAAAATCAATGTTAAAATCTCCTCCCATAATCTTCTTATTTGTCAATCAAAAGGGCATACAATTTACATAAAAGGTGTGGCACTAAGAAGCCACCGCTGGGGCATACACGCATATAAACCGATAACGACACTCACAGTCACATCCACACTCATCAGTCCTCCAGGCACACCAATTTCGCTCTGCCCCACCACAATGTCGTGGAACCCAAAAAGGATCTCGATGCCAGAGGAATGTACCCCACCCACACTCCATCTGGAAGCTCCCCTATCCTACTCCATTGTAAAATCTGCCACATCTGTCATTTTTCAGATGAACTTCCTCCAAGAAACATACGGTAAAGTCCAAAGTTCTTAAATAACAAAAAACGCAGCTCTCTTAACCTTGTCCCTCAAACCCCTCATTTATGGCTAGTACTTTCAACATGAGAAATTTCAAGAGGTCTTCAACATTTCTTTTCCTTTACCCAGTGCCTTAGTAAACGTGAGAAGCGTATATACGCTTCCCTCACAGTCCTTTCAAAACTTCCATAAACACAAAGCCCAATCACAGTCCAAAAATAAACTTCATGTAAAAGGCACACATCAAAGGTCAAAGTCCTCTGTGACTGGAAGACAACCTCCCTTCCCCACCCTCTCTCCCAAAACCCCAACATTTGAAGTGGAAAAACTTCATGATCACAAGTGGGCCATTAAGCCTTTTCGTCCCGTTTACTCAAAATGTCCATTGCTGCTATGTACGCATCCTGGACTTTCGATTTGTGATGCCTACTCACAAACAACTTTGTGATTCTTCTAGCATTCCCTTCATTTTCAAAACTCACTCCCGGAAACATTCTCAGTATATGTTTAAGCCCTCCCGCCCAGCTCGGGAACCTCACATTCCCATTCACACTTCTTTAAAAAGACAGGCGTGGCCTCCAACTGCTTCATAAACTTCCCGTCCTTCCTGAAGACTCCCACAGCGAAGGCTGCTTTTGCCTTCCCCGCATTTCCTCTCCACTGCCTCTGTTGGAAAAGAGGCACTTTTTGGACCCTATTTCCGTGTGAGTTCTTCCATATACTTGGAACGTTTTACTTCTGTCCCTTCATTAACACATTTGTACTGAATCCCTTTCCTTTGGAGCTCCTGATCTTCAAATCCAGCAGGCCAGTGAACCTTATTGCTCTTTTCATCCCACTTACAGAGCTCAACAAAATCCCTGGGGACCTCAGTCGGTCCAGAAGCCCTCCTCACTTCCCTTCTTCAGCTCTACTTGAGCCCCCACGCCTTTGAGTGTCTGTGCTTTCCCCTTTTCTATTCTTTGGCTCAAGTATAAAAGAGCCCCCTGACGACCGGGAGGGGCCTCCAGACTTGGGAACTGCGAGCTCCTCTGCCCTGACTTCTCCCTCCTCTTTTCCCTCAAAAGACATCTAATCCATGTCCCTAGGGTCTCAGACAGGCACTTGAACCAGTGGCAAGTCTTTTGAACCCCTGTCTTGGGTTCCTCCATGACTTCTTTCAAAAAGTCCAGTCCTGGCGTCTCTGAGCTCTCCAAAAACTCATCACTTTCCATCTGATACATATCCTCGACCATGATTTACATATGCAAATGCAGCCCTGCCCCTTCTCCTTCTGCTCTCAGCACGTTCCCTCCAAGCGGTTCCCAGACCTTCTCCTTCTCTTGGCCTTCAGCAAAAAGGGTTGTGCCTTGTGGTTTTCCTTGAAAACCTCCTTTTCCAGTCTTTTCTTTATCTGCTCTTTCACTAACAGCAGTGCCCCTACTATCAGAGCCTTCAGCTGCTTCAATCTGTCTCCGCTCGTTATGAGCTGCACCTGGTCGTGCCTATGCTGATCCGTGAACAACCTCTGAAAAGAACTCTTCTGTAAAGGGCAGTCCTTAAAAACATGCCCCTCACCTCCACACAAATTACATTTCATCTCTTCTTTGCATTCAGATGTGAAATGGCCCACTCCTTCACATCTTCTACACACAAGCTCTCTGCAGTCCACTACATTATGCCCTTCCTTCCTGTACCGCCTGCACACCAAGGGCTGTCCATAATAGTACAAATACCCTCGATTGGGTCCCATCTCAAAGGTCACAGGTGGATATAATAGGGGCTGACCCATTTGACCTGAAGCGCACCTTAAAACGCCTCTTCCCGGTCCAAAAACCCCTTTTATCCATAACCTTCACCCCTATGCCCTGAATGTCCACAAATATCTTCAAAAAGCAGACAATGTCCCCCTCAGGCACATAGGTGTTAAACATTGCCTGACTAAGGACTGTCAGCGTCCTTAGTTCCCGAGCAAACGGGTTCAACATAATAATCCACAAAAGGCTTTTTGTCCTTTCTGCAATTAGCAACTTCCCAAACTCCTCTAACTAGGTTCTCCAAAATAAGAGAAACATCAAAGCATTTCTTACTGGGGAAGTCTTGAATGCAGTAAACGTGCTCGGGTTCAAGGTGTAAAGCATTGCTGATCACTTCTTCAAATTCGTCCCTCGAAGCAAGTTCTGTCCTCTCTCCAAAAGCTCGCAGCACAAAGCGCACGGCGTGTCTCACTCTTCCTTCTCTTGATGTTGATCCTCTCTCCATTGTAGTAGCAAAATGGCCGGAAAAATCTGACACAGAAAAAAACTTTCGAGTAGTCCTTGAAAACGGGCGATCCCTCTTCCTCTTTCCTCTGGCCAAGAAACAAGCTGCACATGCTTAATCTCGGCCAAAAGGCGGGGGCCCTGCTCTTTGATCTTCTGGCAATGGTCCGACAATGACCGCAGCCACAGGGGCAGCCAGCCGGCCAGCCTCCGGATAGCCAAAAGGCCGAGAAGCGATGCCCAACGCCAGCCTTGGGCTGGCGTGCGGGCGTCCAGCTGGTGCACAGCGGCACAGGCTGACGCCTCTGGAGCCCGGTACACACGCGGCAGCCGGATAGCCGGGCTCCACTCGCTCCCCCTCTCCTGCCTACCTGCCTGCCAGTCCCGGGCGGGGGCCCTGCTCTTTGATCTTCTGGCAATGGTCCGACAATGACCGCAGCCACAGGGGCAGCCAGCCTCCTTAGCTTAGGCCCCTCCCACCGGCAGCAGCCGTGCTGAGTGAGCTGCAAGAGAGCAGACAGTCAGCACCTGTGGGCAGAGGCAAGGGGCAGCTCTCCCTCTCGGGAGGGACACACGGACGGACACCTACACACACCTACCTGCCTGCCTGCCTTCCCAAAAGAAAAGAAAAAGTTGAATAGAAGTTCTTTGGAGGGAAAACGCATGGGAGCCGAAAAGGGGGCTGGCCTGCTTGCCGAGAAAGTCGAGACACGGGAAAGTGCGCAGAGAGGGGAAGGCGACAGAGATGGGGAGGGGGAGAGAGAGACAGATACACACAGATGGACGAGAGACGAGACCGGAGAAGAAGGAGCTCCAGTACACCTCGCTTTCAACGCCGAGAGAAGGTAGTGCACCGTTCCCAAAGGCGCTGAAATACCTGGCCGATGTGTGGAGAGGACGGAGCAAGCTCCTGATCCAGCTCCCTGTTCCAAAAATCCGTTTAATATGTGATCCCCTGATGGGGGACGTATCGGATATTAAACTGATAAGAACAGATTTTTTCTTTATTACAAAAAGCATCATACTAAATATAATCACAACAACAAAAGCATTCCATAACAAAAAAAAAACTCCTATAAGGGAACTGAAAACCAAACTTCAAAATACTCATTACCATAACCCCACCCCATATTCAAATTAATTCATATTCAAACTCGTCTCCAAAACTTCTAACAAAGGTGTACATTTCTCCCACATGCGCTGTGCAAAGTTACAAAACCAGAAGACATTCTCAACCATCTCGACCGCTTGGCAGTCCACTCGTGGACACCCAGCCTGCCTGGTAAGCTTGTGCTTGTATAAAACGTCTCTTCCAAGCCACCAGCCAGTTCAGGTCCAGCATATCCAACCACAGGCCTTTGGGTTGGACTCTCCTCCAGGTCTCGGTGGCAACATTCCCAACGATCTTGGCTTCCTCCATCACAGTGTGGTACAGTGCCCTGTGGTTCAACAGAGGCGGGTCTTCCCCTGTCAGGTGATGCTTCACCCAGGACAATACATGTCTGTAGTGCCACGGCAAGTCCTCCCCATGCGGGATGTCATTCCTCCAGCCGGTAAGATGAGGCATGCTGCTGGAGAGCCAAAACCTTGCAAAAAAACTGAGAGCTGTGCATTACAGGGTTGTCTTAAAGCGGTACACAACCCTGACACATACAGACAGTTAAGCTTGACGGGGATTTTTGGGACACCCCTGCCACCCTTCTCAATTCGGTGGTACATGTCAATGCGCTTAATTTACTCGTACTTTTTATTCCAGAAAGAAACAAAAGTTACTCTAACAAGGCATCTGTTGTATCTATCTAGAGTAACTATATTCATCTAGGGTATAATTAGGACTTCTCTTCCCATTTACTAATCTTCATGGCAGCAATATACGCGTCTCTGACCTCCAACTCCTTATGCCCATATACGTATAATTTGGTGACCTTTCTAGAGGTACCCTCACTCTCAAGACTTACCCCCGGAAAAGCCCTTAAAACTGTTTTAAGCCCACCGGCATGATTCGGAAACTTTACGTTTCCATCCATCCATTCACACCTTTTCAAGAAGTTAGATGTTTCAAGCCTCTTCATTATTCTGGCTTCTTTTCTGCTTACTCCGGCCGCAAAGGCCTCCCTAGCCATGCCCGCATTGCTTCGCCATTTTTTCTCAATGTCCGACGGGAGAATCTTTTTGGAGCCGATTTCTGCATGCGACTTCCCGTACAACTGGAAACACTGAACCTCTCTCCCTACATTCACACAATTGTACTGAATGTCCCTCTTTATCTCCTGCTCCTCGAAACCAGCGAGCCATAGAACCTTGTTGTACCTCTCGTCCCATTTACAAAGCTCTACAAAATCCCGGGGAAGATCTGAGTCCAGCCAAAGGCCCTCCTCCCCTTGTCCTGGGATTACACCGCCCTCCGAAACCTGAGCAAGTACAGCGCCACTTCCCTCATGAGTGCCTTCAGTGTCAGGGACATACGATGTTCCAAAGGACTCTGAGGAGCCGCTACCATCTAACTCCCCTTGCTCCTCTTCTCTGACCTCTCCCTCTTATCCCTTCACTAAGTATAAAAAGGGGGCTGGAGCCTCAGACGCTTGCATATCACCCTGTGGCGGTTCCTCCAGATCTCTGCCCGCCTTTTTCACAAATAGCTCTTCAGGTTCAGCTGACTTCCTTTTAACTGTTTTTTTGGAGGTCGAAGCACCGTCTTCCTCCTCCTCATCCATTTTATCCCCCCAGCTCTTCTGCGGAGTCACATTCACCACCTTCTCCGCCATTAATTTAAAAAAGTCCAGCTCAGGTGTGTCAATTTCCTCTCCTGATTGACCCATTTCCATCTCCTCATTCACTGTCTGCCTGCCTTCGGCCCCTGAGATCGCAGCCAAAAGGCCGAGAATTTTTTTATTACAATAATGCAAAAAATCCATAATTCTCAAACTTAAAGAACAAAAAACCCAAAAACATTACACCGCTAAATTAACATTCGTCTTCTCAAAATCACCTACTTAGCAAAACACAATCCCACCCCCATCACAACTTCCCCTTCATGCAAACAAAAAATTGTTCAATACCCACATACAAATACAAAAGCATATCTGCAGATTATCCCTTCCTTCCAAATACCTCGTTCAACTCAAATTCTTTCCCACTATCAACAGAACCATCACACAATCTCAAATGTCGTAACATCAATACTCAGCACAAGTTATTCAAAACAAACAAAATTATTCAACTAAAATTCCACAAAACATCTTATTTACACTTACCCCACCCATTAATCCAACCAAACCCCACAAAAAAGCCCCAAATCCACCAATTCATCCTATTTACATTTACTACCCCTTATGCAAAACCACCCCCAGTATATCCCCTTATAACAAAATCAATCTGCTACATCAAATAAACTCCCCCCTTACAAAATCAAACTTTCAAAAATGAAACCATTACACAGCAAAAGCAATATCTCAACACACCCTTATTCAAGGCAACATCCCTCCTCAATTTTATACAGTTAAACTTCCCCACTGCTTTCCTCTTCAATCTCTTCCTCTGGTATGTTCCCCACACCCTTTTTCTTTTTCCATCCTTTCTTTTCATGGCCCCTCCTTTTCTGCCACACATTGTCGCATCCTGTTACATAAAAGTTCTGAAAGCTCTCGTGCTCTGTCTTCCAAATCATCCTTAACCAACACTTGATCTATACCATCCTTTCATTTGAACCCAATACCTATGCCACTAAATGGCCCATAAATATCATTCAAAAATAGATCCTTCGGAAATCTAAACTTCTTGTTTGGCGTACAACAACCATACTCAATCTCTGGCAGAAAAGGCACAGAAAAGCGCCTGCCCACCTTAGTCACAGTTTCCCAAGGCACCACATTACTCCTCATCGTCCACATCCGACTCATCACTGCTCTCAGAGTCATGTTCCTCCGTCCCCCCTACCACATTCACCATACAACCGCTCCGCTCAACACTCACCGCACTACCACTCATCCTAACACCACTATCCTCACCTGAGTTACTTTCTGACTCACACGCACTATTCCCCTCCTCATCCACCGTACTTTCAGCATCTATTCCCACATGCTCCTTAAACTCCTCCAACCCCTCTTGTCCATCTGCAATCTTAACTGCACTGTCCATACAATCCTGAGACACATGACCAAACTCTTTGCACAAATAACACTTTTTCCTTTGAACACAACTTTTCGCCATATGTCCCATCAACCCACACTGCCTGCATCGCACCGACATACATTGCCTAGCAAAGTGTCCCCGTTCACCACATTTCCAACACTCAAGGGACTGCCTAGAATACTCTGGGTACCCCCTATGAGTCCCGATCTCGAAAAAGGTTGGGGGGGTGTATTACCCCCTCCTCGACAGTCTTCCCCAAGCGCAACCTCATCCGATATATCCACCTCCCAATCCATACTCCATCCAATTTCAAGTCTTTCCTCCCTGCTCCTTGCAGATCCACGAATCGTTGCAGGAAGGAGACTATGTCCCCCTCCGGAACAAATGGGTCTGACATTTGTACAGTCAAAACTTTAATCTCCCCAGCAAACATCGGCTGAATTTGGAAATCACTAATCGGAACATCGTCTTTCCTCTCCTGTATCTTCCGCCATACATCCAAACATAAAACACCCGATGCTAAAGTCAACTAAAAAATCCCTCGACTAGGAAAATCCAGCAAACAAAGAATGTCTACCAAACGTATTCCCAAACAGTTAATCAAGACGCTTTTCTTGAACTTATCTCTATTCCAGATCTTCAGTCCATCTAGGTTCCTCAGCGTAAAGCGAAGGGAGTCCTTCCTCCTCCTCTCCTCCTTCAGCTAAGGAAAAACTGCCACCGCCTTCCCCCTCCGCTCCATCACTCCAGCCGCCGTCTTAAGGTAACCAAAGCCGCCGCCACCAATCAGCACCTTTCCAACACCGCAACGTCCTCCTTCACCGCAGTTCCTTCGCTCCTCGTCGACACCAACAAAATCCGGTCTCTCCTTCCATCCGATCCAGCCGTTCCTCCGGTCAGTCCATTCCTCCCAGCGCCTTCCCGACCTCCTGACTAAGACCTCAGAACTGCGGTCATGCCGCTTGAACCTTGATCTTAGCCAAAAGGCAGAGAAGATTTTTTTTTTTAATTTTATTATGAAAATACAAAAAACTCATACAGGAATCAATATACGGAATACCAGGAAAGACTGTCAGTGTACATCCAAGTCTGAAAATAAAGAAATCAACCCCTTCCATTTATCTTTTGCTGTGTGAAACTTCCATTTTAAAATGTCTCTTTTTATCCTGGTTTTAAGCTCACTACAAACTTCCCAATATATATCACGATCCCACCTCTACCAGTTATCTTTAGTGTGAGCACACTGAGCAGACCATAACAAATATTTAATAACACTTTTTGTCAGCCGATCCCTCGGGAGGGGGGATCAGAATACCTCCTGGGTATCCCTGCCTGTCGTAAGAGGCGACTAAAAGGGTTGTGTCAGGAAGGGCATCCAACGTAAAACCATCTTGCCAAAACCATGGTTGCAAAGAACAAAAAGCACATACCGGATCGGTCGGGACCCGGGTTAACAATGTCTGCCTTTAGTGCTGTGTCCCAACAGGGTACTAATGGAAATCATGCTACTGTGGGGAAAACTGTAGAGTGGGGGCTACAGAAAAGAAACAAGGTGAAGGGGCCTGGAAGGAATGTTAAGTCAATGAGAGTGGGGAGTTGGAATGTTGGTACCATGAGAGGGAGAGAATTGGTTGAAACTATGGCAAGGAGAAAAGTGGAGATCTTGTGTGTGTGCAAGAAACCAAGTGGAAAGGAAACAGCTCAAGACACCTAGGAGAGGGATAAAAGATTCTATATGCTGGAAAGAGTACAAAAATGAATGGAGTGGGTGTGATAGTGTGCAAAGACCTAGCAGACAAGATAGTGAGGGTGGTTAGACACTCAGACAGGATTATCAATGTACAGGTGGCTTTTGAGAGTGGGTTATGGAATATCATCTCTGTATATGCACCACAGGTAGGAAGACCACAGGAGGAAAAGGATAGCTTTTTGGAAGATCTCAAAGAAGTGGTGAGCAGAATCCCAGGAAATGAAATGGTGGTAATTGGAGGAGACTTCAATGCACATTTAGGAGAGAAATGCCCAGATTATCCAGATGAACATGGTCAGAGAGGGCTAGGAGAGAGAATTGAAGGAGGGAGGCTACTAGAAACACTCCAAGCTCTTGAATTGTTTGCAGTAAACACAGGGTTCATGAAGAATTATGAGCAAAAGGTGACATACAGGAGTGGAGGCCATGATACCCAAATGATTTACATATTAGTGAGAAGAATTGATAGAGCGAAAGTCCAAGATGCTAAAGTCCTGCCCTATGAGGCTGTTACCAGACAACACAGGCTACTGGTGATGGACATCACAATATTGAAGGAGTGAAGAATAAGGCAGAGGAAACACCCAGCACGAACAAAAGTGTGGAAACTGAGAGAAAACAAAGTAGATTTCAACAGGCTGGTGAGAGAAATGAAAAACAACACAGAGGAAACAGAGGAGCCTTCAGTTGAAGAAGAGTGGACTGAGATGAGCCACATCCTAGAAGAGGCTGCTACCAGGGTTTGTGGAAAGACAAGAGGAGGCAGACCGAGGGAAAATGAAGAGTGGTGGTGGGATATGGACGTTCAGGAAACACTGAAGGAAAAGAAAAAAGCATACAAGACACTGAAAGATGGCACTGGAGAATTACAAGAATATAAGAGACTAAAGAAGGTAGCAAAAAGAAGTGTAGCAAGAGCAAAGGAAAGAGCCTGGAAAGAATGGTATGAGAAACTTGAAACAAAAGGAGAGGACCAAATCTACAAGATTGCTAAACATCGAGCGAGACAGAAAAAAGATATTATCCGGGTGGCAGTACTCAAGGATGGAGAAGGCAGAGTCTTGATTAAAGAACAGATCAAGCAAAGATGGCTGGAGTACTTCAAAAATCTGTTAAATGTAGAAAATGAGAGGGAGAACCTAGTGGAGGCAGACGTAGTGTGTGGACCAATCCAAGAAATTTCAGTAAAAGAAGTGACAAGCTATCAAAGAGATGAAAGTGGGCAAAGCAACTGGACCATCAGGAATAGCAGCAGAACACTTTAAGAACCTTGATGAAGAGGGGATTCAGTGGCTGACGAGATTGCTAAACAATATTGCAAAGGAAGAGAATTCCAGAAGAATGGACAAAAAGCAGTATGGTTACCATCTATAAGGAGAAAGGAGACCCAGTGGAGTGTAAAAACTATAGAGGAATAAAACTTCTGGAACATGGATTGAAAATCCTGGAAAACATTCTGGACAAGAGACTCAGGAAGATAGTCAGGATCCACAACTCACAATTTGGATTCTCAGTGGGGAAAAGCACAACAGATGCCATTTTTGTGATGAGACAGTTACAGGAGAAGACACTAGAGAAAGGGAAAAAGCTGTATGTGGCCTTTCTGGACTTGGAGAAGGTATATGACCGTGTGCCCAGAGAGGTGGTGTATTGGTGCTTGAGGAAGAAAGGAGTACCAGAAAGCATGGTGAAGTTAGTTCAAGCAACCTATAGAGATGCAACTACGAAGATGATAACACAACGGGGAGAGACAAAAGAGTTTGAAATCACAGTTGGAGTACACCAAGGATCAGCACTAAGTCCTTTCCTTTTCATAAACATTATTGACACACTGACAGAGGAGGTAAGAACAGAAGTGCCTTGGGAACTCATCTTTGCTGATGTGGCACTGATGGCAGATTCAGAAGTAGAACTACAGGAGAAAGTGTTCAAATGGCAGAGGAGTCTGGAAAAGGGTGGACTGAAAATGAATGCAGAAAAATCTGAAATAATGGTAATAGAGAGAAGAGGAGATACTATGACCAATGTTGAGGAGACAAATGGAGGAAAACTGAAACAAGTTGATGGCTTTAAATACCTTGGATCAAAACTGGTAAAGGGAGGAGAAACACTGGAGGCAGTAAAACAGAGTGAAAGCTAGATGGAACAAGTGGAGAGAAATAACTGGAATAATCTGTGACAGGAAAATTCCTAGAAAGTTAAAGTGCAAAATGTACAAGACTGTGATTAGACCTGTACTACTATATGGAGCTGAATGCTTGGCAGTTGGAAAGAGGGAAGAGAACTTGATGAGAAGAACTGAAATGAGGATGTTGAGATGAATTCTGCAGATTTCAATGAAGGATAAGATCAGAAATGAAGAAATCTGTAGACGATGTAGGGTGGTGGATGTGGTTGAGAAGAGGCGAGGTTACGGTGGTATGGACATATCATGAGGAGGGATGTTGAGGAAGAAACAAAGAGGGTAATGGAATTTGAGGTGGAAGGTAACAGAGGAAGAGGCAGGCCTAGAAAGAGATGGATAGATTGTGTGAGAAAAGATATGGAGGTATGTGAAGTGAGTGAGGAAGATGTGCTCGACAGAGACAAGTGGAGAAGAGCAACCAAAGCAGCTGACCCCAGGACAGTCTGGGACTAAGGCTGTGAAAAAGAAGACTTATCAGCCATAACACCCAGTCTACTGTTGCTGTCCGTTCTGTGCCCTTCCATGCCGATATAATTTTATCATAAGTTAACGAAAAACCTGGCTGAACACTCACTAAAAGTTGCTGACATTCACCCCATGCATGTTTCCCTGTTACACATTCCCAAAACACGTGTCTTAATGTTTCAGTTTTCTCACATTTTGGATATGGACAGTGTTTGGCTTTAGTAAGATTATCTCGATACATCACCTCCCTTACCGGGAGGCGATTCTACACGCTTAACCAGTTCAAATCTTTGTAGCAACTGTCCAGGCCTATGGGTTGAACCCTCACCCAATGCTCTTTTTTCTTCCCTATTAAGGTAGTGTCTGATCGCACATTGACCAGGTCATAAAGGGCTTTTTGCTGCACACATATTGTCTCCTTCTTCCCCTCTGGATGGTTTTTCAACCACTTCCCGGCGTGCTTGTAATGCCAAGGGATTACATCCGCTTTAGGACCTGAGTTGCATATCGGTCTCAGCTGTGGCATGGTCCAGGTAAACCATAGCCTGACAAAATATTGGCTCTTATGTGTCACGTCTGCTTGTAAGGCTTTGCATAAACAGGAAACATAAATGGCGTCTAATTTAAGGGGGATGTTGGGTACATCCCTCCCTCCCTCCTCTATTTTCCTGTACATGTCCATCCTTTGAATATACTCATATTTAGTACTCCAAATGAAATTGAAGACAGATCTTACCACCTCCTTTCTATGTAACGGAGGTAACGGAAAAACATATGCTAGAAAGATTAAATAAAGATGATAAAACGTCTTTTACCTTTCCTGTGTAAGACAACTGTATGTCTTTTCAGCGGCCCAATTTTACCTTTAAAATATTCAATTTCTCCATCCAGTTTAAGTGAGCTGACCCACATGTGGCAAAGTTCACCCCAAATATCTTGACACTAAGGTCAATCCTCCTGTTGCTTCTTTTCGGGTCTTCCAAATGCCAAAATATTTCATCTGACTTTTGGCAGTGTTAATTTTAGCCCCTGTCGCCTGCCCAAAGAAATGACAAACCTCAATCGCTCTCAAAAGTCCCCTGTCTGAGTCCAGCAGCAGAGCGATGTTGTCCGCATAAGCAGCTAGCTTTGCCTGCTGACCCCTTCTTCCTGGGATTACTATGCCCGATATCTCCTTGTGTGCACGGATCAGTTCTAACAGGGGCTCCAAATAAATCACATACAATAACGGAGACAAAGGACATCCTTGTCTTACCCCCTTCCTTATGTCAATAAAATCCCCCAAGAATCCATTGATGTTAACACGGGTACCGACATTGGAATACAGCTGCCTCAACCAACCAATAAACTTTCTTCCAAAACCAGACCTCTCCAGGACTTTCCATAAGAAGTCATGGCTTAATCGATCAAAAGCCTTCTCCTGGTCGAGACTTACTAAAATCAAGGGCAAGTGCCTGTCCTTGACCCAGCTGATCGTGTCTCTTAAGTGTAGGTTCCAAATCAGAGACCGACCCTTCACACCACACGTTTGATCATTTTCGATGATTTCAGCCAGAACCTCATGTAGTCTTAAACAGAGAATTTTTGCCAGAACCTTATAGTCGGTTGTCAACAGCTGGATAGGTCTCCAATTCCCTAAATAAGTTTTGTCTCCCTTTTTATAGAGCAAAGACGACACGCTGGTCTTCATTGTCGGTCCTAAGCCTTCCCCTCCCAGTAAGTCTTTATAAACTGCCCACAATGCATTCTTAATTAAAGGCCAGAAAGTTTAATAAATTCAACCATCTATTCCAGGAACTTTCTTCCTCCCTAAACTATGGAGTGCTTTCTCCACTTCCTCTAGGGACAAATCCTCCTCTTATCTTGTCCTACTCCCATCTGAAATCTTGACTTGTAAAACATTCAAGACCTCATCTATGTTTCCTGAGGCTACTTCTTCCTTAAAGAAATCTTCATAAAATTTAGTGGCTACCTTCACCATTTCCCTGGCCTCCACAGTGATGCCACCACTCTTTGTCTGAATACCTTCGAATGTCATTTTCTTCTGGTCCTTTCGGACCATTTCGAAAAGACAAGACAGGTTTCCCTCACTACATTCTAAGGAGAAGTTCCTTAACTTAAAAAGAACTTCTGGCTCTCTCCATATATAAGATTTTTAACTCATTCTTAAGTTACGGATTTCCTCCTTATCTATCCTCGTTCCACTACCCTTCTGTTCATATAAGTCTTCCAATTTACTTTGTAAATTGGAGATTCCTTTCCTCTTTCCTTTTCCTACTTCTGCAGTACCTAATGGTTTCCTTTTTTACCCACCTCTTAACATCCTCCCACCAATCTACAGTGTTATCATATAAGGCCCTCCTCGCTTCCCACTTTTTCCAACAGGAGGCAATCAAGTTTTTATAATCTTCCTCTATTAAGATTATAGTGTTTAATTTCCAAAACCCAGAACCATAAAGGACCTTATCTCCCTTAAACAACCTTAACCAAATCATGGTCTGAAAACCAGGCTGGGAAAACTGTAGATTAGATAGTCTCCAAACTTCGCGAAAGAAAAACGTAATCAAGCCTTTTTTCCCACTCCTTGGCTATTACTCCAAGTCGGTCTCTTACCCCCTCCACCATTGTGTGCTACACTATCTACGTAATTTGAAAACGGGGAACAAATTTTTCTTGTTCCTACTGACGTATCAGAAGATAGGTCCTCATTCAGATCTCCACCCAAAATGATCCTCTTATTGGTCATCAATAGTGGCTCCAGTGCTATAAAGAAGTTCTTCCTTAGCCTTCTTTGTGCAGGAGCGTATACGTTAATTAACTTCAGGCTTTCCCTCCCTATCTGTCCATCAACCACTAACACTCGTCCTGGAATGACAACAAAAGAATTAACCAAATTAAAACATTCATTCCCAATGAGAATACCCAGACCGGCCGAATGAATTCCACCAGAGCTCCATCTTGAGGCATTCTCACCCCACATTTTAGAGAGACGCCTACTATCCCCCTCGCCCTTGACGTGAACTTCCTGTAAAAAGTAAAAATCTGACCTCAAAGTCTTAAAAAAAAAAGGGTCCTAAGACCCCTTACATTAATAGTACAAATGGACAAACTATCCATAAGGGCTGAGTAGGTTGTCTAAATCGCTATTCCCCTGTACACCCACAAAGGGCCCTGGAGTTAAACACTCTCCAGAGCTGACCAGGCTAATGTCATAAAGGAAGGAATGGACAAAATCTCCGGAGAGCCTGTCTCCAGGCTTGTTTCCTCGACTATCTGGCCGGAAAAATCTTCCAGCCTCTCCTCTTCCCTCCTCTCTTCACCTTCCCCCTCCCCTATCCCCTCCTGCACTTTGCCTAACTCCTCCTCCTCCTTCTCCTACTCCTTCAGCTGCGTAACAGCCAGAATCCCCTGTTCACTGAAACTCTGAAGGGATGGTCCCAACTCAAATAACGTAGATATCCCTTCCTTACTCCTTTTCTCCTCATGGGAGTCGAATTCATCACTAGAACCATCCCTTACCCGTTTCGCAGGTTCCCCAATCGATTCATAGAAGCTTGCCCTTTGTGCCTTGTTCTTTTTCTTCCTCCTAAGCTCTGTAAGCTTTGCACAACCTGTCGCTATCTTACTGGGCCCTGCTACATCACCCGAACCGACCTCCTCACCACAAACATCCTCACGTTCACTCCCCCTATCATTCAAACAATCCTCACCTTCAATATCCTTACTCGATAGAGCAGATTCTTCTAACCCAAACCCTATAGTTGTACTAGGTCTCTCCTCCTCATCGGAGATTAACAGGGCAGTATACCAATTTGCCTGTGCTAAGGAAAGATCTCCCCTCCCTGGACCTTTTCTGGAACCCCCTCCCCGCTTTCTCCAAGTCCCCAATGTCGACCACTCAAAAGGGTCAACCCTCCCTTCCTCAGTCACTTGGTTGTCTACTTCCAGAAGTCCAGGTGCCGCCGCCTCTGATGGTGAGACCGTCTGTCCCTCTCCGGCTGTCGTGTCTTCAAAGGATCCAACTTTTCTCCCATTGCAGGTTCTTCTGTCTCCTGGGATGCCACAGGCCGCTGCCAGACGTTCGCCGCCATGTCACCCACATCCTTGCCAAGTAAGTTTTTTCCCCTAACAACGTCCGCAAAACTTCTAGCTCTTTTTGCACAGTCTTTGAATACATGCCTGCAAAGATTACACACTAGGGCGCTGTTGCAATCCTTAGCTAGGTGGCCAAGCTTCCCGCACCTCCTACAGGCTACCTCCTTACATTGACTGAACATGTCCATGCCCGCCACAGTTTCGGCACATTAACTTCTGTCCGGGGTAGTACATATAACCACGGTTTGCCCTGATGGAAAAGAAGGCGGGTGGATGCAACAGTCCCCCTTATACCCTGGGGCTTGGCCTCAAACAGACTGCATATGATCTCTTTCACATCCAGAACCCTTTGGCATCAATGATTTTCCTGCATGCCTCTTGCACGTTGACAAACTGCCTCAGAAAAGTAACAATGTCCTCCTCTAGCATGTGGGGGTTGTACATATGCACAGTCAATGTGCGCATTTCTCTGGCAAACAGAGGTTCAATATAAAACTTGTCAAGAGGCGCCTGCTCTTTTAGACTTTGAGTCTTGGACCAGAATTCATCACAAAGGTTACCAGAATACAAGGTGATATCATATGTGCCCTTCCAGTAAAAGTCTTGCAAGCATAAAACATTTTCCTTTTTGACACCCAAGATCTTGTACAAAATGTCTTTCTCGAAGACACTCCTATCCATCCATCCTTCTCTATCTCCTGCTTTCAGCACAAAATGCACCGTAACATTCATTTGTCCCTCACGGGACAATGAAGGTCTGGCCCCCATTCCCGACGTCTTCTTACTGGCTTCCAAAGTCATCTGGGAGCCCCACCTTCACCCCCTGGGCTAAACCCAGAATGATTCCAGTGGTGGCTCGACAATGTTACCAGCAATTGTTCCTCCAAGTGACTGGACTCCTCCTCCACCGGTAAAGTCTCCTTCCCTGCAGGTCGTCTCTCACAAAGCTATCTGCTCTCCGCCGTCGCCCTTCTCGTACTCCTGAAAAAGTCGTCCGGCCGCGGTCACGCCACACACCTTCTGATCTTGGCCAAAAAGGCCGAGAAGCGATGCCCCTGAAGGCGTGGACTGATGCGCGGGCGTTCCGCTGGCACCCAGTGGCGCAGGCCGACTCCTCTGGATCCCAGGACCCTCGCAGCTGCCGGCCTCCCTGCAGCCAGAGACCTGCCGCCGGACTCTGCTCCCCCTCTCTCTTGCCCGCCTGCCTGCCTTCCTTCCTGCCCCCTTCCTGAGACGGGGAGGGGGAGAGAGAGACACTGACATACAGATGGACGAGAGACGAGACTGGAGAAGAAGGAGCTCCAGTCCACCTCGCTTGCTTGCTAGCTATGTCTGTCTTTTCACCGCTGAGAGAAGGTAGTGCACCGTTCACGGAGGCGCTGCAATACCGGGCCGATGCGTGGAGAGGACGGAGCAAGCTCCTGATCCAGCTCCCTGTTCCAAAAATCCGTTTAATATGTAGTCCCATGGGGGACGTATCGGATATTAAACTGATAAGAACAGATTTTTTATTTTTTTATTAGAAAACAGTTCTTATAAATAACATATCAACAATTTTATAACAACAAACCACTCCATATACCCTCATATACCACTCCATAACCCTGCCCCCCTCCTTAGATTTTTGCCAGTCTCTGCGCCAGCAAACCCTTTCCCCTTTTAGTAATAGGGATTCCCAACACCTCACAAAATTATTCCACAACGTCCATACACTCACCATTATTCTTTCCATTAACACGAAAACCGATCACCTGGTCTTTGTCCACCATATACTCCACATAGAAGTCTGGGTACTTCTGTTCTATGAAGCGCAATGCCTTCAGCAAACCCCTAGTTTTAGCCCTACAAAGGGGGAATGACATCGCAGGTATACAAAACCCTTCTCTTCTCGGCCTTTTGGCTAAGATCAAGTTCAAGTAGGATGCCCGCAGTTCTTGTCTTTCCAAAGGCCTAGAAGGCGATCGAAGATCCTGAAGAGTGCTTGAGCTGGTATCGCTCTAGGTTGAGCCTAGGGGGTTAAGGCCAAGCAGTAGCTGAGCTGGGTGGGATCCGGCAGCAACACAGGTACTCATGGCCTACCCACGGAGCTTACTTTCTTCCTCGAGACTCGGAAGCGCTATCCGCTCTCTCTCTCTGTCTCCTTGGCCTCTTGGCTGGGAGCAGGTACACGTGGCCTGCCCGCGGTGCTTGCTTTCTTCCTCGAGACCCAGAAGCACTTTCCGCTCTCCTCTCTCTCTCTCTCCTCCTGTGCCTGCACCTAGCTGGGCTTTGCCCACAAGGACAAAGGCCAGGGCTCCCTCGCTGCTCCTTTAGCAGCTAAACCCTCCTCTCCACAGAACCTTTGCTTTCTTTCTTTCCTTTTTTCCTTTTTCTCCTTTCCAGGAAAGATGGCAGACAAGAGGACACTAATCCGGTTCCACTGGACCATGAAAGCAGAGACGATGCCAACTGCGAAATCCTTAATGACCTTCCTGAGAGGGATCCTGCAGTTGGTGGCCGGAGATCTCTACTGCCTGCAAGACAACAGGGCAGAGAGATACATGGAGGCCTACATGGCCACGGACGCCTCATACAAAAAGGCAACGAAAATGATCAGAGAAAAAGGTAAGTGCCCCGGTTTCTCTGATTTCAGGCCGGAGCCTATGAGGAAGACTAACCAGAGGACCATCACAGTCCTCACATACAACCCCTACGTGCCAACGGAACTGATAACAGCGTACCTAGGGAGGTATGTAACTGTGGTGGGCAAACCGACAGATCAGGGACGATAGCGGCGTCTGGTACGGCAAACGCCAGTACCGAGGACCCAGAGGGTGTCGACGGTTTCCAGCACCCCCTGGCCCGCTTCAACATCGGAGCCGACAGGGGGTGGTACCTTTATTACCCCAGGATGCCGGAATTCTGCAAGAAGTGCAAACAGTCTGGCCACCAGGAGAACACATGTGACATCATCAGATATCGCAACTGTAACAAAGGGGCACCTGGCAAAAACCTGCCGGGCTGCCAAAACGTGTGACGGATGCGGCGCCGAGGGACAACACCTTCGCCAATGTAAGGTAAGCAAACCTTCGTTTGCACAGGTGGTGGAAGCCAGCCGGTAGAAACTGGTCTTGAGACAAAGGGAGAGAGGTGAGAACAAAGAACTCGCACCTCCCCCGCAGAGAACTGAAACTTCCGAGGCCACACCCCCAGCCGCATCGGTGCCACAAGATGGCCGCCAGGACGACGGACAAAATGGCCGACCGGAGGAAGGGCCCTGGATAACTCCCACCAAGAAGGGAAAGAGAAAGCGGGAGAAGAGATGCAGGGTGGATCCACCATCGGAAGGACAAAAGAAAAGAGTGGTGAGGGAGAACAGTTTCCTCGTCCTAGAGGAAATGGAACTTTCCTCCCCCGAGACCCAGGAAAAACAGGAGGAGGCAGCCCAAGAAACAGAACCCTCCCCCCCCGAGGCCCAAAGACAACAGGAAGAGGCAGCCCAGGAAGTCGGAAACCCCTCTCCGGAGGCCCAGGAACAACAGGAAGAGGCAGCCCAGGAAGTGGAGCCCCCCTCCCCCGAGGCCCAGCAGCAACTGGAAGTCCCTGAAACTTCTGGAGAAAGGGAAGAAAAGAGCCTTCCCGAAGCGGTGGCGGAGAGTATCCTCAAGGAAGACGAGGATTACTTTGAAGCCGCCCTGGAGCCGGGACTGATGGTAGGGCTGGACCTGCATTTTTGCTTTTCACTCACCAGCGAGACCTGGAGTGAGCCCAGCATATTCAACCCAGGACCCGAACGAGAGGAGTTACATCTAGGCTAAACTGCCCAGATGTAGACTCCCAAGTTTTCCACTGTAAGTACAAAGAGAGGAGGTTTAACTTTCATTTGTTTAATCATGACAGTAAAACTTACCTTTCTAACAACCAAACGTAAGAGGGCTGAGAGACCCGGTGAAAAGACGGGGAGTCTTTCATGATCTGGCCTCAAAGTCTTTCTCAGTTTGTTTCTTACAGGAGGTCCACCTGAAGGATGAAAGCGACAAGCTGACATTCACCAGGGAATGGACGAAGGGAGAATCATGATGGAGCATAGGAGGGGTCCACTCTTCCGGAATGGGAATCCCCCTCGGAAACACAGAGATGACTCTGGTTTCCTCCTTCTCGGTGGTGCAGGGCCGGATCCTGGTCGCAGACATCGACTGGATGGGGCAGATGTTGAGAGCAATTAACGTCTATGCTCCGACGGGACCTTCTATCCGGAAGGAAGTGTTTGCTGACCTGCACCACCAACAGACAGGTGGTACTCGGCGGGGACTTCAATGTTGACCGGGAGAAGGGGAGCGACGCTAGCTAGGTGCTGCCCTAACGATGCCGGAATGACGTGGAAAAACTCCCGGGGAGTGTGAAGCCGCCTGGACTAGATCTTTATGCACACGACCTGCTCCCTGGAGTCGGCGACGGTGTCCCCGGTGTGGTATTCAACCCGGTGTGGTTGGCTAACACCAACCTGCCGGCATTCGGTCGTGGGTACTGGAAGCTGAACTGGGAGATACTGGAGGAAGACGAATTCAGGGCACTGTTCCGGAAAGACTACGCGAGCTGGGGAGACCTGAGAGACAGCTACAGCTCCGTGGTGGAATGGTGGGAGTCGGTGAAGGACAGGACCCGAACCCTTGCGCAGATGTACTGCGGACAGAAGGCGGCCAGGGAGAGGAAGGAAGCTGCGCAACTCTAGAGACAACTAGAGGAGGAGTACAGCTTGGCTAACGGGGGAGGAGCCTTCAATTTAGCCCGGGCACGGGACCTGAAGGAGAGGCTCCGCAAACTGCACACTGAGAAAAACCAAGGCTTTCCTGGTAAAGGCACAAAGGGAGCATTATGAAAATAATGAAACCTGTTCCTCTTATTTCTTCAATCAGGTCCGAGGAGCCCAGAAAAAGAGGGTTATCCACAGCCTGAGACGGGGAGATGGAGAGGAAGTGCTGGACGAGAGCGACAATGTAGAAGCGGCCACCGCTTTCTACACGGAGCTCTTTTCAGAAAAGCAGACGGAGGTGGAGGCAGGTGATGCTTTTCTGGAGGGGCTGACGGCACGAGTACCGGAGGAGGTGAGGGAGAACTTGGAGGGTCCGATCACGGCCGAGGAGCTGAAGGCGGCGCTCTTGTCCATGGAGAATGACAAGGTTTCAGGGCCGGACGGACTCCCCAAGGAATTCTACACCTGCTTCTGGGACACCCTGGCGGCAGATCTGGTGGAAGTGGCGCAGGAGATCTTCCGCCGGGGGAAACTTGGAGACACCATGAGGGAGGGCGTCATCTCCCTGCTCTTCAAGGGAGGAGATGCCGCCAACCTCAAAAACTGGAGGCCGATCACGATGCTCTGCGTGGACGTAAAGATCCTGTCCAAGCTTCTGACCGGCAGACTGAGAACCGCCCTCCCCCATATCATCCACAGCGACCAGATGTGTGGGGTGGAAGGGTGGTCCGTCAGCTCGAACCTCCAGCTGACCAGAGATGCCATCGCCTGGGCTGAGGACAAGAACATGCCCATGAAGGTGGTCAGCCTGGACCAGGAGAAAGCCTTCGACAGAGTGAACCACAGCTATCTGTTCAGGGTGCTGGAACGCTTCGGTTTCGGCCGCTGGATTAAGATTCTGTACTCTGACATGGGCAGCAGAGTGAACGTGAACGGAAACCTGGGGGATTTCATTCCCCAGGAATCCGGCGTACGACAGGGCTGCCCCCTTTCATGCCTTCTCTATGTTCTCTTCACAGAGCCCTTAGCAGAAGCGGTGAGATGGGATCCTGTCATCGACGGCCTGGAGATACTGGGAGGCGCGGGGGAAACCCTGAAGATCTCCCAGTACGCCGACGACGCTGTTCCTGAGGTCGGACAGGGGGTTGAGGAGGGCCCTGCAGGTCCTGGAGCAATACTCTAGAGCCTCGGGGTCGAAGCTCAACCGCTGAAAGAGCAAACTGAAGTTCTTCAGGTCCTGGAAGCACAGGATGACGGCGCCGGAGGGTCTCGAGCTCTGCACGGAGCCCCTCAAAATACTGGGGGTGTCCTTCCAGAGCCAGGACAACGAGACCATCAACTGGACCAAGAGGATCACCAAGGTGAACGCAAAACTGGGTCTGTGGAAAACGCGGTCGCTGTCCTACACAGGGAAAGTGATGGTGTTGAAAGCAGACATCCTGCCGGCTTTGGTTTACCTGGGGGTGGTGTACCTGCTGCCGGCCAGACTCAGACGAGCACTGCAAGGGATGATCTTTGGCTTCGTCTGGGGCGGCAGGTACGAGTGCATCACAAGGAACCGGATGTGTCAGCCGGTCGAGGAAGGGGGTCGAGATGTCCCACATTTCCCCCTGAAACTCGACTGCATCTTCTTCTGCAACCTCTGTCGGGCGCTGCGGGAGCCCATCGGCCACAAGTACCAGTACTTTCAGGCTGTGGCTCTCCGTCCCGATGAGGCACTTGGTCCAGTGGTCAAACACCGGGCCCAAGGCAGAGAGGCGACCGGAGTTCTACACCCACGCTGTCAAGTGGAGCAGGAGGTACGAGGCCACGAGACAGCCAGAGCTCTGCACCAACCACAGAGCCCTGTACAAAGAGGTGAGGGGGCATCTGGTTGCCAACAAAAGGCTGCAAGTTCCCAGACAAGTCTAGGAAAGAACGCAGCCAAAAGAACTGGACAACGAACTGAAGGACCTCAACTGGATGGCCGTACACAAGAGACTGGCTACCAGAGAGGTCCTCTACAGACACTCGCTTACCAGGAACCCGCATTGCCCCCGGGACACCTGTTTCGTCGAGGAGACTCAGGAGCACGTGTTCTGGAGCTGCCCCTTCGCCAAGGCAGTGTGGGGCAGAATGGACAACATTATGCAACTCCTGGGAACGGGTGCGGTGCTCAGTTACCAGTACATTCTGCTGGGGCTGGCACCTACCGGATTAGACAAGGGGACGCAGTTCCTGATGTGGCTGCTGCTATCCCTCACAAAAAAAGGCCTGTGGGATGCGAGGAACAATCTCATCCGGCACAACATCAAGTGGGGAGCGAGGGAGCTGGAAGAGAGGATGCTGGCGGACCTCAGGAGGAGGATGAAGCGCAATGTTGCCAAATGGGGTTTCCCCACGGCGAGGGAGTGCTGGAAAGGACTTTGGACCCTTTACAGGGATTAATGGACAATGGCAAGTGGTAGGGTTTGGAGGGACTCTCATAATAGTGCAAATCTGCCCACACTTGCAATGATTGATAACGGACAATCACCGCCGTTGTTTTTATTACGTGGAGTATTAATGTTTCTTTTTGAGATTTTTTTTTCGGAATAAAGTATATTTTATAAGAAAAAAATATTCAAAACCCTTCTCTCCTACTATACAGTGCCTTGCGAAAGTATTCGGCCCCCTTGAACTTTTCAACCTTTTGCCACATTTCAGGCTTCAAACATAAAGATATAAATTTTTTATTTTATGTGAAGAATCACCAACAAGTGGGACACAATTGTGAAGTGGAACGAAATCTATTGGATTTTTGAAACTTTTTTAACTAATAAAAAAATGAAAAGTGGGGCGTGGAAAAGTATTCGGCCCCTTTACTTTCAGTGCAGCAAACTCACTCCAGAAGTTCAGCGAGGATCTCTGAATGATCCAATGTTGTCCTAAATGACTGATGGTGATAAATAGAATCCACCTGTGTGTAATCAAGTCTCTGTATAAATGCACCTGCTCTGTGATAGTCTCAAGGTTCTGTTGAAAGCGCAGAGAGCATCATGAAGACCAAGGAACACACCAGGCAGGTCCGTAATACTGTTGTGGAGAAGTTTAAAGCCAGATTTGGATACAAAAAGATTTCCCAAGCTTCAAACATCCCAAGGAGCACTGTGCAAGTGATCATCTTGAAATGGAAGGAGTATCAGACCACTGCAAATCTACCAAGACCTGGCCGTCCCTCTAAACTTTCAGCTCAGACAAGGAGAAGACTGATCAGAGATGCAGCCAAGAGGCCCATGATCACTCTGGATGAACTGCAGAGAACTACAGCTGAGGTGGGAGAGTCTGTCCATAGGACAACAATCAGTCTTACACTGCACAAATCTGGCCTTTATGGAAGAGTGGCAAGAAGAAAGCCATTTCTCAAAGATATCCATAAAAAGTCTCGTCTAAAGTTTGCCACAAGCCACCTGGGAGACACCCCAAACATGTGGAAGAAGGTGCTCTGGTCAGATGAAACCAAAATCGAACTTTTTGGCCACAATGCAAAACGATATGTTTGGCGTAAAAGCAACACAGCTCATCACCCTCAACACACCATCCCCACTGTCAAACATGGTGGTGGCAGCATCATGGTTTGGGCCTGCTTTTCTTCAGCAGGGACAGGGAAGATGGTTAAAATTGAGGGGAAGATGGATGCAGCCAAATACAGGACCATTCTGGATGAAAACCTGTTGGAGTCTGCAAAAGACCTGAAACTGGGACGGAGATTTATCTTCCAACAAGACAATGATCCCAAACATACAGCAAAATCTACAAAGGAATGGTTCACAAATAAACGTATCCAGGTGTTTGAATGGCCAAGTCAAAGTCCAGGCCTGAATCCAATCGAGAATCTGTGGAAAGAGCTGAAAACTGCTGTTCACAAACGCTCTCCATCCAACCTCACTGAGCTCGAGCTGTTTTGCAAGGAAGAATGGGCAAGAATTTCAGTCTCTCGATGTGCAAAACTGATAGAGACATACCCCAAGCGACTTGCAGCTGTAATCGCAGCAAAAAGTGGCTCTACAAAGTATTAACGCAAGGGGGCCGAATAATTTTGCACGCCCCACTTTTCATTTTTTTATTAGTTAAAAAAGTTTCAAAAATCCAATAGATTTCGTTCCACTTCACAATTGTGTCCCACTTGTTGGTGATTCTTCACATAAAATAAAAAATTTATATCTTTATGTTTGAAGCCTGAAATGTGGCAAAAGGTTGAAAAGTTCAAGGGGGCCGAATACTTTCGCAAGGCACTGTACTTAATATTACAATGCTCCTTTTCCCAACATGCTTTACTTTCTTCACAAAATATTATCCGCCCCTTGTGTTCTGCTCCTCTTCCATTACTGAAACCTCCCTCCCCTTACTTCCGGCCTCCTGCACACCAGACACCGCTGTCCCACTCTCACTTCTAGGGGATTTCTCCTTCTCCATCACTTCTTCTGCCATACTCTCCTCTCCCACTACTGCTACCTCTAAACCCTCACTCTCTACCAACGTCCTACCCCCTTCCTCACCAACACTCTCCCTAACTATTTCCATCTCACTCTCCACTATTGTCTCCTCCAATGCTAGAGCAGAGAAAGAGTTCTCACTCTCCACTGCCTGCCGTTTTGTAGTCTCCTTCCGATTTCCTCCCTTCACAACCGACCAGTCACCACCCTCCTCATCCTCACTCATTTGTCCTGTCCATGACGTTCCACTCAAGTCTTCTGTCTCTTCTGAGTCATCAGCTGCCGCTCTTCCCAAGGGACACTCCAGGGATGGAAACCTTCCGGTGCAAGAAGGCCCCTTGTCGCCACTTGCCACTGCTCTTTCCAGTGCTTTTTCAAGATCAGCTCACTGCGCTGTTAGGCTTGATGCTGCTCCAGTAGCTGTTGCTGCCGCGTAAGATCGGGGACGTTTCGAGCATCTGCTATACAGGTGCCCTGACTCCCCACACAAATTACACGACAGCCCTACCTTACAATCTGAGGTCATGTGTCCCTCCACCCCACACCTTCTACATGTGACAGTTAGCTGCAACATGACCCTGCTTACCACACTTGCGGCAGCCCGTCGGCTGACCTAGGTAAAACAGGTATCCCCTTCCAGCAGCAGCATCCAACACCTTGTATCCTGCGCCTTGTATATCCACATATCCACTTGTTTTTTTATTAAAGTACAAAATAAACAAGTTATCACAGAAACATCACAAAACTTACAAAATCAGATCACCTAAACCATCATAAACCTCATTCCAAATCCAAAGGGGTTTTCCACCGCTCTTTAGCTGCATGATAACCCCATCTCCCGTAATTATATCTTTGCATTTGGCGTAACTCATACTTAACATTCCCACTTATCCCCTGCACACTCACATCAGCCCCATACTTCACCAAATGATTTCTGCAGTCCCAGAGGACCAATTTAGTCAGACACACCATCAACCATCAACCACCACAAAAAGTTTATCCTCTCATCCCCCTTGACCAATTTCCATCCCCATAATACCACTTGCTCAGTTAGTTTAAAACTCGGCCACAGACTCGTGAATAGGGCCGATGCTTATCCCAAACAGATTGTGCTATTCCGCAACCCCTAAACACGAGCAATGGATTCGACCGTGGCGCACTCAGTCCTTGGGCACAAAGGAGACTTCGTCAACTTGTGTTTACACATGACTTCTCGCACAAACAACCTCTTCCACCCACACAACCAATTCAGATCCTTCATCCTATTGGGTAACCCCTTAAGGTGAAAAAACCTCCAGCGATGCTCTGGTTTCGCTATTCTGGGATACTCTTTTAGTATGCACACCTCCCTTGCTCTCTCATATAAAACCCTGTGCCGCATACAGCCCTCATCCAACTGTGCCCCGGAGTACTTTCTCAACCAAGCAGTCGCTTGCTTATAAAACCACGGCTGCTGATCTGCCTTGGGAGTGGCATTTGTCCACCTGCACAGGGGCCGCACTGGCCAGGAGAACCAAAGTCTAGCAAAGTATTGATGCTCGTGCTGCGCTTCCCCATACTCAGTTCCACACACACCTGCTACAAATATTGCATTCAATTTCAGGGGGAGGTCTGGCACATCCCTCCCACCCTGGTGAACACTTGTACATATCCACCTGCTTTATGTACTCGTATTTTCCACACCAGATAAACTGAAACACCAACTTCGTGAGCTTCTTGTGATAACATACTGGCATTGGAAAAACGTTTGCTAAAAAGACCAACATTGGGAGAATGTCCAATTTTATCACCATCACCTTCCCAATGTATGATAACTTCCTATTCCTCCACATGCCTAGCTTTGACTCACCCGGTTCATCTGTGCCTCCCAGTTCTGTAACCCTAACACTCCGGGTCCAAAATTTACCCCTAAAATCTTCACTGGCCCAGGTTCTACCTTCAGATTCCCTATTACCTCATCCTTATTCCACCAGTACCCAAAAACCTTCACCACACTCTTTTCACGGTTGATCTTGAAGCCTGTTGCCCAACCTACAGCCTCCAGAGCATGCTCCAGAGCATTTTCCTGATCTAAACTCACCACCAGCAGAGGCAAATTTCTATCCTCTGCCCAGGCAACTGAATCTCTGATGAGTCTCAGGTTCCAAAATATCGATCTTCCTTCCACCCTGCACGCCTGATTGGGGTGGATCAAAATTGGTAAAACACGTCGTAGTCTAGTACACAGAACTTTAGCAAGAATCTTATAATCCACACAAAGTAACTGTACCTTTTTATAAAGCAAAGCCAAAACTCCCTGCCTCATCGAATCACTTAAGCCCTGCCCGTTTAGAATTTCCTCAAAAACTTCTACCAGGACCCAACAGGTCCCCAAAAAAAAAACTCCACAGGCAGCCCATCAATACCAGGAACTTTACCTTTACCCAAACTGCGTGCAGCACTTTCCACCTCCATTAAACCTATTCTTGAGTCCAGCCCTTCCATCTCTTGCTCATCTGATCTATTTGGTACCAAGTTTGCAATCTCCTCCCTACAGCCTCTGTTTTTAATTTCCTCTTGAAAGCAAACCTCATAGTGCCGCGAGGCAGCCACCACCATTCCTTTCGAGGACTTAACCACCCTATCTGGACTCACACGAATGCCTTCAAAATTCCTCCGCCCTTGCTTTGCTCTCACTGACCTGAAAAACTGGCCAGACACCTCTTCATATGGTTCCATAACCCGATCTCTCATACAGAACAGAAAATCCCTTGCCTTTTTGACGTAGATGTCCTTCAGTTTCACTTTCAACCCCTGAGCTGCCTGAAAGTCGAAAGCCAAACCTTTATTTCCACGCTCATAGATCTCTTGTAGCACACTCTGCAACCGCCACACCTCTCTATTTTCTCTATGTGCTCGCAAAGAACAATACTGCTGCGAAATGATTTTAAGCCTACACTTTAGGCCTTCCCACCAATCAATCAAAGCCGGCCGGGTACTTTTCTGCGCGAGCCATAGCCGCAACTTTTCTCTAATTAACAGGGAATAACCATGTTCCTTCAGAACAGCTGTGTTTGATCTCCACACACCTTTCCCGTAATTAGTACTCAAGTCACCTACTTCGACCTGGATGAGTACATGGTCTGTGAACCAGACCGGAGTCACAGTAACATTTCGCACAGGGATACACGAAGACAAGAAAACATAATCCAGTCTCCTTCCAACTCCCCTAGTATTCAACATTCAACACTCCCCAAGGAATTCAACATTTAATCAAAAATCAATCATTTAATCATTTAATTAAAATCAACTTTAAATAATTCACAATATTAAAATATCACATCCAAATCAATAAATTATTTAGTTGTAAAATTGTAGTCCCATATCCCAAATCAGGTTTTTAGTAGGAATACAATTAAACAATTATATGCGCCACAGAATAGATAAATAGCAAAGTGATACGATAATCTTATTCAATTTCTGTAATCATTGCACTAAGAACCCAACTGATAATGTTTTTTTTGTGTTCAAATCTCATCTCAACTAAACTGTCTTATTGACATTAAAAATGACACACTACAGATGCAGCCATTCAAAATGCGCGGGCGATACTGCATTATTTTCCGGTACGCTGTACGCAGTCTACCGCAAGCTACCAGTAAAAACCGCGAGTTACCGGTAAATACCGCTAGATACCGTAAATTCTCCTATAATACGACAAGCAAAATAATAGTATCCGGAATTTTCCGCAAGGTGGAGCTAATAAAGCTCAACCTCTCATGTTTGAGCTGTGGCCATCAGTCTTTAACGAAGATATTACTAATAGTATTAATAATGAATGACCTTGGACAAGCTGTAAGTGTAAACTCAAAGTATTGCCCTGGTCAACATTCTTTTTTTCATTGACCGTCTTTGTAAAAGTAACACCACAGCATTTCGCAATCACGCATTTGTTTCCAATCATGCAAAGTACAGTGATTCACCATGCCTTTCACATGCTCATAAAAGAGATTGATTTAGGAACATAAACATATTACCGTATGCAAACTGTACTGTATACAGTATGTATATGTATATTTAATGTCTTAACTGTGCCCTTTTAAGTATTGAATATTCATATCTAATTTTACCACTGAAGGGAAATCTTAGTAGCTGAGCATAAAAAGAATAGGAGCATACTGCAACGCGTGTGAAGGCCATAAACGATATTAATTTTTGAACATAAACATACAGTATATAGCTGGTCTTGGTACTTTAAAGAAAAAAATACACACCAGTATTCCATTTCTCCCTAAACATTTTAAGCTTCGAAGTCTTTAACTAACGTGATACCGGAGTCAACAAGCATACTTTTAGAATTTGATTAAAAGGGAATATAATATGGAATCGCGTATCTAAAGAATTTAATAACGGTATGATTATATTCGTGTGCTGCGACAGGGCTGTGTAGGGCTGTTTCGCCTGCCTGTTCATGCGAGCTGTCTTGTAGCCTACTGGTCTAGGTGTGTGACTAACAACGCACAGGCTGTGTGTTCGAATCCAGCTGCTGCTGGACTTTTCTTTTAACAAACATTTCTTCGAAAAAATAGAATAGCGATATTATGGACAATCAATTGACTTTTATATTTCAAAATATCGCAACATGATCGATTCTAAGTCATTTTTGATAACAATGAATAGTCACCTTCTTCCCTTCTGGCAGCGGTTCCTGCTTCTATTGTGTGTGTGTGTGCAACAGAGTAAATTTTTATAGAGAAATGGAGGCTGGACAGTATGCGTTACAATATAAACATTTATATTGATTTAAATCGTGTTCTGATATAAATCGCAAACGTGTGTTTAATTATGTGTGTTTTTTAATCATAATCAGGCTAATGCAACATAAATTGATACAGTATCTTTGTCTTCTAAGTATCTTAATAAACTTTCAGCATAGCTTTCTACCCGTCAAGATTTATATTTCTTGGGATTTTGGGATCAAACGTGGAAGGATTAGATTGTAATCGTTTTTATTTGTCAAATACGTGATTGTATTTCTGAATGTTATGTGACACCTACAGTAGTTCACTGCTTTAAATACATCGAATTAAGAAAGTTATGTGTAGCACTTTAGATCTTTTTTCTGAACCAGGGAAAATCTGATCATGTTTCTCTATAACAATAATAAAAAACTTTATTTTACATATCGCCTTTAAAAGTGGCATCTCAAAGCAATACAGTAGATCGAAAAACAGTTAAAAGGGACCAAATTAAATACCAGACAATCGCAAACGCGTTTTCAATAAAATTATTTTATTCATTCAGCAGTTTGTGAGAGGGACATCCAGCAGAGAGAGACACACACACCGGTTTTCATTGACAAAATTGTTTTTTTTTCAATTCCTCTTGTCTAACAGGAATGTTTTGTTTGTGGACAGACTGTTAGACTAGAGGAAAAGAGCGCCTCCTCCTACGAAGCATTAATCCCGTATCTAAGGAAAATTGCAGTATACCTTTGTTCATGCACATCATTATACAGTATCTCATTTTGTATTTCGATAAAAAAAATCGTTTGCCCAGCCACTACTGTTGTTATTGTTTTTATCCTGTAAATCGTTTCCTTTTTCTGCGTTTTCCATTTCCTTTTTCTGATCACTCGCTTTCTGGATACACATCTCACCTGTCCTGTTCTTTGTTTTCCTGGTTTGCTGATTATGCCTGCTGCGGTCCACTCCTACCCTCACACCTAAAGAATACTATTTTAAATTTCTTGGCGCAGTTCATTAACCCTTTATGTGCTGTCCGCGCCCAAAATGCAATTAAAAAAAAGTCAAAAACCGCGCTCAAAATGCAATTTAGAGCTTAATAAGATACACTCCACAGGCAAAATTAAAGACGATTAAAATCTGTAATCTTTCCACTTGTACTGTGAGTCATCAGACAGTTTCTGCTTTGTGTAAGGATGGTGAGAAAGCTGTGCTCAATGTATTTAAGGGACTTAAAAGTAAAAGGAGATGCTTCATATTGCTTGACTAATTTTAAAAACCAAGTTATAAATGCAGACGCTCCCTCGGTGCCGCGCCGGGTGTAAATATCAAAGTATACATTCCCAACAAGAATTGTACCCATCTGTCATGCAAATAAAACACCTTGAATTGAATTGAATTGAGGGAGAGGGGGGGTGGGGTAGGGTAGGGGGACAGAGATACTGTAGACAGGACTCAAGGCAAATAAGATACTTATGGGTATGCAGGCATTCACGACAGCAACATACGAAACGTTTGCACGTACTGTATAGTTAAGTTATTACTTGGTTTTCAAAGTGCAATGAAATACAATATTGTTGTTGCTGCTGTTCTGGTTGTTTTTATCCCGTAAAGCATTTTGAGGCGATATATACTGTAAAACCGCTGATTCTTATGGAATGTGATCCACAGGAGATTCAAATTTTTTTTCCTTTGAGCAGGAGAAAGCCTGGATGAATTTATGAGAGATTTAAATGGTTGAGCATGTGAGTTTGAGGTAACATGCAAATGTGTGTTTCATGCTTGAAGCACGAGATATGATATTGCGGCAGATGGTTCACTGAAATTGCTGCTGCAGACAATACAAGGTACAGTATAAAGCTACTGTAACTGCTTATCATTTTTGTCAGAAGTATGAGATTTTATTTTGAAGATGGGTACAGTACAAAACAAATGTTTTCACATTAAAGGACACATCAGTCTTCTGCATTTGGAGAAATTAGCTTTCTAATGTAGAGAATTGAGATTATTTTATTTCAATAAAAGTCCCTCCAAAATTTAACTTCTGGACATATACTAGAGAAATTGAAGATTGAAGACTTTTGTTCAATGTTACATGTTGTGGCCTGAAAAAAGACACAGGCACATCCTTGCTTGTGACCTAATCTTCTTGCTGAAGTGTCAAGAAATTCTGCTAATAGGCAAAATCCCTACTCAGCAAGCTGTGTGAATTATGTGTAATGTTCAACCGTATCCATAAACTTTGGATAAATTAATTGCTTTGGAAGTACAGGGGTATGACTCATATTCATTCTATTCTATTTCACCACAAAAGCCTGGCAGAACACTGAAGTGCTTTGTGAACAGCTGTTGTGAATGGCTATGAGTTACTAGTAGACCAGCCAGCAGCCATATCACCCTGCAACTCACAACTGGCAACCCACTGAAGCTAAGCAGGTGTGAGTACCTGGATGGGAGACCTCCTGGGAAATCATAATCAGGCTAATGCATTTCTACATTTTCTGTATGAACCAGCTTAGAGGTTCATATAGAAAGACAGCTTGTGTTTAAATTGAGTGTAAGGTAATTTATGCTTCTAAAGTCATGCTCAGCATTTATTATTGTACTGTGCTGTAAACTTTTTCTGTGCCTAGTCACATTATTTTATAGCGTTTTTATTGCGTTATTAAATCCGGTGGCGCTGTGTGTTAGTTTCCTGACTCCCATGTCACATGGTCTGTGATTGAAACCCATGGAACTATGACTTTATTTTTTAACAAACATTTCTTTGAAAAAATGAAACGTTTCCCTTGGTCAGAGATTAAATAAAACCTCACTCGCACCAAACAAATTTATATTTCTAAATATCACGACATGATCGAATTTAAGTCTTTTTAATAACAATGAATAGTCACCTATGCGTTACAAAATATACATTTATATTGATTTGAATCGCGTTTTGATTTAAATCGTAAACGCGTGTTTAAATATATGTGTTTAAAGGCGATATACTGTATAAAAGCGCTGATTCCTATGGAGTGTGTTCCGCTGGGGATTCAAAAAAATTATTTTAAATAGGCTGATAAAGCTCAGACTACTGTAACTGTATTCTAGCCTGTATTACAACAGAACATTGGACAATGCAACGTAAATTGCAAAAATGCACTTGGAATCTGTCCAAGCCCTCCTACAAAAATTATTTAAACTGCGACACTGATCATTCATCTCTAAATAAACTTTATTTTATATAGCGTTTTAAGCGAATAGGTAATTAGATTGCTCATAAACCTAATCACTTTTTCTACATAAACACAGCGTGATTGCTCTCTGAAAATGCTTTTCCTTAAAGCGATTCTATTGAGGGAGTAGCCCAGCTACCACTTAACACTGTACTTCCTACTTTGAATACCTGTGAGACCGGTTTAATTCGTCACAGCCAGCACTCCGGGAGGGAGGGGGTTGAGTAGTGGAGGCAGGCGAGATTTCCAGCGAAAGACACCTCCCCCTCAAAAACCCAGTAAGCAGTAATGCTTTAAGTTGAAAATCGAGGTAGATTTTGAGGATGATAAAGAGGGTAAACTGGGATGGGAGGAGGGTTTGGTTTTGCATAAGGGGCAGAAGATTTCCCTTGTAAGGATGGTATCAAAAGCAATCTTAAGTGGTGAGAAAGCTGTGCTCAATGTATTTAAGGGAGTTAAAAGTAAAAGGAGATGCTTCATGTTACTTGACTAATTTTAAAAACTAAGTTATAAATGCAGACGCTCCCTCGGTGCGCTGCTCTGGTACGCCGGCTCTTACACAGTGCCTGTCGGCAGTAAGCGTTACAATATACATACTCAACACTGCTTGTACCCATTTGTCATGCAAATAAAACACCTTGAATTGAATTGAGGGGAGAGGGGGGGGAATACTAAAGCCAATACTGGCTCAATACCCTCAATGGGCTTTGACGTGCTAATGCGTTGGTTTAACAGTCCGGGTGTGGCAAGCTTCCAATGTCAACTCGACTCGATTGGAAGACAATGAACGTATTTTAGCCCTAAATGAATTAATAGCAAACATGGTTTACATAAAATACATTTTTCCAAGAAAGTTTATAATAATACGATCTATAGTTGAAATCTGAGCCTACTGTACATATAAAGGAAAAGCATTTTCAGAGAGCAATCACGCTGTGTTTATGTAGAAAAAGCGAGTAGGTTTATGAGCAATCTAATTACCTATTCGCTTAAAACGCTATATAAAATAAAGTTTATTTAGAGATGAATGATCAGTGTCGCAGTTTAAATAATTTTTGTAGGAGGGCTTGGACAGATTCCAAGTGCATTTTTGCAATTTACGTTGCATTGTCCAATGTTCTGTTGTAATACAGGCTAGAATACAGTTACAGTAGTCTAAGCTTTATCAGCCTATTTAAAATAATTTTTTTTGAATCCCCGGCGGAACACACTCCATAGGAATCAGCGCTTTTATACAGTATATCGCCTTTAAACACATATATTTAAACACGCGTTTACGATTTAAATCAAAACGCGATTCAAATCAATATAAATGTATATTTTGTAACGCATAGGTGACTATTCATTGTTATTAAAAAGACTTAAATTCGATAATGTCGTGATATTTAGAAATATAAATTTGTTTGGTGCGAGTGAGGTTTTATTTAATCTCTGACCAAGGGAAACGTTTCATTTTTTCAAAGAAATGTTTGTTAAAAAATAAAGTCATAGTTCCATGGAATTCAATCACAGACCATGTGACATGGGAGTCAGGAAACTAACACACAGCGCCACCGGATTTAATAACGCAATAAAAACGCTATAAAATAATGTGACTGGGCACAGAAAAAGTTTACAGCACAGTACAATAATAAATGCTGACCATGACTTTAGAAGCATAAATTACCTTACACTCAATTTAAACACAAGCTGTCTTTCTGTATGAACCTCTAAGCTGGTTCATACAGAAAATGTAGAAATGCATTAGCCTGATTATGATTAAAAAACACATAATTAAACACGCGTTTGCGATTTAAATCAGAACATGATTTAAATCAATATAAATGTTTATATTGTAACGCATACTGTCCAGCCTCCATTTCTCTATAAAAATTTACTCTGTTGCACACACACACACAATAGAAGCAGGAACCGCTGCCAGAAGGGAAGAAGGTGACTATTCATTGTTATCAAAAATGACTTAGAATCGATCATGTTGCGATATTTTGAAATATAAAAGTCAATTGATTGTCCATAATATCGCTATTCTATTTTTTCGAAGAAATGTTTTTAAAAGAAAAGTCCAGCACCAGCTGGATTCAAACACACAACCTGTGCGTTGTTAGTCACGCACCTAGACCAGTAGGCTACAAGACAGCTCGCATGAACAGGCAGGCGAAACAGCCCTACACAGCCCTGTCGCAGCACACGAATATAATCATACCGTTATTAAATTCTTTAGATACGCGATTCCATATTATATTCCCTTTTAATCAAATTCTAAAAGTATGCTTGTTGACTCCAGTATCACGTTAGTTAAAGACTTCAAAGCTTAAAATGTTTAGGGAGAAATGGAATACTGGTGTGTATTTTTTTCCTTAAAGTACCAAGACCAGCTATATACTGTATGTTTATGTTCCAAAATTAATATCGTTTATGGCCTTCACACGTGTTACAGTATGCTCCTATTCTTTTAATGCTCAGCTACTAAGATTTCCCTTCAGTGGTAAAATTCAATATCTACAATGGGCACAGTAAAGACGTTTACAGTAAGTCTTTCTACGACAGATCAACGGACCACGAGTGCCCCTGTCGGTCAACCAATCACGATCGCGTCATCTTGCGTCATGATACGCGATACCGCAGCCAATTACCTGCGGTACGTGTCTGTACCGCACACTTTGAATGGCTGCATCTGTAATAACAATGTTAAAATGCTAGTTCAATACTATAACAGCCATAAAATTAAGAATAAAGGAAAATTATGTAAAGAAGGTCAAATGTTGAAACATTTGAAAGGGAAAGGAGGACAAAATTATTTTACAAATTATTAAAATAAATTCAGAATAAAAAAAACTATATCCTACTAAATTGTTGTCAACTACATACAGTAAACATGAAGGAGAGAATATTTTTTCCCCACATTTTTAACCAATTTTTCAGGTCTTCACATTTTGTAATTTGGATTCATAGTAATATAGTAAATGTAAAAACCTTTTTTTAAAAACATATTTAAATGTTCAGAGCAGTTTTGCTTTACAATTTAAAATTCACAATTTCTATCCAGAGATTTAAATGGTTGTTTGCAAAATGCTAATTTTTAAACTAGTTTTGGAAAGTACCCTTTCTCCATTAACTACATTTAAAAATACATTTTTTCTTTTTTTAATTGGGCCTCATCTGTTAAGTTTTATTTTGAGCTTGAAGGAAGTAGGAAGCCATATGTAGTTTTCTCTTACAAAATATTCTAAAGCATTAGCTGTACAATTTTGAAATACTACTTTCCATCTTATCTGTTTATGAAATTAGAAAATCATGTATGTATAGCACACTTGTTTCAATCGTATTGCATTTTATTTTAAAAAAAATTATATAAATTGCCATTCATGTTGCCAACCACTTAACTTTTCTTTGTTTTCATTGCTTTTCATTTTTAGTTTTTTTAAATACCAAATTTACACATTTCAGTACTTTGAAGTCGTTCTTCACTTTGTTTTTATACAATAGTAAAGTTTTTCTAAACAAATGTCAGTTTCTTTAAAATTTTGTTCGGAGTATAAAACTGTAGATATTGGGTTTGAAACATTATTAGTTTTGTGCATGAGAATGCAGACAATTGCTCTGTTTCCATTGGAGAGGTGATCAGTTAATTAACACCTGGAACACAGCACCTGAGCTATATAAGACTGATCAAAGGCACGTAACTTGGAGTAGTATCACAAAACTGATGTTTTTTTTTTTGTGTGTGTGGAGTGGATGGTTTAAAAAGAGTAAAGCTTAGAAGTAAAAAGTGGAGTTTTTCCAAGAGTATAAGATTAAGGGAATAGAGTTTTTGATTTGTGGTGTACAGAAGGGGTTTTAGTTAAATAGCTTTAAATAAAAGTATGGTTTATCAAGCTGTTCTATTCTGTTACAAGTGTTTTGAAAGTGAATACAAATGTTTATAATGAGTACTTTTTATGATTAAGTGAAATTAAATTGATCTGTTATTATCTATTATCTGTTTGTCTGTTCTTCATACAAGCTCTTATTTTTCATCCTACAGACCTGAAGTACATCTTATCTTGGGTTAGGTTTTTAACCTAAAACCTTTCACTTTCAAGGTCAATAGGCCATTTAATTTTGAGCCTGGTATGTTTTGTATCAAACTGATGGGAATCCCCATCCTCAATTGTTTTTGGATCATTAGAGTAGATCCACCCAAACGGTTTCAAAAGTCAAAGAGATCAAACACTCGCAGTTTGCCAAGCTGAAACAGATGAGCAAAGAGAAGCAAGGCAGCAGGTAGACCAAGCAAGAAAAGCAGCTCAAAGACAAAGAGGGTTTGACCTTCACAATGCAGTTTTTGATTATATTAACTTTGACATCTCACAATACAAAGCTGTTGAAATTGGAACTGTGAGTGTGGTGTGGTGTCACTGCAGTGCAAAAAAGTGGGGGGAAAAAATGAACCACCAGGTCCTGGCTGCAATAATGGAAATCTGAGCCTTTTGCCAACAGAACAACCACCAGAGCCTCTTCTCTCACTGATGGAAGGTGATGCAGAAAAATCTAGGCACTTCCTTTCAAACATCAGAAAGTACATATTTCCAAATCATTTAAAAGAAGTAAATGAGCCAGGATTTATGCCCACCTTCAAAATCCAAAAAATGTGACATTATCCTTCGTCAGAGAGATGATACCCTACAGAGAATTTTGGAAATGTCATCCTTATGATGTGCCCCAGTACCCAATAATATTTTGGAAAGGACAAGATGGCTACTTCATCGACATTCCTGTCTCTCTCATCAGGAAAGAAAGTAACCACAAGTGATTACTATGCTTGCCTGATTACGGTGAAATCAAATGGTTCCAGTCACATTTTGAAGAGCACAGAACTATTCCACATGGATGCGAAAATTGAAAGTGAGTGTCTTGAGCAGAGCAGTGGCACTGTGGCTAAGGATATCTGCATATGACTGGAAGTTTTGTCGGTTCAAATCCCACAGCTGGCAGAGGAATCCTACTCTGCTGTGTCCCTGAGCAACACCAGCTGCTTCAGGAGTGTCGTATAACTGGGGTTTCCGAAGAGACAAATTCCTAATTCAAGAAATTGTATCTTTTGTTAATTTGCCAAAATCAGGCACAATTTCAACCTGAGACATACCAGGATCTGAGAGATCTAATCACCAGTGATGGAGACATCAACAACATTGGTGGGGGGGGAAGGATGATATTACCTTCCTCAGGAGGACCTGAGGACCCTACATGGGAAGATATACAGAGAGTTATTTTACCTAGCCAAAAGGCAATCCACAGACATGATCTTATTACAAGAGAGAGGTTTTCGGAGAAAGGTGATTGTACCTTCACAGGAGGACCAAGGTACATTGACGAAAAGACTCAAGATGCCATGACTCATGTGAGACCTGACTTTCATTACTTTTGCATGCAACCCTACATGGGAAGATACACAGAGAGTTATTTTACCTGGCCAAAAGGCAATCCACAGACATGATCTTACTACAAGAGAGAGGTTTTCGGAGAAAGGTGATGTCCCTCATCAGTCTTCTAACGGAGCAAAATCTTTGAATCAAGATGCCACATGTATACCATAAAATGGCAAAAGAGAGGTCTACCTCACGCTCACATCTTGCTCTGGTTGGTCAACAAGATTCACCCAAAAGAGTTTGACAGAATTATTTCAGCTGAATCCTCATCAGATCCTCATGATGACCAAGTTCTGTTTGTTGTAGTGAAAGAAATGATTCATGTGCCCTGTGGTCCTTTTGAATCGTAACTTGTGTGTAGGACATACATACTTACGTATGTGATTGGCTGGCAAAAATGACCAACAGGGGCACTCGTGGTACATTGGTCGGTCGTGGAAAGATTTAATCATTTAATGTCTTTACTGTGCACATTTTAATCCGCTTAGTATTGAATATTTATATGGAATTTTACAACTAAAGGGACATTTTAGTAGCTGGGCACAAGAAGAATAGGAGCACAACGCATCTGAAGGTCATAAATTATATTAATTTAGGAACAAACATATTATGTAAACTATATATGGCTGGTATTGGTACTTTAAAGAAAAAATACACACCAGTAATTCATTTCTCCCTAAACATTTTAAGCATAAAAGTCTTACATGTGTTTATTTCAGAAACTATTTTATGTGCTCCTTGCTCCCTCTGACCATGTTACTGTACGTTTATACAGTATACAGTACTCTGTGAGAAAAGTGATAGTTTTAAGCTTTTCTGCGAATACAGATGCAGCCATTCAAAATGGGTGAGGTATTTCGCGGCATACCCCGGTGGGCGTGTCACGGTATCACGCAGTTCACGTGTCACGTGGCTAACTATCCGGCGTTGCCTTGTAAAACCGCCAGGGGGAGCTTAACCTCTCATGTACAGCATTTGAGCCTTTAATTTTGAACTGTGTATTACAGCATGTTAATCATCAGTCATTAAAATGTTGGTATATTTTATGAAAGCAAGATTGCTCAGTTGGACAAAAGTACACACCCTACCTTTATCAGAAATATTTATGCATCAAAGCCTTTACTGAAGATATTACGAATAGTATTAATAATGGATGACTTTGGACAAGCTGTATACTCAAAGTATAATTTCTTTAGCACATTTGTACAAGCACTTGGAATCTGTCCAAGCCATACTTTGTCAGGCATTTTGTTTTACTTCAACGGGCATAAAAACTTCCTTGCTTTTAACAGGGCGTTTCATAATTTCTAACTACGAAAATGATTTAAAATGCGACACTTATCATTCAACTAGAGCTTAAAATATCACAAGGATCCTCAAGAGCACAGCAAAGAGTGTATTAAAAGACATTTGTATTTATCAACGCTTTCTTTTCCGTATACCAGATGACCTCTGTGCAAGCGTGAGTCCGACATCGATAAGAGCGCGCAGAAGGCTTGGATTGAGATATAAAAAAAACCAACATGCCCCATGATAAGGGTAAGAAACAAAGAGGAAAGGCTCAAACAAGCTCTTCAATGGATTGAACAGGGAGAGGCATTTCATGATGTACTTTTCACTGATGCAACAGTGGCTCTGGAACAGTTTTCAACCATGCCAAGGTTCACATCTGGGGGGGGGGTATATCTAGAAGAGGCCTGGGACCACTTACAGATGCAGCCATTCAAAATGGGTGTGGTATTTCGCGGTATACTGCGGTGGGCGTCGCATCAAAACGCAGTATCGGATCATTTGACATCATGCTAGAAAGTATTCGGAATCACCATGTAAAACCGCCAGGAGAAGCCAATAAAGCTTAACCTCTCATGTACAGCATTTGAGCTTTTAAATTTAAACTGTGTATTACAGCACGTTAATCAGTCATTAAAAAGTTGGTATATTTTATGAAAGCAAGATTGCCCAGTTGGGCAAAAGTACACAACCAATCTTTATTATAAATATTTTAATTATGCAGAAATTGTATGCATCAAAGCCTTTACCGAAGATATTACTAATAGTATTAATAATGAATGACTTTGGACAAGCTGTAAACTCAAAGTATTAAGCTGGTCCACATTCTTTCTAACCATCATTTTAAACAAAAAGATTATTTTTTTCTTTGACAAACACCACAGCATTTCGTTGATCTAACTAAGGAGGACAGGACATTAGCTAGCCAATATGATAAAGGATAAATTACTTTTTTTGTTCATTTCTTTAGCACATTTGTACAAGCACTTAGAAACTGTCCAATACCTACTTTGTCAGGCATTTTCTTTTACTATAATGGACATAAAAACTCCCTTGCTTTTAACAGAGTGTTTCATAATTTCTAACAACGAAAATTAAAACTGTGCCACTTATCATTCAACCAGAGCTCCAAATATCACAAGGATCCTCAAGAGTACAACAAAGACCGGTTTTAAAAGATACTTTTATCAGATACATGAGAATCCAAGCTTTTTTATCTATGCTTTCTTTTCTGCATAACAGATATTATGGTACCACTTCAGAAGGGTGTCAGCCAGTCAGATTCCAGGAATCGGCACTTTAAAGGAAAAATACACACCGGTATTCCATTTCTCCCTAACGATTTTAAGCATCGAAGTATTTAACTAGCATGTGAAATAGCATGTGAAAAAGTGGTAGTTTTAAGCTTTTCTGCTAATATAATATGGAATCGTGTATCTAAAGAATTTAATAACGGTATTCGTGTGCTGTGACAGGGCTGTGTAGGGCTGTTTCGCCTGCCTGTTCATGCGAGCTGTCTTGTAGCCTACTGGTCTGAATCGCTCCAGTAGCAGGAACCTGTACTGTGTGGATCCTTTTAGATCTCCCTTCAGATTGAAAAGGTTAATATCTTCGGTGTCGCATCTTCCCAGTTTAGCTGATCTTTTGCTGCCTATGCATGTTTACACAGCTCCCTGGGTAACTATCATACTTGACTGAGAAAGCTTTAGAGAACTTAACATTTTTATTATCAACAAATTGTAAATACAACGTTTACATTGGTGTTATTAAGTTTTCACTTGAGTGTATGGAGGAGTGTCAGCTGTCAATAAGAGCAGACCCCCCCTTAGGCTGGGCAAACGATTTTTTAAATTTTTATAAAGAAATAAAAAATTAGATACAATGATATTGTAACACTACGGGGATCATGTGGGCGTGCTCACCGCTGATGCATCAGGTCAGCCCCCCACTGTTGGGGACTCAAACCTGGGCCTCCGGCATCACTCAACAGGGACCCAGCCTCTTGAGCCAAAGGGGAATCTCCCATCAGCCCGGTGGCTGCGGACCCTGCTAGAACCAGGGGAGGGCGGTGGCGTCACCGCGCTGGTAAGCAATATAAACATATATAACTATAAACAATATAAACTGCAGTACAATACTGCAGCGCTTCAGCTGTGAATCCTTCTTCAGGTGTGAGGGCAAGTAAGCCCAAATCATAGTTGAACCCGTTCAGGGCCTACATTACATTTTAGCGTTTCATTCTGAGCAGAAGACCCTCACACCTGAAGAAGGCTTCACAGCCGAATCGTTGCCTTTTCTCGCTTCTGTTTTAAGCATGTGTACGATGTTGTAATACAGTTTAAAATAATTAAAAGTCTAATCAGTGTCAACTTGAATTCTTATCTCTATTAATGTTAATGTGACAATTAATGTCACAATGAATGTGACTATTGAGTGGTATCAAATACAGCTTTTTAGTATAGATTACACTTTTCTAAAATCTATTAAAAAAAAACTCCCATCTTCTTTAAAACACAATATGCCAGGAAATATGTTTTACACATTAGCAAGTTAAAGCAATTCTGTTGAAAAGCCGGGCGTAATCATTGTTTCCTTCCTTGATTTTCTGATCACTCACTGTTCGGATACTCTTCTCACCTGCCCTGCCCTTTTCTAAAATGTATTTAAAAAAAACAATCAAATCTTTCCACGTTTGATCCCAAGAGGAAGTACAGTACAATATGCCCCCGCTTTGTTTCTCGATGGTATGATATCTCTAGATGGTGATAAAGCTATGCTGAAAGTTAATGGCTTAACATTGGAATGTTCTTTCAAGTGTAAAAAGAGGCAATACGCAACATGTCTCTTTCATACATTTTCAGTTTATAGACCGTACAAGATCATTTTCTATGACTGATGTCTTCTGCATTAAAATTGAAACGCCTTTCACAGCTGTCAATCCACCTATCTTCTAACTGGTTCATCCAGGACGGGTTACAGATTCACAACATGCCCTCCCCCCTGCCTGTTTGACTTTCTTTTTAGCCCTTCTGTGCCCAGATCGTTTTCTGTGCACCAAAAGTGGTCATTAACTATAGAAACCTGTTTTTATCGCTTTTTAAGTCATGCAATTTCTAAGTTATCAGGAACACATCATTACATCTCATTTGTATTTTTTTTTAATTAAAAGATTTGATTTCCAAGCTTAAGGTGCGTTTATAATATTGAATAGTAATAATAATATAGTATTATATACAGTAGGACAGACTCGGTGACTCAGACACTTGTCGAATGAAAAAGGGCACTTTTAATTTTCTGTATAGCTGGTAAAGCGACCCACCGCGCCTGCAGAGAGAGAGAGAGATGGAGTGTCCTGAGGCAGTGTGTGCTCTGCTGGTGTTAGATAGGGCTGCTAGGCAATAGGATCCTATGCAGGACTCAAGACTAGAGAATGACACTGAGCAGATACGCTAGGCAAAAACGAAAACCAGGGGGCAGGTGAGTAGGTCGGCACACAGAGAGACAAGCAAGAAGCAACAATCCAAAAACACTAGGCGAAATCGAATCCAGGAAGCAGGCGAGTAGGTCAGAACACGGAAGCACAAACGAGGAAGCAGCAATCCAAATCACAAGACGAAACTGAAAACGAAAGGCTGACTAGGAGATCGAAAACCAGAGAGAAGCAAGAGTTAAACGTGCACTAGGGAGCTCGAAGAGAATCCGCAATAGTGATCGGGGAAGTGAGGAAAAAGGAGAACTAAAATAGAGACCGGAGAGAGAGGTGATTGGCGTTTACTTGCGGCGTGAGCTTGTCTTACAGGGTGTGCGCGTGGGAATGCAAGAAGGAAGAGCGGCGCGAGTGGAATGCATAACAGTACCCCCCCCCACAGGGTCGGCTCCTGACGACCGGATAGCCGGCGCGGGATGGGTGTGAAGGAAGTCTTGAATAAGGTTTTGGTCCAGGATATCCACTTTAGAAACCCAGGAACGTTCCTCTGGACCATAACCCTCCCAGTCAATCAAAAACTGGCGGATACCTCTGCACCATCGGGTGTCCAAGATCTTATTCACAGTATAGGTGGGAAATCCATCCATCAGTCGGGGAGGAGGTGGGTGAGGTTGCCGAGCAGAAAGTGGGGATCTGTGGTAAGGCTTCAAGAGGGAAACATGGAATGTGGGGTGAATCCTGAGGGTGGGGGGAAGGGCGAGGTGGTAAGAAACAGGGGTAACACGGGATAGAATTCTAAAGGGGCCAATGAAGCGAGGACCCAGCTTGCGGGAAGGTTGCTGGAGTGGAATATTCTTGGATGACAACCAGACGAATTGGCCTCGACGTAAACGGGGAAAGGGGCATCGGAGTCTATCAGCAGAAGTTTTCTGTCTCCTAGAGGTCTTAAGCAGAGCAGTCCTGGCCTTCTTCCAGAGTTCGGGGAGGGAAGAAAAATATGCCCGAACAGCAGGGACATCAGAGTCGGGAATAGTGTCGGGGAAGAGCGAGGGTTGATAGCCCAGAGAACAGAGGAACGGAGACATATTAGTGGAGGAGGTATATAGAGAATTGTGGGCATATTCAGCCCAGGGGAGAAGAGCAGCAGAGACATAGGACCTGAGGTAAGTCAGCAGGTCCTGGTTAATCCTCTCCGCCTGACCATTGGCTTCGGGGTGGTAACCAGAAGTGAGGGAGGAGGATGCCCCTAAGGTCTGGCAGAAAGCCTTCCAAAATTTAGATATAAACTGCGGACCCCTGTCAGAAACAATATCCTTTGGAATGCCATGGAGGCGGAAAACATGTTGGACAAAAAGGTCTGCCATTTCCCGGGCTGATGGGAGGGCTGGAAGAGGACCAAAATGCGGAGCTTTCGAGAAACGGTCGGTGACCACCATGATTGTTGTTTTACCGTGGCTTTTCGGGAGATCCGTCAGTAAGTTTACCGAGAGATGAGACCAAGGCCATGAAGGAATGGGAAGAGGTTGTAAGAGACCAGCCCTCTTCTGCCGAGGGGTCTTGCTCCTAGCACAGGTGGGGCAGGCTCGTACGTATTCTGTTACATCAGACTTTAGGGAAGGCCACCAGAAGTCCCTGGAAATAAATTCGATGGAACGATGGGTGCCAGAGTGAGCAGCGACGCGGGAGTCATGGCCCCATTGAAGAACTGCGGAGTGCACTGAATCAGGAACAAAGAGTCGGTCTGGGGGGCACTGGGGAGGAACTGTGAGGTTCTGGAGAGCCCGTCTCACCTTGTCTTCGATGTCCCAATGTACAGCTGCGAGGAACCTGTCAGGCGGCACGATGGGCGCTGGAGGGTCTTCGGAGTCCATGGGGTCATGAATGCGGGAAAGGGCATCAGCTTTGATATTCTTGGAGCCTGGAGTATAGGTAATGAAAAAACGGAACCTGGAGAAGAACAGGGACCACCTAGCCTGGTGGGGGTTGAGGCGTTTAGCAGATTGCAAGTAGGCCAAGTTCTTGTGGTCCGTGAGGATAGTAAAGGGATGGATGGCCCCTTCCAGCCAGTGTCTCCACTCCTCCAAGGCAAGCTTGATGGCCAAACGTTCCCTGTTCCCAACATCGTAATTCATCTCGGCAGGGGATAGGCGTCTTGAAAAAAAGGCGCACGGATGAAGCGTGCCCTTCGGACCATGGCGTTGAGATAAAATGGCACCAACCCCAAGAGCGGAGGCATCGACCTCGAGCACAAAAGGAAGAGAGGGATCGGGATGACGGAGAACTGGGGCTGAGGAGAAATTCTGCTTGAGACGAAGAAAGGCCCGATCAGCCTCTGGGGTCCACCTTCCCTGTCCAGGACCTTTACGAGTAAGGGAGGTGATGGGTGCTACAACAGAACTAAAGTTTCGGATGAAACGGCGGTAAAAGTTGGCAAAGCCTAGGAAACGCTGCACTTGTTTCAGGTTCTTGGGTGTGGGCCAGTCCAGGACAGCAGAGACCTTAGCAGGGTCCATCTCGACACCCAGAGAGGAGATTATATATCCTAGAAAGTGGATCCTGGACGTATGGAAAGTACACTTCTCCAACTTGGCATAAAGATTGTTTTTGATGAGCCGGGTGAGCACTTCGCGGACATGAAGGACATGATCATCCATGTTGCGAGAAAAAATTAAAATATCATCAAGGTAAACCAAAACATACTTCTGAACCATCTCCCCAAAAATGTCATTCATAAAGCCCTGGAATACAGCAGGAGCATTAGCCAGGCCAAAGGGCATGACCTGATATTCATAATGACCCAGAGTCGTAATGAAGGCTGTCTTCCACTCGTCACCTTCACGGATGCGAATGAGGTTGTAGGCACCCCGTAGGTCAAGTTTGGTGAAGACAGAGGCTCCCTGAAGAGATTCCAATGCAGAATTAATGAGTGGAAGGGGATACCGGTTTTTGATGGTAATCTTATTAAGACCTCTATAATCGATGCAGGGCCGCAGGGATCCGTCCTTCTTCTCCACGAAAAAGAAACCTGCACAGGCCAGAGAAGTAGACGGGCGAATAAAACCAGATTCCAAGGAATCACAGATGTAGGACTCCAGGGCGTCAGATTCATTAATAGAAAGAGGGTAGATTCGTCCTCTCGGAGGGAGGGTTCTAGGCAGTAGGTCAATGGCGCAATCGGAGGGACGGTGTGGCGGCAAGGAGAGTGCTTTTTGCTTGCTGAAGGCGAGGTGCAGGTCAGAATATACAGAAGGGATTCCGCTGGTGTCCTCCTGGGAGACGTGAACAGAGGAAAGTCTGAGAGGCAACTGCAGACAACGATACTGACAATTGGGTCCCCAGGCGAGTAGTTCACTGTTGGACCAGTGAAAGTGGGGGTTGTGCATCTTCAACCAAGGGCATCCAAGAACCAGAGGATGGGCGGGAGAGTGGAGGAGTAGGAACTGGATGCTCTCAGTGTGGAGGGCGCCAATGCGGAGAGTAAGGGGAATTGTTTGCCATTCAACAAGAGTGAGAGGGGATCCGTCCAGGGTGAGGAGGCGAATAGGGGGAGAAACAGGGATGCGAGGAATATTCCAAGTGGTGGCGAGTCTGGAGTCTAGGAAGTTTTCCTCTGCGCCTGAATCAACAAAAGCCAGAAGAGATTCTTTAAAACCATCCCCTGAAACCAGTGCGGGCAAAAAGAGGCCAGAAGAGGCAGAAGGGGCAAGTATACTGACCTTGACAGAGGGCAGGGAAGTACGGGGGGGACAGAGAGGGCATGAAGCTCGGAGATGGCCAGCAGCCCCGCAATAAAGGCAACAACCCTGGGAGAGTCGGCGGCGTCGCTCCTCAGAAGACGGGAGGTGGCAGGAGGGGGTAGAAGCCGGGAGCGTTGTTCTTGGAGCCTGATGTCAATTTCAGCCAGACGGGAGATGAGGTGCTCCAAGGAGGGAAAGTCCAATGGGAGATATGTGAGGTGGTCCTGGAAGGCAGAAGACAAGCCCTGGCAGAACTGGTGGATAAGAGCCTCTTCATTCCAGGAGACTTGGGAGGCCAGGAGGCGGAATTCCATGGCATAATCTTGAAAAGAACGGGAACCCTGGGTGAGAGAGGTGAGTCGGGAGATGGCAATATGGTGGGAGTGGAGCTGACCAAAAATGGACTGCATGGCAGCAGCGAACCGGTTGACATCAGCAGTCACGGGGAGATTCCGAGCGAGGAGGGAGGTAGCCCAGTCCAGGGCTCGACCGGAGAGGTGGGAGACCATGAAGGCAATCTTCTCTCTGTCAGAGGGAAAACAGTCTGGTCGAAGGTGGAAGGCCATCCAGCACTGGGTTAAAAAATTCTGAAGCTTTGCTGGGTCACCCTCAAATTTCTCCGGGGTGGGAGGGGGCAAGGGTCAAGCAGCAGCAGCCAGGGGAGGGACAGGCACGGGAGCCACTGGAGGGGGTGGTGGCCGGGTGGTGTGGTCCACTAGGCGTTGAACTGCAGAGGTCAGTTGCAGAAGAGCCTGGGACTGCTGTTGCAAAAAGGTGGTGGTGGAGTTCTCGTCCGCTGGATCCATGTCGGCTCACTATTCTGTTAGATAGGGCTGCTAGGCAATAGGATCCTATGCAGGACTCAAGACTAGAGAATGACACTGAGCAGATACGCTAGGCAAAAACGAAAACCAGGGGGCAGGTGAGTAGGTCGGCACACAGAGAGACAAGCAGGAAGCAACAGTCCAAAAACACTAGGCAGAATTGAAACCAGGAAGCAGGCAAGAAGATCGGAACACGGAAGCACAAACGAGGAAGCAGCAATCCAAATCACAAGACGAAACCGAAAACGAAAGGCAGACTAGGAGATCGAAAACCAGAGAGAAGCAAGAGTTAAACACGCACTAGGGAGCTCGAAGAGAATCCGCAATAGTGAGCGGGGAAGTGAGGAAAAAGGAGAACTAAAATAGAGACGGGAGAGAAAGGTGATTGGCGTTTACTTGCGGCGTGAGCTTGTCTTACAGGATGTGCGCGTGGGAATGCAAGAAGGAAGAGCGGCGCGAGTGGAATGCATAACAGCTGGGGGCAGAGGGCTGTGTAGATGTGCATTCCGCCAGGTACAGCAACCTGCGCGGCAGGGAGAGGCACTTATCGGGAGATGAAGGTCTGTTTGGAGACGGCTGACCTTGCGTTTGACTGCCTGAACATACGGTCTCCGACTTCTGCATCTTCAGGAGTGTTTCTAACCTCCCACCCCTTCCCAGTAATGAGTCGTGCTGCTCCCGCTGCTGCAGAAAGTTCTCCATACAGGTGCTGCTTCTACAGGTTGGCACCCTGGCCAGTGGCTGAGAACAGCCTGTGGGTAATTCTGGATATTATTATCTTACTTGCGGTATAAAGGTAACGTTATACATTTTAACGCGGTATAACCTGCTTGTTTTGAATGGCTGCATCTGTAGGTTGTGCACTTTTGTCCAACTGAGCAATCTTTCTTTCATAAAATATACCCATTTTAATGTATAATGATTAACATGCTGTAATACAGTTGAATTTAGAAGTCTAAAGAGTATTCAACTTAAATTCTTAATTGAATAAAGATTCTCCCTCAGTAGTGATCGGGATTTGAAACCGGATGTTTTCTGGCGACAGCTCAAATGCTGTACAGGAGAGGTTAAGCTTTATTAGCTCCACCTGCCAGTTTTACAAGGTGATTCTGGATACTATTAATATAATCTAATTTGCATGTGGTACAGTGCGGTATACTGCGACACCCCCACTGTGTTCTACCGCAGCATACCTTGCTTGTTTTGAATGGATGCATCTGTAGAAGTTATTCAGCGCATCCAGAAGGGTGGATTCTCCATCACTGCCGCATGGAGTAGTCCTGTAGTCAGTAATGGCCTGGGAACATGTGCCGCGTGTCTCTGGTGTCCAGGAAGTGACCGTGAATCTTCCATGCGTAGTTGCACTTTGCCTCCCTGATGGCACGAGACAAGTTGGCCCTGGCAGTCCAAAGGGCTTCCTTGTCACCTGATCTATGTGCTACATTGTGAGTTCTTAGCAGTGCACGGACCTCTGCAGTCAGCCATGGCTTCTGGTTTGCCTGTGTGATAATAGATTTTGAGACAGTGACCTCATTTATGCACCTGCTGATGTAGCAGGACACAGATGCTGCATACTCCTCTAGAATAATATGTTTTTCATAGGTAGCGGCCTCCCTGAACATATTCCAGTCTGTGCTCAAAGCAGTCCTGTAATGCTGAGGTGGCTTCCTCTGGCCATACCAGGGTCTGTTTTAAAACCGGTTCTGCACGTTAGAGCAGTGGTCTGCATGCAGGAATAAGCATCACAGAAATGTGGTCGGAGTAGCCCAGGTGGGGGCGGGGGACGGCCTTGTATGCATCAAGGATATTTGTATAAGCTACATCCAGTATATTCACCCCTCTGTTTGCAAATTTAACATACTGGTAGAATTTAGGGAGGACTGTCTTAAGATCCGCGTGGTTGAAGTCACCGGCACCAGTAACACAGCTGTCAGGGTGAGCAGTTTGTAAATCACTGATGGCCCCGTAAAGGACATGCAGCGCCTCTTTTGAGTCGGCACTGGGCGGGATGTACACAGCTACAATCATAACAGTGGTAAATTCCCTTGGTGAATAAATGGGCCGACACTTCACCATCATAAATTCTACTAGCGATGAACAGTGACTGGAAACCACTGAAGCATTAGTGCACTACTTTCTGTTTATAGAAACACCCACACCGCCTCCATGAGACTTACCAGTCGCTGCGGCTTTCCTGTCTGCTCGGAAGGAGGTCAGTCCATCTAGCTGAACGGCCGTGTCTAAGATGTTGTTTAGCCATGTGTCCGTAAAAATAAGGGCACAGCACTCTCTCATCTCACGCCGGGTCTCCAGCTGTAATCTTAAATAGTCCAGTTTGTTCTCCAGAGAACGGGCTTTAGAAAGAAAAATTGACGGGAGAGTCGGTTTGTGAGGATTGGCTTTTAGCCTGGCATGAATTCTGGCTCTCTTGCTCCGCTTTTGTTTCCTTTCCCACCGCTTTCGGCGTCTCCTCATACGGACGACTGCAACAGGTGGCGCCGCCAGTGTGGGACCTGATCCTCGCAGTAAGTTAAGGTCGCCTAGTCTTGCCATCTGAATTTGAGCAGATAGTCCTTGCATCCTTGCAGGGTCAGACAATCATAGACTCTTGGGAAATTAGGACTAGAGACAAAATGTAACACAGGAACAACATTTAGCACCGTTTTTACCAGACCCAGATAAGCCGTTACATCTGTGCTCACCGCCATTCAACAGTTGTAGTGCCTGTTGCTCGTGTGCAGGTGGTTCAAAGAGATAAGAGAACCTGTGACAAGGGGAGAAGGGTCCTGGTACCCTTTATCATTAGTAGGTGGCGTAGTTATTCACAAAGCTGATGGACTTCCTACATTAGGGGTCACAATCCGTGACATAATCACACGTACCTGAATTATTAGATTGTGTTAAAAATTTGGCTGGAGAGAAACCAAGAACACTGAAGGCCTGGGACACTGACACCAGCTCTCTTCAAATATTGTGACAAGAATGTTTTCTGAACAGAAATCACAAGAACCTGTCATGCCCTTTTTTTTAAAACAGTAACATAGTGGGTTTCGCTGGTCAGCATTTCAGCAAATCAAATGAATTCAAATGATTACAAGGAATTCAACATTTAATCAAATTAAAATCAATTTAAAATAATTTTAAATATGAAAACATCACATCCAATTCAATAAATTATTTAGTTTTAAAATTGTAGTTCCATATCCCAAATCAGGTTTTTAGTAGGAATACAATTAAGCAATTATAGTATATGCACCACAGAATAGATAAATAGCAAAGTGATACCATAATTTTATACAATTTCTGTGATCATTGCACTAAGAACTCAACTGATGTTTTGATTTTGTGTGTTCAAAATCTCATCTCAACTAAACTGTCTTATTGCAAAATAACAATGTTAAAATGCTGGTTCAATACTATAACAGCCATAAAACTGTTAAGAATAAAGGAAAAAATAAAGAACACAATTATTTTACACATTATTAAAATAAATTCAGAATTAAAAAACTCGTAGGATTTAAGATATCGTACCAAATTGTTCTTAACTGCATAATACAGTAAACATGAAGGTGAGAATCAATTTCTTTCCCACATTTTTAAAGAATGTTTCAGGTCTTTTGTAATATATATTCATTGTAATATAGTCATTTTAAATACCTTTTTTACCAAATACTTAATATTTAAATGTGCAAAGCAGTTGTGCTTTACAATTTAACATTCTCAGTTTCTATCCAGAGATTTAAATGGTTGTTTGCAAAATGCTGTTTTTTAAACTTGTGATAAACTAGTTTTGGAAAGTACCCTTTCTCTATTAACTATGAAGATTTAAAAAACGTTTTTCTTTTTTTTAATTGGGCCTCATGTGTAAAGTTTTATTTTGAGCTTTAAGGAAGTAGGAAGGCATATGTAGTTTTCTCTTACAAAATATTCTAAAACATTAGTTGTACAATTTTGAAAAATTACTTTCCATCTTATCTGTTTTATGTAATGATAAATAATGTAATGTATAACACACTTGTTTCAATTGTATTGCATTTTATTATTTTTGAAATTTATATAAATTGCCATTCATGTTGCCAACCACTTCATTTTTCTTTTTCATTGCTTTTCATTTTTAGTTTTTTTAAATACCAAATTTACATATTTTTAGTACTTTGAGACATTCTTCACTTTGTTTTTTTACAATAGTAAAGTTTTTCTAAACAAATAAAATTTTCTTCAACATTTTGTTTGGAGTATAAAACTGTAGATATTGGATTTTAAACATTATTAGTTTTGTGCATGAGAATGCAGACAAATGCTCTGTTTCCATTGGACAGCTGATCAATTAATTAACACCTGGAACACAGAACCTGAGCTATACAAGACTGACTAAAGGAGGGTAGTTAGGAGTACAAAATACATGTGGGCTAACTGGTTGTTTGAGAAAGTGATGGAAGTGGCCGATTATGTATAGGACAAGTGTAAGTTGACGGAAAAGGAGGGAAAATATAGAAATAAGCTGAGTTTATCAGAGGGAGTTTGGGGTGAAGATGCCTGAAAGAAAGTGTATGAGTATTGGTATAAGCACAAGGATGTATCTGCAGCCCTGGTGTGCGGCCGACACCAGTGGTGGCAGATAAGCGTGAAAGAGAAATTGCAATGTGATAAAAAAGAAAGTGTGTTTATGGGAAAAAAAAACAAAGCATTAAATGAAAGAAAAGAAACTTTACTTGCTACAAAGAAGAGTATGAACAAAAGCAAAAAAGGCTGTGCAGGAGGGTCGAAAGCTGAAAAAGGGTACAGACTGTCAGACGGTGTTTGGTCTAAGCAGGACTGTCGGAAAGTGTCTGAGCAGTGGTGAAAGAATAAACAGACGGATAGTGGAATAAGTGATGTCGAGTTTGAGAAGTTACGCTGTTAAAAAAAGATACATAGAAGTGAAATAAAATACATCGTAGTACGAAGAAAAAATATATTCTTGATGTGTATGTATGTAAAAGAGCGCAGTGCGTAACTGTGAGTTTTGGTATAGTAAATGATGGTGCGAGTGCGTTTAGCCAGCCAGACTGGGTAGAGAATTAACTGAAGAGACTTAATGAAAACAAACGATGAAAAGCAACTTAAAGAGACTTGAAAATATAAGAGCGTCTGAAACGTATAAGTACAGTACAGGTGGACTTAAATGAGTTAGATTAACAGTTTTTGTATTTACTGTATATACAATTAGTTGAAACAAAAGTTGATTTATTTGAATGGCTTGAAATCCGATATCGCTAAAATGCTGTAGATTTAGAATCATGACTGGTGGATAATACTGTGAAATTTGTAGAACTAGATATCTCTATCGAATTGTGAGAAATATGTACACGAAGGTGAGAGCAAATCTCACGTAAATTTATCACCCAGCTAAGAGTTCTGTCTGGGGAGAATAAATAGTCTTTTGAAAGATCTGTTTACCAAAAGATTAGATCCTGTAAATCCCTTGTAGCCTTCCTAAGTCTGTCCCAGTCCAGTGTGTAAAAGGAGTTAAACCTAAAATGTGCTGTTAGTGGTGTGTCAGTTTCTCTGTTATGGGATACTGGAGCACTACTGTAATGCGTGTCTCACTTCACTGTTCAACAGTGTGCTATAGAGTAATTTATATGGCGAGATGGCAGGAGGCCACAGGAGTATTGGGGCAGCGAGGTTTACTTGCTGAGTACCAGATTTTAACATTGATTTTAACATTTACGTGCACTTATCACCGGAATGTGGGTGGTTCCATCCCAGATCTATTGGGCTGGGATGTTATGCAGCATTACAAGGAATGACTATACAGAACAGGGTATCACGTGGCTTCAACTGACTGTGATCACTCAGTATGTTGATGATATTCTGAGTGCTTCCCCTGACGAGGAAACCCACAAGTCTGAGCTGCTTCAGGTTTTAGAGTTTCTAATATTAAGCAGTTATAATAAGCCCCTTGTGTGTCTAGGACTATGTAACTTTAACATTAAAGAGTGCAGTCCAAGGACAAGATTGCTTTGGTTCCAGCAGCAAAAGCCGCCTGTAATAATTTGAAACAAGCTCTTTTACAGGTGCTGAGACTGGGGTTTCCTCAGATGGATCCACCATTCCTTTTTTATGTAAGTGTGGAAAATGGGTTCTGGGCAGCTGTGCTGACACAGGGGCATGGAGATAGGCACCGCCCGGTGGGATCCTATTCAAGACCATTAGATGCTGTAGCCAAAGGGTGGGGGACCGTGAAGATTTAAGAAGATGTAATACTGTTTACTGATGAGTCCTCTCTGATGCATGAGGGAGAACAGAGAACAGGCTGAGCTGTTACAACAGAATGCAAGGTGCTAACGACTCGAAAATGCCCCTCCACTGCCTCAGCGCAGCAAGCCAGTTAGAGCCCCCATGGAAGATTGTAAAAAGAAAGATGTTAAAGGGTTACTGTATATGTATATAACGTATGTATTTGTTGCATGTAGGCCAGAATTCTGGATGGCTATGGAGAAATAGGATTCTCTCACTATGGCAGGGACTTTAGTTAAGAATCAGTTAAGAATACTGGGTTTGTCTCTGAACAGTTAGAAGCTTTGCAGCTGCCGACTGAAGTAGCTGTGGTTAAGTGTAAATAACACAATAAAGAAATAATTCCAGTAACTCAAGGGAACAACCGTGCAGATGCAGGTGTCAGGTGAGCGGCACTGGGAGAGCAGGAGTCTGAGACCGCTGTGAAACCTCTATTGGGGAAAAGGGAGAATTTAGGTTGAGGACTCTAATAGACGTGGTTAGAAAAGAATGTGGGGTTGCGTGATGATGGGGTGTGGGGCCGTCAGCACACCGGACACCCTGCATGCCCTCACAGCCTAATGCACTTTGTAGCAGGACAAATGCATGCTGTCAGATACCCAGGTGTGAATCAAATGGTGCACCGGTTGTCCCAAAACTGGGTAGAAACTGGGTTTAACGCAGTAGCCATTGATGTTGTATTTCAATGTGATGCTTGGCAAAGGAAGCTCAGGTGCGGGTGCTATGGCTCAGAAGGCCAGCCCCCGAGGGACCTGTCATGTACTGGTAATTTACTTTTGTAGCTTGCCGAGATGTAAAGGGAACACTGGACTCTTAATGATGGTGGATCTGTTCTACCTCTGTAATTCACAAACATTTGATGATGAAGATAATCCCTTGGTGGGGACTGCCCTGCCACTTGGATACTGAGCTAGGGGTATAGTACACTGGGAATGTGTGTCAGGCTGTAATCGCCTCACTGGGGGTGAGGTGGAGGTTACATGGTCCCCATCATCCACAGTCTGTGACCGACTGTGAAATATCAACTGAAGGAACACCGTGGGTAGATGCTTTACCAGCGGTCCTGTGCAGTCTGCGGACTGGAGCAAATGTAACTGTGAGACTGAGCCCATTTGAAATCATCACGGGCAACCAATGACATTCCCTGGAGGGCCAAATTTGTATTATAGTATTATAGGTTGTTAACTGAAACGATGCACAGAGCTCATGAACAGGTGCTCGACGCTTGGGGACCTCCAGTAGGGGGAAGACATGACCCGAAACCTGGCGAGTGGGTGTGGGTGAAGAAGAGATACCCAGCTGGGATGGACCATATCAAGTGCTACTGACTACCGACTCTGCCATCGAGTGACAGGAGACCGCTGGATCCACACATTGCACTGTCACCGAGCCACCACACCACCTTTCTGCACAAGGAATGGCCTTCTTGTGACAAGACATTCCAGCCTTAGAGTTATGGCAGGAAAGGGGTCTAACTGATAAGGATTCCAGTTGCCAGCTAGAAACACCCCTTCTCAAGGAAGGAAACCTAACACTGACCATTTGACCAAAATCTGTGAACTGTCCAAACACCATGACCTCCCCCCATTACCATAATAATAACGTCAGAAGCGGCAGGAAAGGGCTATATAAACTGGAAGTTTTGTACCCGCACAAGTTTTGTACCCCCTTTGAACAAAGCTTCGGTTTTATTGTTCCTTGCATGCAATAAAACTCATCTTTTAAAACTTCATCTTGGGATCCAGAACTTATTTGTCTGTTACAACAAGGGTAAGGACAGCTGCATTTTACTTTTGATTACTGGAATATTGCTAAGAGACAATACTTTTTACTTGAGTAGCAAAACTGGAAAGGTGCTTTTACTAAGTTACTTGTTTTTGGAAGTAGCAGTACTTTTACTCAAGTAACATTATTTGAATACTTTTCACACCCCTGGTCTAAAGTGTTAGTGTGTTATTGTTTAAAAAGGAGGGGTACTTGAGGAAGTAGACTTATCCCGTCTGACCTTCACCTGAGGGCTATCCTTGAATCGAAGAAGCTGCACCCAAACACCAGACTGTATATGTGTAGTCAAGCATGCCTGTGCTTGAGGCTTTCAAACACTGTCCTCTCCAACAACATTGATAAGATTAACTACAGTAGGAGAACAATTCATTCAGGAGAAAACCCAAGAAAATACAGATGGTTATGGAATTCAAGGGTGCAAAGAAACATGCCCTACACCAAATACGTTAGAAAACCAGAACTATTCATGAACCAGTCCTGCAATTGTTTATGCCTTTTGGAGAAAGCAGAGATCTTAGAGCGGTACTAAATGTGGAAACAATGCGTTTAATACTGAGGTGGAACTGAAACATCAATCAAAGCAAGATGATGCAGTTTTGAGAGACGTCTGTCAGGGACAGAGAAAAGGTGATGAGAATAACCATGAACTGGCACATGCCCAAGCTGGGGGATAAGTGTGCATTGTTCATCAACCCTCTTCACTTTTTCACCATTGTCAGCTTGAGTATGGGCTTGTACAGTTTTGTTTCTAGGTTTATATAGAAACTATAGCCATGATCCCCCAAGAACATTTCTATTTATTCACTTGCTAATTTTGGGTTCAACCATAAAACTGTGGGTTCAAAACGTAACCCATGGCTTTCGTTAAGAATGGAAACTTGGGATGCACACTACGCAGAGATGCAAAGAGTCTTCTGCTGTCAGATAAAGCACTTGGCATGCATTTATCTGAGGAGTGGATTCATGGAGATATAAGGAGCCCTTTGCAGAACCAATTGTGGAAAAAAAAAACACTGTGATAGCTTATCACATAAAAGTGCCGTTGATATTGGAGAGATGAAGCAAAATGAAATTCTCCCAAACAAGGTACTTGAAATTAATGCTAATTTAATTCAAGAAACCGCATTTTCATTCAGATCTGCCTATATGGTAGCCAAGGAAAGACTAGCTTATAAAAACTCCTCACTCTCCTCACTTTTTGTGTTGATCTGAATGGACCTCCTCTGGAGAGATTCGATCCTATGCCTTTCGTATCATCTGGGATTAAAGCAGGCCACCGCCTGTCCACTTCATAGGCAACAGGACGGACACCGAAGACAGCTGAGCCCAGACCTCAGTGGTCACTTCTATTGTAAAGGTCAGAGTTTTACTCTGGTCTCCACGGTGGATGATTTCACTGACTGTGTGAACTCTCTCATTTCATGTTGCAGCCTTGGGCTGGAAGTGTAGCCAGGGAGTCTAGCTGGCTTGTAAGCAATCGTTACACCATTACACTATTCTGTGGTATCTGGGTCCGATTCAGAAGTCTTTTTTTTTTAACTATTGTAAGATGATCAGGGGAAGGGTCATCCAGGACAGGTATTTCAGGAACGACCTGCTCAATATACTTCACTTAGACCTGAGCAAGATGGCCACGAAGAAAAACCAGCTGACCTTATTCCGAAAAACAAGGAGACACAGGTGTGTCTCATCAGGAAACAAAATATATATGCCCAGGAAACAGTGAACCAGCACGGAAGCCAGTAGGTGAATGCGTTTTGGAGGAGATAGTGGAATTAGGTTGGTGTTGGTACAGATTGAAGAAATAAAGGATTATGGTTTACGGTTTTGTGATTTGGATACAACGCGGATTTGTGGTACTTAACAGACTTTGGAATTCGGAATGAATAAGGATTGAGAGAACGGATAGCGGACTGGCTTGGAAGACTAACAAACTGGAGAAATGGAGAAAAACTCTACAGAAATTAAAGAAGAGAAGTGTGGTGTGAGTACTTTTGTCTCGGTTATATAAACCTTTCTCCTGGAGGCGCTACATTTGGTGGAGGATGTGGGCAGCCGCTGATCAGGATTTTCCCTCTCTCGGTTTGTGTGTGAGCTCTCACTAAAAAAAAATGGAATAACTGATACAACAACTATCCCAAGACACACTCACCCAGTTCCAGGCATTAAAAGGACAACAAGACACTATACAGGCACAGCAGGAGGCTAATAAAATTTAAACTGAGACTAATCAACGAATTACAGAAGAACAGAATTTGGTGAGAGAGGAATTCCAAAGATTAGGAGAGGAAATTAGATGGTCCTCGGTAACAGGGAGAGATCCCAGTAAGAAGAAATTGAGCTTCAAGAGATGACAGAGTTAAATGATGTGGAAGCATATTTAACAACTTTTGAAAGAACAGCTGCCAGGAATGCATGACCCAGAGAGCAATGGGCAGGGAGAGTAGCACCTTAATTGGGGAAGCCCAAAAGGCTTATTATTATTCGGCCTGAATCAGGATTGAGAGAACGGATTGCGGACTGGCTTGGAAGACAAACGAACTGGAGAAACAGAGAAAATCTCCACGGAAATGTGAAGTGTGGCGGCAGTACTTTTGTCTCAGTTACATAAACCTTTTCCCCGGAGGCACCACACTATATAATCCAATGGTCACTTTGTATGTGTTAGTTGACTGGCCCTTCATGTGTGATGCCCCCCCCCCCCCCCCACCCCCCCAACAACCAGGGGTGAGCTCCCCCTAATGCCAAGATATAATTCACACCCTGCCCTTTGGGATCAATAAAGTCTTATCTATCTGTTGTAGTGGTCGCTGTTTCCACATCCTGCGTTTGGCAGGGAGATGCCGAGGTGGCAGGGCGGTCAGATCTGTCAGGAGGAGCAAGGGGATGTTTGAGGTTATCAAGTAGAGTTGAGGAGTAGAGGAGTTTATGGCCATATGGACAAGAACATTGGACCTCGTATTCATGTGATCTCTCAGGACGTAAACAGTACAGCAGACAACACCACACAGTGCAGGCAGTGCATGGTGACAAACTGTAATAAATCAGACAACCAGAACAATATGTAGAAGTGAAAGAAAACACATGGTACACCATGTAGAAAGTGTGTGGTGCAGATGTGTATTGAGTCTGAGGCTGTTATGAGTACAGACAGCACCAACTGTCCCTAATTATTCAATCTGCGTTCCACACCCTGTCCTTCACTATTCTAGCCCTCTGCTCACTCCAAACCGACGCTTGGTATGAGGAATCTTTCCGCCTCCTGAGCTCTCAGTACTTATGACCTTCAACATCTTGCTCGCCTATCGGACCCCTGTCCAACTGGTACCTATTGACCATTCTTCCGTCTCGTCCTTCTCAGATTGGTAGCCTAGCTCTCCTCTCTGGACTGGACTACGCCTGGACCGATCGACTACTCTCCTGCCTCACCCTTCTCGGACTCGTTCACCTCGGATTCCATCAGACACCTGCACAGGTTTCATAAACCTCATCGAAACAGAGGAATAACAACGTTTAACATATCACTTTTTTTCTGTGCGTAGGAAACCGTTACATAAAGTGTAAATCATGCACTACAAATGTTTCAACAAGTGGATCCATATTTATATGACACACAGAAGTCCTGTCAGAAATCAACCATCGTGTGCCAGATAAACGTTTGGTCTTATTTAAAAGTCATCTTTGACTATAGGCCTCCCAGAAGTCTTGTGCTGCTGAGGAAAGCAGGTAAACATTATCACCATAATTAAAGAAAGTCCAGAAAAGAGCACAGTGAAACAGTGCAATAAGTCTTCTTAACTGAAAGCTTGAAAATAAAAATCTTTCTAAAACTATCAAGAAGCTCTGGGAAAGCTGAAGATCATGGAGGTGATATAAAGATTTTATCCAAATACAAAGAGCTTCACATTGAGCTACAGGAATGTCTACTATCAAAACTGAAACCCAGCTGTAAATGTATGATCATATTTTGTTTTGATATTCTACTAGGAATTTGTCTTTGTGGTCCTGTTTGAGAGCAGTCTGTCACAGTAGCCGGGGGCTAGCCGTGGAGAGGGACTGGTGAGACGGAGGGCCCTGTGCCTAGCGGTAGGAACAGAGCAAACGAGAGGGTTCGGTCCGGGCTTATGGTATCGGGCGGAGTCGGAGCGAGACATGAGCCCTCAGGTAGCAGACGTGGGACTATCTGGTGAGGCGAGCCTCTCGACAACTGATCCCAATGCCGAGCGCGGAGGAGAGGGAGACCCAGAAATATAAAGCCCCAGACAACTAGACACACCGGAAGAACAAGGAAAGGACAGGGAAACTAGGAACAGGACCGAGCAGCAGCGCCCTCTAGATGTGCAGGGCGTGACACAGTCAGGGCTTCTAATGATGTGTCGGAGTGGAAAGCCTCTGGCGTGTTTTTCTATCCAAGACCTCCCAAACCATCACCAGGCAGCCTTGCTTTCTCCAACACAGGTTTCTGTCCTGTGACGGTTGGATGTGCTCATAAAACAGCCAAAACTCTGTTCTTTACTGTTATTACACATGTTCACAACACCTTTATGTTTATTCTCCTTTGTTATTTTCTGTTTGTGTACACAAGAAAGACTATTAGCAATGTGTTCTATACATACGCTTGTTGTTATCAAGCTCATTAAGGAATGCTGTCATTAGGATTTTGAATGTCAAACATACTGAAGTATGGGGACACTTTAACGCTCATATATATGGGTTTAACTTTGATGAAACCATAAATATCTCAATTAGTACGAAGAAAAAAGGAAATATGTACCATCTTCTCTTTTTGAATAGTACTTCCTGGAGCTTCTCGCTCATCTGGAGAGACAACAGGCCACTGAACTCATTTCATCCAAAGTGAGTCCAGACCATAACCTAACCAGACCTGGAGCCTATGACCCACCAGTGCTCACTGGCCAGGGCAAGAAGGTTTGCCATACCTGTCAGGAATCGGCTCCCCAAGACCGAAACATTTTTTTACATCAACATGTATGGATTTTCATCAACACGTAAGTTTTCACCCAACATTTCTGGAAGAAATTATCAAAAACATTTACTCTTATTTAAATCAGTAAATAAGAACAAGAACATTTTCCCTTAATTCATACTTGTATATTAATTTATGAACAGCCACTTCTTAAATATTTTTAATATTGTAGCACATTCACCTGGCGCTGCGGCTGAAGAGCGTCCAGCTGGGGTGCGCGGTGAGGGCCAGGACAGGAGGAGCAGTGGGCAGTGGGCAGGGACGAGTAAGGCTCCTGACAGTTCAGCCGACCCACTGCGAAATGGGCGTACAGTCTGGGGTGATCGCCCGGATTCTTGTAAATAGTTCCCTGGTTTCGCACCTGTTATACTTGTACTCAACTGCCACCCTATCCCTGGGTAACTACTCGAATAGACCCCAGTGTGTTGCTCTCTTTCTCTTGTTCTCTCTGGCGCTCGCTTGTTCTCTCTCTCTCTCTCTGCTGGCGCATGAGCACGGGGGTGCTGTGCTGGCTGTGCCAAAAAATAGAGCGCTGTTCTTCAGCCAACGAGGGTCTGAGTCACTGTGTCCGTCCTTGCCGAACCGAAAAATACTACACTGGTGTCAGAGTGGGAGAATAGACAATGAGCAGCCGTTGATGTCGGACTCAGAGAAGCGCCGGTTCCCCCAGCAGCCGAGCAACCCCCTAAAGCAACTTTTGGGGGCGAGCAGCAGCCGCCAGGGGCCGGAACGGTTCCTCAGCGCCACTGGTGGCCACAGCCTTTATCAGGGCTACCCAACGGTGGCTCACTCGGCGGAGGAGGGACCCTTTCCTGTTTCACCTCAGGCCATGTGGCGGGAAGGAGATGCCAGACCAGCATGGTCCAGCCGGCACCGGTGCGACCAAGCTGATATAACGGGGAGGTTCCATGGCAACTCTCTGAGGCCCAGTTCCAGATGGCAGCCTGGGCAAACGGCTGATCTCAGGTCGAGTTGGCAGGCCACTTGGCCGCGGTTCTGGAGGGGAAGGCCTGCCAGGCTCTGCTGGATGTACCCGGGGACCAGCAGTACAACTACGCGGCATTGGCGACGGCCCTCCGGAGGGGATTTGGCGGGAGAGGGTGGTGGCCCCCGTCCTGGCCTTCCCGGATCCGACGCTGCCCTATGTGCTGGATACAGACGCCAGTGATACGGGGGTGGGCGCAGTGCTAGCACAGGAGGGCCAGACGGGGAGAAGGTCATCGCACACTTTAGCCAGGCGCTTGATAAGGCCGAGAGGAATTATTGCGCCACCTGGAGAGAGCTGCTGGCTGTAGTCACGGCGGTCCGCAACTTCAAGCCCCATCTGTCCGAGACCCAGTTTGAACTGCGGACGGACCATGCTTCCCTCACCTGGCTGCTCAACTTCAAGGAGCCAGAGGGTCAAATGGCGAGGTGGATTGAGATCGTGCAGGAGTACGACTTCTACCATATGCTAGGGACTTCAACACATTTAGTAGTGCCGTTTTTAGCTTCATTTTATCTCTAGTGACTATTGGAAACTAGTAAATAATTATGGTAGAACCTGGCCTCAAGCCCTAGAAGTTACCATTTTTAACATCGCTATGAAGCAGAAAAGGGTTATTAAGGTGATGAGTAACCTTTTGAATTCAAGACAGTGGCTTCATTCATTTAGGGCTGCATCTTTTTTAATGAACGCAAGTTGAGCTTACTGTGACGAAAACGTATTACAAACAAAAACTGAAAGAATGTTTTGAAAGATTAGAAAACCGAATGTTACAGGATGACTAAATAGTATAAAAATCATAGTTTTAATCAGAGGCTACATAGAATTACTCCAATTACAACCCCCACAATAAAATACAGTATATTATGCCATTATCCAGCATAGAACTGAAGCACAAAGCATATGCAAATGATCTATTCCCTTAGATAGGCGCACACAAAAAAAAGCTTTCGTTTGTTCACATAAGTTATATTTAAGCTATAAAGAAAGAAGCAGAAAATAATGAGATAAAACTAAAGCTTTCTGTGCAGCAAGGTTAGTCTATGCAGGCAGAAATACTGAAAATCTGATGATAGTCTGAAAAAGATATGAAAAGCATTTGTAATATTCTTTTGAACAAAAACGTTTCAAGTATTCTCGGCACTTGGAAGCCATCACTATTCAATATAAACCAAAACAATCTTTTTAATTGCATTTCTACAAAATTTTAACAGCGATATATTTTTTTTAAATGCAGTTGATAGAAATTATGGTTTAACAAATTTCACATCTTTCCACAGAATTCAAAATATTTTCAATTACATTTTAATACGTTTATTTATTATTACCGAGTGAAATATTTGAATCAGTACCGGATATAAAACATATTAAAAACAAAAAATTTCAAATTAAAGCCAATAACAACGTGTTTAATTTGTTAAAAATTAACAAAGTGCCATCGTTATATATTTATTAAAACAGGAACATTCCAACAGTGTACAATTACAAACCGTAATAGTTTAATCACATTGACCACGCAATTCCTACCACGAGTAGCAATAACACAGTTCAAGCCAGTATTTTGACAAAAAATAAACTTTAGTTAAATTCACTTAAAAATATACTTTACTTTTAGTATACGTTAAGAAACCGAAAGTAGATTACAAAATGTGTTCGTGTTGTTTGAAATCTGCCGTATTTAAAGAAAAGTGTTCGCTTTGGATGTTAATGCTTTTAAAACTTTTAAAATCCCGTTTAACTGTAGGTCGAGTTTTTTTTAAATGTGGTTTTATGAAAGAACTGAAAAGACGAAAAAAATTCACTTAAAATGTACTTTACTTTTAGTATCGGTTAAGCACCAGGAAGTAGATTACAAAATTTGTTTGAAAGCTGCAGTATTTAAAGAAAAATATTCGCTTTGGATGTTAATGCTTCTAAAACTTAAAATCCCGTTTAACTGTAGCTCGCGTTTTTTTTTAAATGTGGTTTTGTAAAAGAACTGGGGAAAAAGACAACCGTCACATATTTAGAGAGAGACGCTTCATTTTGGAGGCGAGGAAAACCCTTCCACAAATAAACTGGGATCACTTCAGAAAAAAACCGAACGGAAATTCTCTAAATGAACGGTAAAATATTCCAAACTGAATTAAAAATACTTTTAAACAAATATCTGGATGTGCGCTTGGAGTGAATTTAGTGGACGAATTAAAAATAAAAATTCGAATTCAAACAGAATCCAGAGTAAAAATACCGATCTGTCTCCATGTAACCCAGTCGTATATAAACATACTTTAAATCGGAAAAAACAACACGCTAAACGTGTTTGTGTCCTTTCTCCTAATCATCCCATGTTGTATCACAGTGAATGTACTATGAGACCTGCAAAAAAACCTCTGAAGTAGCGAATGATAACGTTTAATTTGCATTCTTGCAAAACCTATAGTACGTTTTTCCCGTGGCTACAAGGCTGTACGATCCAAATTATCTCAATTTGGGATTTGCTTATACCGGGACAGAGGAAGAGCCAAGACCACAGTGTGTCGTGTGCTGTCAGAGTCTCACCAATGAAAGCATGAAGCCAGCACATTTAAGGCAGCACTTTACCACGAAACATGCGCTCTTGAAGGATAAGCCTGTTGATTTTTTTCAAAGGAAACTTAAAGATCTGAAGCAGCGCAAGTCCACCATAAGGAACAGTGCCACTCCAATTTCCAAATCCCCAGAAGCATCTTACTATGCAAGCTTGCGGATTGCTAAAGCGGGTAAGACCCACACTATCGGTGAAGAACTTTGTTTACCGTTGGCAAAAGAGCTGATACTTATGTGTGGAGAAAAAACTGCTAAACAGCTCGACCTGGTGGCCCTTTTGAATGACACAGTCATTTGTAAAATTATTGATATGGCAGATGTCAAAAGTACGCTGACAGAGTGCGTTAAGATGAGCAGATGCTTTTCACTGCAATTAGATGAGTCTGTAGATGTCGTCAATTTGGCAAATTTGCTTGTTTACGTTAGATATGAGTTTGAGGGCATGTCGCATGAGGACTTTCTGTTCTGCAAGCCGCTACCAACAAGAACTACAGGAGAGCACGTATTTCATCTTCTGAATGAATTTATTGAAGAGAATGGCATCGACTGGAAACAATGCGTCAGAGTTTGTACAGACGGTGCTAGAGTGATGACAGGCAGACACAGCAGTGTTCTTGCACGAATTAGAGAGGTTGCTCCAGATATGAAGTGGGCACATTGCAGCATCCACTGTGAGGCCTTGGCAGCCAAGAAAATGCCTGAGGATTTGAAATCCGTGATAGACTCTGCTGTCCAAGTTGTGAGTTGTATCAAGGCTCGACCAATGAATTCACGTCTGTTCAGTGTGCTTTGTAATGAAATGGGCAGCAAACATGTGTGGCTTCTGCTACATACTGAAGTGAGATGGTTATCAAGGGGCAGAGCGCACACGAGGCTCTTTGAGCTGCTCTCTGAGGTACAGATGTTTCTGCATGACCAGCAATCTCTCTTGGCAAGTCTATTTGATGATCCAGTGTGGCTGGTAAAATTAGCCTACCTGGCTGATATAATCACATGTTTCAATGAGCTGAATATGGGACTGCAGAGGCTGTCTTTAACAATTTTTTACATGATTTGACAAGATCACTCCTATAAAGAAAGAGCTGCAGCTTTTTGTTAATAAAATCAATGCAAGTGATGTCTCCCAACTGAATAACTATCTGCACACACATGGTGTGGCATTTTATGCTGCTGTTCATGATGTGATTGAGTGCACCTCTTGTCATTGGAAGAACAGTTCTCAGAGTACTTTCCAGTTGAGGCTACAGCAGACTGGATCAGAGTGTTCTTCTTTTAAAATCCCACAGCTTAGCTTCCAATAACCTCTTCCATACTTTTTCTTCTTACATTTTTCAATTCAGTACTTATGCATTGTGATCTGAGAACCAGATCGACTGAACAGTCACATTTGATACAAAAATATAATCAAAGGAACAAGTAAGTTTATATCATGCTGAAAAAAAGAAAGAAAACAACGTTTCGGCTGTGGAGCCTTCTTCAGCCTTCTTCTTCCACACCTGAAGAAGGCTCCACGGCTGAAACGTTGTGTTATACAGGGTTCTGTGATGTAGACTGACTCATCTTTCCCTTCTGGATGTTGTTTAAACCATTTCCTAGCATGTTCGTAATGCCACGGCAGTGCTTCCGCTTTTGGGTCTAGATTCGATACAATATTACACAAAACAGAAACGAAAATTATGTCCAGTTTCAGGGGGATGTTGGGAACTGTCCTCCCTCCGTCTTCTATTGTCCTGTCGGCCCTTTGTATGTATTCATATTTGTTGTTCCAGATAAAATGAAAAACTATTCTTACAACCTCTTTCCTGAATAACAGAGGCAGAGGGAAAATGTACGCTAAAAAGATGAGTGGACAAGATGTCTGTTTTAACTACTGCTATCTTTCCTGTATATGACAGTTGTATACTTTTCCAGCGACCCAGTTTTATTTTCAGAAATCTTAGTTTTACTGTCCAATTTAACCGTGCTGACCCATGCATTTCAAAACTTACCCCCAAAGCTTTAATAGGTCCAGATACTAACTTTAATCCACCCGGTGTCTCTTTCCTGTTTCTCCATGTGCCAAAATATTTTATTTTGCTTTTTCCGATGTTGAGCCTCGAACCCGATGCTTCTCCGAAATGTCCATTGATCTCAAGTGTCCTCATGACTCCCCTGTCTGAGTCTAATAGCAAGACTGTCGTCTGTGTAAGCTGCAAGTTAAGCTTACTGGCCCCTACTGCCAGGAATCATTATACCTGTTACCTTATTATTTTTAACATTGGTTCTAGGCAGATTACGTATAGTAAAGATGACAGAGGGCACTCTTGCCTTACTCCCTTCTTGATGGCAACCGTCTCTCCTAAAAACCCATCGATGTTGACTCGAGTTCCATCATTGATATACAATTGCCACAGCCAACCAATACATTTTCCCCCGAAACCAAATCTTTCTAAAACTTGCCATAAAAAACTGTGATTGACACGATCAAAAGCTTTCTCCTGGTCTAAATTATTAAAATTAGTGGTAAGTGCCTATCTTTGACCCAACTTATAGTATCTCTGATCAGGTGTAAATTCCAAAGTAGCGTATACTCTTTTACTCCACAAGTTTGATCATGGGAGCTGAAAAGGGGGCCTGCCTGCTTGCCAAGAAAGTTGAGAGTGAGAAAGTGCACAGAGGGAGGGAGAGAGAGACACAGATGGACAAGAGATGAGACTCGAGAAGAAGGAGCTCCAGTCCACCTCGCTTGCTTGCTGGTTATGTCTGTCTTTTCACTGCTGAGAGAAGGTGGTGCACCGTTCCCGGAGGTGCTGCAATACCGGGCCGATGTGTGGAGAGGATGGAGCAAGCTCCTGATCCAGCTCCCTGTTCCAAAAACGGTTTAATATGTAGTCCTCCGATGGGGGACGTATCAAGATATTAAACTGAAAGAGCATTCTTTTTTTACAAAATATACCTTATTTCCATACTTCAACTAAAAAAAAGGAAACATTCTCACAAATAATAAACATAGCATGCAGTAAAAAAACTTTTCGAACAGCGGTGATTGTCCGTTATCAATCTATGCAAATCTATGACGGGGACGGATTTGTGCAATTAAAGAGTCCCTCCAAGCCCTATCACTTGCTTGTGTCCGTTAGTCCCTGTTCAGGGCCCAATGTCCTTTCCAGGACTTCATCCTCCTTCTGAGGTTCGCCAGGATCCTCTCCTCCAGCTCCCTTGCTCCCCACTCTGTTGTGCCAGATGAGAGTGTTCCTTGCATCCCACAGGCCTTTTTTTGTAAGGGACAGTAGTAGCCAGAGTAGGAACTGTGTCCCCTTGTCCAATCCGGTAGGTGCCAGCCCCAGCAGAATGTACTGGTAACTAAGCACCGCACCCGTTCCCAGGAGTTGCATAATGTTGTCCATTCTGCCCCACACCGCTTTGGCGAAGGGTCAGCTCCAGAACGCGTGCTCTTGAGTCTCCTCGACAAAACACGTGTCCCGGGGGAAATGCGGCTTCCTGGTGATCGAGTGTCGGTAGAGGACTTGTCTGGTTGCCAGTCTCTTGTGTACGGCCATCCAGTTGAGGTCCTTCAGTTGGTTGTCCAGTTCTTTTGGCTGCATCCTTTCCCAGACTTGTGTGGGAATCTGCAGCCTTTCATCTGCGACCAGATGCCCCCTCACCTCTTTGTACAGGGCTCTGTGGTTGGTGCAGAGCTCTGGCTGTCTCCTGGCCTCGTACCTCCTGCTCCACTTGACAGCGTGGGTGTAGAATTCTGGTTGCCTCTCTGTCTTGGGCCCAGTGTTTGACCACTGGACCAAGTGCCTCATCGGGATGGAGAGCTACAGCCAGACAAAGTACTGGTACTTGTGGCCGATGGGCTCTTGCAGTGCCCGACAGAGGTTGCAGAAAAAGATGCAGTTGAGTTTCAGGGGGAAATGTGGGACATCTCTACCCCCTTCCTCGACTAGCTGGCACATCCGGTTCCTCGTGATGTACTCGTACTTGCCACCCCAGACGAAGCCGAAGATCATCCCTTGCAGCGCTCGTCTGAGTCTGGCCGGCAGCAGGTACACCACCGCCAGGTAAACCAAAGCCGGCAGGATGTCTGCTTTCAACACCATCACTTTCCCTGTGTAGGACAGCGACCGCGTTTTCCACAGACCCAGCTTTGCATTCACCCTGGCGATCCTCTCGGTCCAGTTGCTGGTCTCATTGTTCTGGTTCTAAAAGGAAACGCCCAGTATTTTGAGGAGCTCTGAGCAGAGCTCGAGACCCTCCGGTGCCGTCATCCTGTCCTTCCAGGGCCCGAAGAAGATAAGAACATATTTTGGTTTTTTTACGAAAGTTTTATTCAAAACACAGCAAAATCATCACGTCGGTCACGCCTCACCATACAGTCTCAAGGGCAAATAACATTTTCACAATTCAACAATCAATAAATGAAATCCCAAATCAAAAGATTCTTCCATTTTTCCTTTGCGGCAAAGTAACCCCACCTCCAAACATCCCTTAGAACCCTCCCTCGCACTATCCCCTTAACCTTCTCCACCACCCGTTTCACAGACCGCACAACATTCAGCTTGGCTAGCTCTTCTCTTGAATCCCACACCACCTGTTTTATTAGACTTGCAAACAACCAACCCAAAAACCCACTGTACATGGAACAACAGACCTCATACATGCCTCAAACCACAAACACACAAAACTCTTAAACCGCCCCTCAACCCCACCACCAAGGACTTTACACAGCCCTGAAAAGAAACTACAATCTAGTTCAGGAGTAAATTTGGAACCCCCTCCCTCCCTCACTTACATCCATGTACATAATATCCCTCTTAATGTATTCATACTTCCCTCCCCACATAAACTCAAAAACCATCCGGGTCAGCAGTCTCCTGAATGTCTTCGGCAGTGGATACACCAAGATACACCAAGGCCGGCAGTACATCAGCCTTCAACACAACCACCTTCCCGACAAAGGATAATCACCGTGTTTTCCACAACCCAAACTTGACTCTTACTTGCGCAAAAATCAAATTCCAATTATGCAGCTCATTCCCTTCTCTCCGGAAAACAACCCCTAAAATCTTCACCCCATCCCCCAGGCACTGTCCACACTGTGTGCCACCCGCCACACTCCATCGCCACAGACTTCTGCACATTGAGTTTGGACCCTGAAGCCCCTGCAAACTGCTCAAACCTGTATAAAGCCTACCTCACACCACCCTCAGATGTCAAGAACAAGGTGGCATCATCCGCATATTGTGAAATTTTGACCACCTCCCCTCCACTCCCTGGCAAACACAGCCCGTGCACCGCTGGATCCGCCCTCAAGTAGCATGCCAGGGGTTCCAGATACAATACATATACAAACAGTGGGGATAAAGGGCACCCCTGCCTCACCCCAGAAGACTGCAAGAACCATTCTCCCTGAGGCCGTTCACCACCAGCCTACTACCTACTGCTGCATACAGAATCCCTAACCAATTAAAAAAAAAACTCCCCAAAACCTAAATGTGCCAAAATCCGTGATTAACCCTGTCAAATGCCTTCTCTTGGTTCACATTGACCAGCAACAGAGGCACTCTCTGGGCCTCTACCTATGCCACCACATCCCTAATCAGTGCCAAATTCCCTAATACTGACCTCCCTGGGACTCCACAAGTTTGGTCCAGGTGTACCAAATCTGGCATCACAGTCCTTATCCGTTCTCACCAGAACCTCTCCAATTAACTTGTAATCTGTGGTCAACAAGGTGACTGGCCTCCAGTTTCTTAGATCTGTTGCATTCCCTTTCTTAAATAATAACACTATCAGGCCTTCCCTCATTGTTCTGCTCAACCTGCCGTCCCTATATATTTCATTCAGGACAGCAAGGAGTACTGGCCCCAACAGATCCCAGATGGTGGCATAGAACTCCTTAGGGAGCCCATCCACCCCAGGACTTTCCCATCCTTGAAGAATTTAACAGCATCTTCCAATTCCTCCAGTGTGAAAGGATGCTCCAGATCCTCCGTCCCGCTTCTGGTCAGTCGTTTATCCTAGAAACTCAGGAAAAAATCCCCCATCCCTTCATCAACCTTCTTTTCCTCTAACAAATCGGGATAAAAATCTGTTGCACACCTCACCATCTCTGCACTCTTCTTCACAACAATGCCGTTTCTGGTACGCAGTGCCCAGATCACTGTCCCCCTCTGTCTCACCCTTACCCGCTGTAAGAAAATGGTGCAGCACTTCTCATTTTGCTCAATAAACTCTTGGCACCTTCGTACCAGGAACCGTCGAGCTCTTCCTTCGAAGAGAGATCTCAGGCGAGCCTTCAGAACTGCTAGCAGGTCATGATCCATGACCAGCCCTGCGCTCTCCTTGGCATACAAAATCTCAACCCTTCTCATGACCTCCGCCACCTATTTTATATCCATTTTTTTTTAAAAACAAAAACCGGTACAGTCAGAGCTATATCAGAGTTTACCATTTAAAGGCATAAAGGTTATAGCATAGTTATATATAATGGCTTAGGAATATATACTGAGCTCCTCTTTTAAATCTAAAGCTCTCAAAGGCTTATCCCACAAATCTTTAAAACGGTCCAGAACCTGAATCTTAACTTTTCCAAAGAGATCAAGTCTCAGTCTCAGAGAGATCAAGTAATTCCCAGAGAGCTAGAGAGTGAGGCTCGTCACCCACCCACCTGGTCATGATTGCCTTTCTTGCCAGCATCAGGGCAGGCTGGACTACTTCTCTATGGTTCAGCAGCTGAACAGGCAAGGCTCCCAAAATGCACGTGAGAGGATGAGGATCTAACTGTATAAAGCTATTTTTTTACATATCTCCCACCAGAACCTCTGGACATATGTACATTCCCATTGACAGTAAAACAGTGTTCCAACCTGGGTTTTACATTTAGGGCAGTTAGGTGATGTGCCTGTGCTAAATTTGCTATAGCTCTCTGGAGATATATATCCTCTATGTAACAACCTGTACTGCATTTCTTTATACCGGTTACAGACGGAGATTGTTAAAGGCAATGAAAGAATAGTTTTACAAGTGTTATCATCTATACAGCACCTCAGGTCCTGGCTCCAGATTGTCTGTAAAGATTTTTGGAAGTCTACCTCATGCCTAGACAAGAAAGTGTAAAATGTGGATAGAAATTTCATTGAGTTCCCGTTCTTTAGAAAGATTTTTTCTAGTGTGTGCGAGCTGCTGAATAAGTCAAGACCACCATTCTTGGTACTCACATAATGCCTGATCTGAAGATATTTAAATAAGTCTCTTGTTGGTATATTATATTGTGCTTGAAGACACTCAAATGATTTAAATCCCCCCCCCTTCAAATAAGTCAAAAATTCTATGTATACCTGCTGCTTGCCAATTAGTAAAGTGAGAGCCTCTTTTCAGGAGGTAGGTCCGGGTTACCCACAAGTGAAGATAGCATATAAAGAGAGGGATAATAACTAAAGAATTTAGTTATCTTGCTCCATGTTCTCAGTACATTTATTATTAAAGGGTTCTTTTTAGCTAGTGGAGGTACATTAGTCATTTTCCTGCCTAAGAGGTTTACAAGAGAGGCTGGTTTACCGTGTTCAGCCTCCATATCTACCCAGGTGGAGTCTGGGGGTGCATGAATCCACTGCTGGAGGATTCTTGCTTGTATTGCCCAGGTATAGTATTTCAGATTTGGCAATGCACATCCACCGTAATCCCTGGGTAACTGCAAAGTCTTATATTTGATTTTTGTTTTTTTTCCTGTCCACACAAATGTTGATATTGCTTTATTCATATCCTTTATGTCAGCTTTAGTCATGGGAGTGAATACCATAGATAGAGGATAGAGAGGTTTAGGTAATATTATCATTTTTACCAGGTTAATTCTGCCCAGGAAAGATATTGGTAAATTTGTCCACTGGTTCATGCTGTACTTAAGGAGAAGTCTTATATTTACAGAATACAGATGTGAGATTTTGGGGGTCACCTGAATCCCAAGGTATGTGATACCCTTAGGATTCCAGTGAAATGGTTTAATATAGGCGGGTTCTCCTTTTCCCATGTTCCCTAAAGGCATAATCTCAGATTTACTGAAATTGACCTTAAAGGCTGATACGGATGAGAACATTTTTATACCAGTAATAATTTCAGGTAGGGAGTGAACAGGGTCCGTTACTGTCATTATTACATCATCAGCATACAGCATAATTTTGTGATGTCTTCCCCCCAGTTGGACCCCCTTGATGTTTGGATTACATCTTATATATATAGCCATTGGCTCAATTGCAATAGCGAATAGCAAGTCTTCACCTAGATTAAATATCCACCTAACATCAAACATATATTCCCACTCCACTCTATCAAAGGCTTTCTCCGCATCCATCGACACAAGGAGGCTTGAAACCTGTAGCTGGTCAAGATGGTGCATTATGTTAAATAATCTCCTGGTATTATTAAATGAGTTTCTTCCTTTAATAAACCCTGTCTGGTCTGGGTCAAATAGACGCTATCTTGCATATAGAACATCTCTTTCAGCTTTTTTTGTCACTAGGTTATTAAGTTTTGACCAAGCTTCTTCATTCTTCAATTTCAATTAGAATTTTCTCAGATTTAGCAGTGTAAAACTCTTCCAATTTTGATTTTTTTTTCTCAAGTGTTAATTGCAAAGAGATTCGTTCCTTTTTCTTTTTACTGGTATAAGAAATTATCATAATTATCATCTCATGTAAGCTTTATAAGCCTCCCATACTGCCCTAGGATTGGTTTCTTCAATGTCATTGCACTGTAAATATAGCTTTGTTTGTTCATTAAGGAACTTTCTGAATTCATCATCCAGCAGATTAAATAGATTTAGTCCCCATACAAGAGAGCGCTCCACTGGTCGTGGAGAGGACATACTCATTGTCACAGCAGCATGATCTGATATAGTAATTGGATCAATACCTATATCTGTTACTAGATGGGCCATATGGCTGGATAGGAGGATGTGGTCAATACGAGAAGCTGTTTGATGTGGTGAAGAGTAAAATGTGAAGAATCTCCATATATCAATAACATCTATTTCGCTGCATAAATTTGTCACTATTTTGGAGAGTTTAGATGATGGTACATTAGCAAATGGCATCTTACTGTATCTAACCTAGGACAGAAAGAAAAATTAAAGTCTCCTGCAAGGATAATATTGTTACAATCCATAATAGTGAGTTGTCCAAACACATCAATAAAGAATTGTTCGTCTTGTTCATTAGGGGCATACTGTATATACATCCTATCACCACTCTTCCCCATATAGTAATCCTTTAACTATTACCACTCTACCTTCATTATTATTCATTATTCAAGTTGAGTTGACTGTAAATGGAAGATTCTTATGAATGAGAATAACATAACATTTTTTGTTGGAGAATGATGAGTAATAAACTTGACCTACCCATTCCCTTTTAAGTTTTTTATGTTCCAGATCATTCAAGTGAGTTTCCTGTAAAAATACTATTTTAATCTTATCTCGTTTCAGGACGCTCAGAATCTTTTTCCTTTTCACTACGCTATTCACCCCTTTTACATTCCAACTGCGTATCTCAACATTATTCATGGTGGGTTTTTTAGTTGTAATACGGTAATGCAGTGGCTGAATTGTAGTATAATGCAACATAACAGTGAATAGCAAATAGAGCAGCTGCACGTACCCGTTCCATATATTTTAAAGAGAAAAGAGAAGAAGAAAAAATTAAACAATGTCTTGGAGAGAGAAAACAAAAATTCAGTTTGTGACCACACACAGTACATGAGGTAACAGCACTTGTCAGGTATTTAAAAAAGAAACAAAGGAAGTTTGTTAATCTTCTGAACATTGATTAATGGTAATAAAGACAGAAAGAACAGTCTTAGAACAAGATTACTAGACTCAGTCTGCAACTAAACTAAGAAAAGGTCGAACAAAATTGTTTAGCTTCTCTGCATAGTTAACAGAGAAGTGAAACTAAAGGTTGCCGCTAGTCACGCAGCTGCGGCAGTCGGCAATGAAGTACGCTCAGTTATAGGGGGTTCAACTATTATACTAAAACAAAAACTGTCTACTCCTCGCCAAAATAATTCATCACTTCAATTTCTATACAAAACGGTATCATCTATATCTCAACATTAACATTAATAACAGAAGCTTAAAAATAGAGAACATTTAAAATGTCAGAAAAGGTTCTAAGCGCAGGCATAACCGCTCAGTTCTCTGCTCGATCAGTTCTACAAACAGAAGCCAAGGCTGCTCGTTTAGCAGCGGACCTCTCACATTCTATTCAGACGTGGAGAATTGCTGTTGAATATTTTTAAGGAAGTTCTCTGCTTCTTTTAAGCTGGAAAGAGTAGTGGATCCCCCCAAGGCATCAAACACTTTAATGATCGCTGGATACAGGAACGAATACCTCAGTCCAGCATCACGCAGCCTCCTTCTCGCTTTGGCTGTTTCCGCCCTCTTTTTCTGCACTTCGACCGAGAAGTCTTGAAAGAAGGAGATTCTTTTCCCCTCCACAATGATTTCTTTCTTGGCCCTGGCCGCTTCCCTTACCTTCTGCTTATCCAGGTAGTTGTGCAGCCTCACCAGCACGGCCCGAGGTGCAGGTGTTCTGCCCTCCCCCGACTTGCGCCGGAGTCCCATGCGATGGCAACTTTCCAGCTTGATTTTGTCCCCCTTCATTTCCATGCCAAGGGTTTCAGGGATCCATCTCTCAAAAAACCCAACTGGGCTGCTTCCTTCGATGTTTTCTCTTAGGCCGAGGATTCTCACGTTTTTCCGCCGGCTTCTATTTTCGAAGTCTTCAAGACGATCCAATGTCTTGCGCAGGTCTGTCTCAAGCACCCGTATCCTGTTGCCCGCAGTTACACTGCCTTCTTCCAGGTCCGAAACTCGCTGTTCCACTTCATCTATTCTTTTAATCACTATGTCCATTTTAGTGGCTATAGCAGCAACAGGTTCTCGAATCGTTGCGAGTTTTGAATCTAATATTTCGGCGATGTTTGATGTTACTTTTTCTATGATTAGGTTTGTCTCAACTGTACCGTCTCCCCCAGTGAATTTGCCATCTTGCTCGCCTTCTTTCTTGACGCTTTTGTTTGGTTTTGGGTGAGAGGGGTTTGTCCGAAATAGTCGGCAGGTGACATTATTACACTGTAAGAGTGTTATGTTGGTATTTTGTGTTAAAAGACTGTATTTTTATGCCTATTTTGCTGAATTCGGCAAGGAGCTCGACAGATACACGTCCTTCTCCTCTTAGCGCATAGCCACGCCCCCCAGTCCACCAAAGACGAAAAACACCCCTGCAGCCCTAACCACTCTGTAAACCATGCCGGAAACTGTGCCCTAAACTTCTCATTCTGCAAAAACTCACATCCATCCTCCACACATCCCTCCCAAAACTCAGCACCCCAAACTCCAACTCACACAGCAACCCATCATGATCAGAAAACCAAGATGGATTCAGACTTACATCCACCACTTGCACCCCCTGAGGCACAAACCAGTAATCCAATCGACTCCTGACCCCACGGGAATTCCTCCAGGTATATCCCTGCTGGTCAGGGAAGAGACATCTATATGCATCTTTCATGCAGAAGTCCCTCACTACCTTCCCCCATAATTGCCCTATAAAGTCTCCCTCCCGCCCCTTATCAAGACACACATTAAAATCCCCTCCCACTAACACAATACGGTTCGTATAAAAAATACGAATGAACACCACCCACACTCTATCCTTCCTATCTCTCAAATGTACCTCCTGCAGAAAAACAACCAAAAAGCACACAGACTTCAGAAAAAAAAAAAAAAACCCTGTCCTCTTCAGCCTATCTTGCAACCCTCTCATGTTAGCAGAAAATACAGAAAAAAAACATGATGGCATCAGTAGTTACCTATACCAGCATTGCTCAAGAACTCTTATATGTTGGCTGCATCCTGTGGTGGGCGTTCGTAACTACTTGTGCTACTCGGGGAGCTAGGAGACCAGGCGAGGCTTTTGCTGACCTCCGTTCCACCCCCCTTACTCTCCTATATCCCCCCAATTCCCACTCCCTGGGGCTGGGGATTCCAAGTTAGCGGCTTCTCTTACACACCCCCTCACCTTCTACTACCTTGGATATTAACCTGGGAGGCGAGAGCGACTCCCCTCCAGCTTTCTCCTTCAACTTCCACTTCCATTTTTTTTTTCCTATCACCAGTTCAAAACCATCTCCCTCCCCTCCTTCCTCTTCTACTATACTGCCATCTTCACTCATTTCAGCCTCTCACTGACTCCCACTCCCTTCCCCCTCCTCCTCCCTTAACCCCTCCTTTCCACTGACTTTCCCGCACCCCCAGCATCCTGTCTTCTGTCCTCCTCCTCTTCTTCTGCCTCTTCATCAACTGGGAATTGCTCCAAATACCTATTATGAAGAACTATTACCTGTTCTGGTTGTCGGTCCCAACAGTCCTTAAACAGGTGCCCAGCTTCATTACATAAGGAACACCTTGGCCCTTATCACACAGTCCTTTATCTCGTGCTCCTCCCTCCTGCATCTCCGGCAAATCATCTTATTACATTCTGCTGCCAAATGGCCACCACATCTTCGGCACAATCTCGGCTGTCCTGCATAAAATAGAAACACCTGATTGGATCCCTAAAAGTTTGCCGGTGGATGTCTAAAACCACCCCTCGACATGTCATCCATCCGGAATTTGTACTGCCACTGGCCAGTCCAGATTCCCAGACCGTCTTGCACCCTCTGTGCCTCACTCAGGATGTCTACGTACCGATGCAAGAAGGCATATATATCCGTTTCTGGCACAAGAGGCCAGAAAAAGCCGTAAAGATGCATCACTTTGCACACAAAACACCTCCTTCAGATCCAGAACTTGCTTCAATACATGCTGGGAGAAGTCCTCCCTCCCCAACATCAAACCAACATCTCCCAGCCATCTAAACTGGAGAGTGTTCTTCAGTCCAGGCCTGAGGCCGGCTTCCATGTCCAGCAAAAACAAAAAAAAGAAAACCCTAAAGATAGCAAGAAACTCACCTGGCACTCTGAACAAGCGCCCGTCCTTCTCCGGGAGTCCTTGGAAGTGTCCAAACCCAAAAAGAAGAAAAGAATAATCCAAGCAGAAGAAGCAAATCCAACACAAGAAAATCTTAAAAAACACGTACTTCCTCCAGGCTCCGGTCGCATCTGATCTTGGCCAAAAGGCCGAGAAGCAATGCCCCTAAAGGCATCGACCGAGTTGGCCTTTTGTGACAGGCTGACTGCCCTGGAGCCGGGAACGTGCGCAGCTGCCGGCCTCCCTGCAGCCAGAGGACTGCCACCTGGACTCCGCTCCCCCTCTCTCCTGCTCGCCTGCCTGCCTGCATGCCAGTCCCGGGTGGGGTCCCTGCTCTTTGATCTTCTGTCAACGGCCCAACAAAGACCACAGCCACGGGGGGTGCCAGCCTCCTGCTCTAACAGCCAGTCTCCCCCACACACAGAGCCAGTTCAGATCTTTCAGTAGATTATCTAACTTTGCCGGTTGAATTTGAAGCCACACCTCCTTTGTTACTCCAGGGACAGCATTGCTGCTCTCCCTCCTTACTAGCTTGTACATCTGCCTCTGCCTCAGTGTAGTCAGCCCTTCCTTCACTGCCTGATGAGATTTTAGCCAGTGTACTGCCTATAATGCCATGGCAATTGTTCCGCTTTAGGAGTTATGTTTGTCCATGTCACCAGATGTCTCATTACTGGTGCAAACCAAAGATGCTCAAAGGAGCTGCAGTTATGTGATGGGTTCTCATGCAATTATGTACATACTGTACACTGGAAATAAAGATACAGTCCAGTTTTAAAGGGATGTATGGCACTTCCTTTCCTCCATCCTCTAACAGTCGGTACATGTCTCTTCGCTTAATATACTCATATTTTCGCCCCCACATAAAAGTGAAGACTGTCTTGACTACGTCTCTCTGGAGGCGAGCTGGCATAGGATACACCACTGCTAGGTGGAAAAGCAATGGCATGACATCTTTCTTTAGTACCAGAACTTTCCCTATGAAGGACAGCGATCTTGTTTGCCATCTCCCCAATTTCTCTTTCACCTTTCTCAGACGTTCCTCCCAGTTTAATTTTACCATACTTTCCTTATGAAACTGTACTCCTAGCACCCTCACTGGGGTTTGTCATAACTGTTAATCCACATATCGCCTCCGTTCTATCTCTCCATGTCCTATAATATTGAATTGTACTTCTGCTTTTATTCGACATAGAACCCGTGCCCTTTGCAAATCCCTTCTCTATGCTTAGTGCCCTTTGCATACTTCATTCTGTACTATGGAACAGGGTGATGTCGTCCACATAAGCCCCTACTTTGACTTCATGTCCTCCACTTCCAGGGACCAGAACCCCACGCACGCCTGGGTCTTTCCGGATTCGCTCTAAAATGGGTTCGGTATACACGATGTACAACAAAGGGGATAGCGAACAACCTTGACGCACTCCACATTTAACCAGTATTCCTCCGCCTAACCTGCCATTAACACACACCCTAGTTTCCACCTTCCTATAGAATGTTTGTAACCAAGTGACAAATTTCTCACTTACCCCCATTCTTCTCAGTGTCTCCCATAGGACAGCGTGGTTCACCCTGTCAAAGGCTTTGTTTTGGTCCAAGTTCACCAACATTAATGGCAGTTTTCTATTTTCAACCGATTCCAGCGTGTCTCTGATCAGATGCAAATTCCAACTTATTTTCCTACCTGCAACTCCGCAACTCTGGTTTCCCTGCACTAGAAACACCATTACCTTCTTCAGTCTTCGTCCCAGTATCTTTAATCTACACATAACAGTTGTAACGGCCTTCAATTATCTAGGCTAGTCTTGTCCCCTTTCTTTTATAAATCAGAGCCAATATCCTAGTTCTCATAGTTGGCCCCATCAGACCCTGTTCCAAAATTTCAGTAAATACCTCTGACAGCAGTGGCTCCAACCTTTCCCAAAACATCACATAAAACTCGGTTGGTAACCCATCCACCCCAGGGACTGTGCCCTTCTGCAACCCTTCCAGTGCCTCCTTCATTTCTACAGTTGTTATTGGGCCATCCTCCCCTTCCTTCCTCCCCATCTGACTTCACACTCACACCAGTCATCAACCTGTCGCGCATGCCAATATCCATCTTTATTCCTGCAAACAGTTCAGTGTAGTTTTCAGTAGCACAGTCCAACATTCCTGCTTCATCCTCGACTAATCTCCCTCCCGTCTTCAGAAGACTATTACAGTGGTCTCCTGCTGCGCTCTCATGGAGCCAAAGAACTGGGGTGAGCATTGTTCCTCTCCTTCCATTCGTGTACCTCTCAGCCTGAAAAGATAGTCCTTGGCCCACTGGAGCCATTTTGTTCTGAGAGTTGTCCTGACTTACTTTCTGCCCTGCACGTTTGGTCACGGTCGATCACATAAGCTAGTACTCCTTTCAGGCAGTTCACCAACACCTTGGCAATTAGCTTGCAATCCACACAGAGCAATTACAACGACCTCCAGTTCTTTAGGTACGTTGCTGACCCTTTCTTGTACAGCAGCGTGAGGATGCCTTCCCTCATCGAGTCGCTCATGATCTTTATACAGAAGATTTCTTCCGTCACCTGTATCAAAATGGGCCCTACAACATCCCAGAATGTGCGGTAGAATTCAGCGTGTAGCCCGTCTCTACCTGGAACCTTACCTAGCTTCATGCTTAGTAAAGCATCACCAAGTTCTTTCAGGGTGATTGGCACCTCCAGGTGCTCCTGGGCCTTTTTGGGTATCTGTGCCACGATGTTATCTATAACGTTGTCCCCATGAGTTCATCTACTGGCTTTTGGGAAAAGAGAAGCTTATAATAGTTCCTCACTGCTTCCAACATCTAATCGCTACCAGGTACTATCCTCCCCAATTGGGTCTGGATGCCTGCCATCACTTTCCGCATTTGCCTCTGCCGTATTTGGCAGAAGAAGAAGCTGGAGCATGTTTCATTTGCTTGTAAGTATTCCACATGAGCTCTAAACAGGTACATTTTTGCCTTTTGTTCATAATAACCTCGTAGTTTAGCTTTTGCCGTTGAAATAGCCTCCAAACTCACCACCGTGCCCTTATTACACTGAGAATATGAACTATTCAGTTCTTCCTGCAGCTTCCTACCCTTCTGCCATTCTCGCTTGAGTCTTACTAAGAAGTAAGCTCTCGACTCCCCCCTAATCTTCTTCTTCAACTGCTCCCACCAGTCAATCAGGGAGATACCCTGCTTTCTCTCCTTCCACCACTTACACAGTTTAGATCTCATTAGACTGACATACTCTGCTTCCTTCAGAGTCTCCGTGTTCAGTTTCCACACCCCACGTCCAAACTGATTGTTTAAATGTGGAAAGTGAATCTCCACCTGGGCATGGTCTGAAAACCCAACTGGCTGCACCACCGCCTTTTCAACAAGTGCTGCCTGTGAAGCAAAAACATAGTCAAGGCGTTTTGCAGTGCCCTGAGCGCTCCTCCACGTGGCCCCAGCTTTCCCCTTTGCTGTCCGAAAGGCACAGTCAAAAAGGCCAAACTGAGATAAATGGAGGTTAAGTTGACTCGCCCTTCTTGTCCTGGAGATCGACGTTAAAATCCCCTCCTATAACAATCCACTTGTTAGTCAGGCAGACGGGGTCTTTAAAGAAGTCTGCCCGTAAAGTGCCATTGCCTGGGCATACACACACACTGGAAGCTACTAACACCAAAACAAATATCGAAAAAAAACACTCTCCCAGGCACTACATTCTCACATCTTTCTACCATACAATCGTTATTACCTAGTAAGATTCCTACGCCAGAGGAATGGACTCCACCAATATTCCACCGTGAGTCTCCTCTATCCCACTCCCGTGTAAACTGTACAACATCACTCTCATCTTTTAAGTGGACCTCCTGCAGCAGACAGATGTCAAAGCACACCGTTTTAAGGTAAGTGAACACCGCCGTCCTCTTAAACGTGATCCTTAACGCACGTACATTTAATGTTAGGATCTTTGGCATTATGGTTATAACAAGGACTCTGAGTACTGGCATAGGAACGGCATCAGCTCCATATAAGCCTGACACACAGCCACCCCTCTTTTCCTCCGTAAAAACAGACTTTCTATCCTCCCACCCATTCACAGCCCACTGTCACCCCCATGAGCGCCTTCATTCCACGGTGAAAACTTGACGCCCGGGTTGGGTACTGCATGTTCCCATTCTTCCATGCACAGTGTTCTAAGAACTGCACAGGAGATTCCAAAGTCTTCACCACCATGTTAGCATGTCTTTGGACCCCGTTCTCAAACATTTCCTTAAATTCACCTTTATCCTCTAGCTACAGATGCAGCCATTCAAAATGCGTGGGCGATACTGTATTATTTTCCGGTACGCTGTACGCAGTCTACCGCGAGTTACCGGTAAATACCACGAGTTACCGGTAAATACCGCTAGCAAAATAATAGTATCCGGAATTTCCGCAAGGAGGAGCTAATAAAGCTCAACCTCTCATGTTTGAGCTGTCGCCATCAAAGTCTTTAACGAAGATATTACTAATAGTATTAATAATGAATAACCTTGGACAAGCTGTAAGTGTAAACTCAAAGTGTTGCCCTGGTCCACATTCTTTTTTTCATTGACCGTCTTTGTAAAAGTAACACCACAGCATTTCGCAATCACGCATTTGTTTCCAATCATGCAAAGTACAGTAATTTTTGAGAATCGATTCACCATGCCTTTCACATGCTCATAAAAGAGATTGATTTAGGAACATAAACATATTACCGTATGCAAACTGTACTGTATACAGTATGTATATGTATATTCAATGTCTTAACTGTGCCCGTTTAAGTATTGAATATTTATATGGAATTTTACCACTGAAGGGAAATCTTAGTGCCTGAGCATAAAAAGAATATGAGCATACTGCAACGCGTGTGAAGGCCATAAACTATATTAATTTTGGAACATAAACATACAGTATATGGCTGGTCTCGGTACTTTAAAGAAAACATACACGAAACATGGTTTCATTATGACCAGAATCGGTCTTGAGATATTTTTAACTTGATTTACAGTATTTGAGAGTTATGTCTTGACACCGATACTACGTAAATACTGCTCACGTATATGTTTCTAGGTTTATATTATGCATTTCATATGGTCAAATTACTTTTGAGCAACTGATAAGAAGCGCGAAACGGTATGCCCAGGGCGTTTTAGTTTTAGTTTTGTTTTAATGCAGTGCAGTGGATTGATTAGAGATATCAAGTACATACAAGTCATTTTTTAAATGTTGTAGTTCGTCTTGTAAAAATGTTACGAGTACATCATCTGTCAACAATTACACAGGTTCTGTTTCCATATTGCGGATTTTGGTTACGTAATATTATTTTCTAATTTCACGTTGTGAATATATGATTTGGGCAAACAGAACCGCAAAGAAGTACATTATGGGTTGTTGTTTTTTTTTTGCAGTTTTATCTAGAACAAGCGATGCTTAAACCTTTGTCTGATTCTTGTGAAACTATCCACACGACAGTTACCTACTGTAGGAGTTGACTTCAGTGACGTCACTGATGGGATGTTTCTAAAAATCCATCCACTGTAAAACGTCTTCTCCAGTTGTCCTGCATATGTATTCGCTAATGAAGCTGTGTGTTCTGAGCCTGGTTCTCTACATTTCTGTATGAACCAGCTTAGAGGGCTAAAGACAGCTTGTGTTTAAATTGAGTGTAAGGTAATTTATGCTTCTAAAGTCATGGTCAGCATTTATTATTGTACTGTGCTATAAACTTATTCTGTGCCTAATTACATTATTTTATAGCTTTATCAAATCTGTACATTGTCGATAATTTTTCTGTAGTGCTTTTTCAGTCCTCAGCATGTGACCGCGCCGGTGGCGCTGTGGGTTAGGTTCCTGACTCCCATGTCACACGGTCTGTGGTTGAATCCCATGAAACTATGACTTTATTTTTTAACAAACTTTTCTTTGAAAAAATGAAACATTTCCCTTGGTCAGAGATTAAATAAAACCTCACTCGCACCAAACAAATTTATATTTCTAAATATCACAACATGATCGAATTTAAGTCTTTTTAATAACAATGAATTGCACTTGGAATCTGTCCAAGCCCTCCTACGAAAATTATTTAAACTGCGACACTTATTCATCTCTAAATAAACTTTATTTTATATAGCGTTTTAAGCGAATAGGTAATTAGTGTTAAGGATTCGGTATGAGGGACCGAAACCAGTGAGTGAACCCACTAGCAGGAGCTGACAAAGCCAAGCCGTAATCCAAAAGCAAGCCGTAATCGAAGGAACGAGCCGAGAGTCCAGGGGAAGCCAGATATCCGAAAGGGAACGAGTACCGAAGCCAAAGCGTGATCCGAAGTCGTAGACAGTAGAGCAATCCGATAATCCAGGGGTAGCCAGTGATCCGAAACAGAGCGTAAGTAACCAAGCCAAGCCGAGATCAGAAAAGCCCAAAAAGTCCAAAGGAAAAACCGTAAACCGAAAGCCAAACAAAAGACAAACACAGGGTAGAAGTAGGAGTAGCGCAACCAGGAAGCTCGAAAGGAAAAACCAATACTGAGCAACGAGGTAGGGAAGGACAGGTGTTTAAGTAGGATGAGACGGGGGTGTGGTGGTGAATAGGAAAACTGATAGGTGAACTGATGGATAGGGGCTACGCCTACTTCTGCCTCCTCCGTTGCCGGGAGGCAGGGATCGTAACAATTAGATTGCTCATAAACCTAATCGCTTTTTCTACATAAACACAGCGTGATTGCTCTCTGAAAATGCTTTTCCTTTATATTTAGGCTCAGATTTCAACTATAGATCGTATTATTATAAACTTTCTTGGAAAAATGTATTTTATGTAAACCATGTTTGCTATTAATTCATTTAGGGCTAAAATATGTTCATTGTCTTCCAATTGAGTCGAGTTGACATTGGAAGCCTGCCACTCCCGGACTGTTACACCAACGCATTACCATGTTAAAGCGATTTCATTGAGGAGCCTAGCTACCAGTTAACACTGTTCTTCCTACTTTGAAAATACCTGTGAAACCGGTTTAATTCGTCACAGCCAGCACTCCGGCAGAGAGGGGGTTGTACTCGTTAATGTCCGATGACATACAAGTGGAAAGATTACAGATTTTAATCGTCTTTTTTCTGAACCAGGGAAAATCTGATCATGTTTCTCTATAACAATAATAAAAAACTTTATTTTACATTATTTTACATATCCTGCTTACACATCGCACGACTTTAATAAATCTATTCTTTATTAATACTAAATAAATAATACTAAAAATACTACAGCAAAGAGGTTACTTGATTTTTGGAATAATTCCAAATTGCACAATGATCCACTGGCATCCCTGAAGTCTGTTTAGTCCATAATCTTCCAAATACAATCACTAAGCAATTATAAGAATTAAACCATCCTATTTCTTTGTGATGTCCTGTAAAAACTAAACCTATTTTTATAAGGCTTTTACTCAAAAGATTTCCAAACACACAAAGCATTTGTGAAGTACTATAGTATTTCTAAAGGTTACTGGTACAACATCAATCATTAAAGCTTAACAATAAAGTTTAGATTGCTGACTATGGACTAACTACATTAACTAACTGCAATGCAACAGTATACATTTTACAAGTAAGAATATCTGGTTGAATTCTTGCATTTGTAGCCAAATTAATGCGAGAGATTTTAAGTTTTAACAGAAGAAAACTACGAATATGAAAACAGCCATAACAACAAAAATTACTGTGCAAATATCAAAAGGCTACTTCAGTAATGAAATAATAATCACAGTAGAAACCAGACACTGTTTACACCATATTGTTAAGAAAGACTCAAGACAGAAATGTTCATGTACAGCTGGAAAAAACAACTTCTAAAACAACAGTGAAGGCTGCAACATTACGCCCATGCTTTTCAACACTTGTAAGGATAACCTTAAAACTTAGGCTGTTGAGTCCAATCAATTAAAGCTGGAGTTCTGCAGGTTGTACAGGCTTAAAACGTAGATCGGTAGTTTATCTGCAATATAGTCCAGTACTTTAGGTGTTTCTTGGTTTAATTTTCCTGCTTATTAATGCTTACTTTCCTACATTTCCAATGCAGTTCACTATCATGATACACAAAAGCCAAACCATAAACTTTGAAGCTAGCAGACTTCAAGAAAACACCTGTTGGTGTTAAATGGTGAGGTTTTATTATAATCTAACAAACTAGCTACATTTTTAACACACTTTATAATACACCACTTTTTTGTTGTATCCCAAGTGATTTGAAGCATTTCTGTTTTAATTGAACTTCTAGAGTTATTTCTCCAATGTTTAGGAGGATATCGCCATAATAAGGGCATGCTTGTCATATGCTAAAAGAATAGCTTATAACAGGAAAGGCAAAGTCTGTTTTTTTTAAAAAAGCTCCTTTAAAGCCTGTGCCCCAGAAGGTCCATTTATGTTGAGCTGTGAAAGTGCTTTACAGTAAAAACCTTGTGTAAATGGTTAAAAGCAATGATCCAGGGACCAAAGGTGATTCAGGAGCCTAGAACCAATATTTGTGTGCTCGGTGCAGTCGGATGTTGAAATTTGTTCCCCGTTTTTGAAAAAGTCCCACTGTATGCTGTTCCTTTTATTTACAATAAGAATCTAGGAACCTCTAGGAGACATCAACTGCAAAGTGACATGACCGAGAGCCTCTTGAGTCCTGCAGATACAGGGTACCTTTTAATGAAATCAAATGTGTACTGTCTTGAGACATGGGTTCCTGCTTCACTCTCAAACCCCTACGATGAGCCATCGGTCTGGGCCAGAGAATCTTTAGCCATCTCCTCCAAAAATTCCAAGGGCCCTTTGCCTGGTTTCTTCACTAAAGAAGACGTGTGACCTGTCGCCTTCCTTTTCCCAGTCTTCTTGATGATGGTGGTGTCCATGTCCTCCTCGTCTTCTATATTATCTGTCCAATTACACTCTTTTCTCCACAGGGTCATGACTTGGTTCTTCCACCATCGCCCGCAAGCACTCCAGTGGGTCATACGTGACTCCCATGTCTTCCCTCTCTGCACCAGCTGGATCTGAAGCTTCTGTTTGGCCGTGGTGATCTTCCTCAAAGGTGAGTTCTGCCATCGTCTGCCTGCAGCTCGTCTCGTTACGCACCTGTCACTCTCTCCTGGTTCCATCTCCTCCACGATGGTGTCACCGGCACCAACACCGGCTTCTCGATTGGCACAGCTGCAGGGTCCTTCACGTGACGAGCTGAGGACGTGCTTGCTGTAGGTATGCCGCCAGTGACAGCAGCAACTTGTAGACATGCCCAGAGCCCCCACACAAATTGTATTTGGGCTCTGATCTGCATGTCAATGCACTGTGACCTACTTCATCGCATTTCCTGCACACCTGGACATTGCAGTCTGAAGCATAATGACCTCTCTGCCCATAACGCCTACATTCAAAATGTTGCTCTGGGTAATACAGGTAATACAGGTAGCCTCTTTTAACCCCAATTGTAAAGGACACAGGGTAGTGTAAAAGCCTGTCCTCTGCTTTGGGGTCAGCTCCGAAGCGAACCATGTACATTCTCTTCCTGTTCCATATTTTCTTCCTGTCAAGTATCTTTATCCCAGTATCCTGCACATCCAAAAACCTTTTTAGGAAGTTCACAATGTCATCTTTGAACATGAACATGTCATAGGGGCTAAACACATGGACCCATAAGGGCCTCAGCTCATGAGCAAACAGTGGCTCAAGTAAAAAATTTACAAAAGGCTCTTCTTGTCTACGTGCAGTCAGTATGGACCACACCTTCACACACGGGTCAGGAGATGACAGTGAAAGATCGAAAATGTTCTTACCCAGGAAGCTCTGGAGGCAATAAACATCTTCCGGTTGCAAGTGCAGGTACTTGAAGATAATGTCCTCAAAGGCATCCCTCTCAAAGTCCTTTTCGAAAGCTTCTTTCCGTAGCACGAAACATACCATGTACCTTGGCTTTGCATTCTTGGTGGCCGAAGTCTTCTCCATTTTCAGCAGTATGGCCGGAATCCTCTCCCCCACAAAAAAGTCTAGAAACTCAAGCTGCTGTCAGGCCACGCACTTGGGATCTTTGCCAAAAGAGCGAGAAGCGATGCCCGATACTGTTGTAGACAAACATGTGGGGGTCCCTCTTCCAGACCGTGGCATTGGCTGCCACCTCTGGATCCCAGAGAAGGCACAGCTGGCTGGTGGCATTCCTGCAACAGGCAGCCGCCTGGACTCCACTCCCACTGTTGCCCAGCTTCCAGCCCGACATGCGGGCCTTGATCTTCTGTCAATGACCTGACAATAACCGCAGCACCAGGGGGTGACTACTTCATTAGCTAAGGCTCCTCCCACAAGTTGCAGCATCTACTGACCTGCAGGCAGAAACAGAGCAGCAGGTAAGGAAATGACAAACTGGCTTTCAGGTCACACATATTTACCTCCCTACCAGACAAAGGACAGAGGAAGGAAAAAGGAAGATCATCAGTCCCCTTTGCTTGCGTGGTCTGTCACTGGACCTTGAGAGAAGGTAGTGCACCATTCATGAAAACATAATACCATGTCTATGCATAGCAAGCTCCTGATCAATTTCCCTGTTCCAAAAATCTGTTTAATATGTGCTTGCCCATATGGGGGACATTTTGGATATTAAACTGAAAAAAAAAGATAAAAAAAAAGTTTATTCCAAACAGTCAATTAACAGAACAAAAATACAACCATCCAACTGCAGACCCTACAACCTAATCCCCATCCATCTTTCCCTTGCAGCAAAATGACCCCATCAATGTACATCCTGGTACACCCTAAACTGCACCTCCCCCCACCCCCAACTCACTGCTTCACCAAGTAACCTAGTTCTACAACTCTTGAATAAATTATATGTAAAGACGTAAAGTGTAAAAACCTGCGTACATTCTTTCAATGTTACAAAGCAGACAGAAACATGAAATAGTTTAACAGACTACAAATCATGAACAACAAATTTTATTATTTGAAAACACATAACCTAAAATATGAATTATCACTTAATGGCATTTATTACTATGTGAATGTATATGAACTAATGATCTGTTAATCATTATATGATGTTTGTTAATGACTCATTAATGAAAGTTATTATAAAGTGTTGCTGATATTTTTAACTGCCAAAATTCTTTAGTTGTGTGGTTCAATGTTAATATTACTTATCATTTGACATGAAATTATACATTTTTCTACAAAAATAACAGTTTTTAGTATGCATTCTTAGAAAAGGATACAAAAGTATAGTTTTATTAAGTTTATAGACTGCGTATAGTTAGAACAAGCACAAACATTTCCAAAATATCTACCATAAGTTACAGAGGTGAAGACTTTGATGCACAAAATGTTTATGGAGGTGGTGGAATACTGTGTGTGCTTAGTTTTTATATTTAGCCATCACTACTATTTACTGTATGTACATTAGGTATATGTTATGTATGAGACTATATGAGACCAAATGGCTTTAAAGCCACTACAGTACAGCATGTGTGAAATATATTTTTTAATATCAATATTTAGTTAGATTGTTTCCCGATTACTTGTTGCTTAAATTTGCATTACTTTAGGTATATATTATGCTATACTTCTGTTTTTATTTTCAGCATCAAAAAAGTTCCCTTTAGTTGTAAAATTCCATATTAATATTCCAAGGGGATTTAAACATGCACAGTAGAGAAAAAGACTAAATTAAGTAATCGTTTCACTAACACCTAACGTACCACAATGTAGGCCTCTGAGATTTTTTTGTATGCAGTGTAACTTTTATGATGTGTAAATGTATGCGTTGTTAAGTTGCGTTATTTTAAAATAAATCTGTTTGTTTGCCCTAGTTTGTCTCCAGTTTTATTGCACATCTGACCTGCACTAGAGAACATAATGAGCTCGCATGACAGAAGGAGCCTCAGGCTGGAATCAAACCCCAGAGCAACAGAGCTGAGCGACATGGTTCCAGAGGGACTTCATGAATATTAAATATTCGGTACAAGCAGCAAAGGAAATTAAGAAGATGTAGGTGGAATTCAAGACTGGACAAACACCTGGCAGATAACTTTTAATATTGCATAAGTCGGCATACAGGAAGCAGAATCACAAAGTACAGAAACATACTTCTATATACTTCTCATACCCTTAAGTAACAAAAAAAAAAACAGTGGTGCAACCACTAAATTCAGTTTGTTAACCGTTCGTGCTGACACTTTGAGAATCAGAGAGACTTGTGATGTCAGACACATTCAGATACACTTTAATAAGTCATCTTTTGTGTGAATAACTGTGCAGTCTGCTGCAGGGCAACACCTAACCCTGCCGTACAATGTGCTGATCTGAAAAGGAATAGAGACCTATAAACTGGATAAAGTGATCATACTGGTCTCAATGCCACTGTGTGCTGTGCTGGTAAAAATCTAAAACTATAGAACCATTTGAGGACTTTTTAAAACAATTAGCTCACTTTAATCACTGACACATTCTCTGTCCATTATAGTTAATATTTAATTATTGACTTGATAAAAATTGACCATTTAAAGCTCTAATTATGGAGGAAGCAGCTCAGAAGCTTTGCTTATTCTTAAAAAAAGAAATGGGATAAAATCTCTGGCAGTGTTTCTGGCCTGTAGTGTCTCAGTCTTGCTCACAGTCTCACATTGGTCACTGATCTCTGATGAGGACCAGCTGATGGCCTGTCACAATTATCTTTTAATCTCTTGCTGGAAGTAGAGCTTAAAACCCTTTACAAACCCTTTTTGTCAAACCCATGTTTTTGTTTCATTTTAGCCTCTGTTGGTGGATTTTGAAAAAGACCTGTTCATTCTGGATTGCAAAATAATTTTAATACTTTAATGAACAGTTTGTACAATCAAAAACCTTGATTAGTAATGATTTAACACAGGAAGTCTAATGAGTCTCTGTAGGTTTTTTTAACTGTCGCACATTATTCATCCCATCAACCCTCCTCTGTGCATCTTTTCTTTTATCATCACTGACTATTTCTTCAAGCAATTCAATGTACCTGCACATCACCTGAATTTCTCTTATTTTTTTACTCTTGTTTACTGTTCCAGTGCCATTGATGGATGTTTTTTTCTCTTTGGTCTTTCATCAGGATCTCAGCCTGTCTGGCACACAGTGTTGTTGGGAATCTTTTGTTTTCCTCTACAACCGTTCTATTTGTTCTATCTTCATAAGCACCAAGCTAATCCTGTGCTGCATCTCCTTCAGTTTGAAGATAATTGGATGTAATTGACATGGTCATCAGCATAGGACTGATTGTGAACTTGTTCTGGTGCAATTAGCTAAAAAGAATTGCAGATAATTGTCTGAGCATAGACACTGTACTTTGTTAGAGACCAGGATATTTACTGATAATAACTACTGTGATGTCCTATAGTGTCATAGTGCTGTAAGGCCTGTGACCCCAATAAGAATAAAATGTTTCACCAAATTATCCATTTGAAGTGAAACTGAGCAAATAGAGGCATCTATTAGCTATATGCTGAGGCTGTACTCAAACCAAGCAATTTAAAGCGTCTTTAACATTGAGGAGAAGTTAAAATTAATTATAGGAATGTAAACATTAAATAGAACTAACCTTTCACAACTCTAGAAAATATTCTCATCCAGAAAGGTTTTTCCCTAATAGATACACTTTATACATCTGTTTTAGTGCTCAAAGTTGGCTACACTACTCTGATCCACATTAATACTGTACTGTAGCTGTTAGTTTTTCCTGCAGCTCAACACTTTGACTTTATACATCGTAAACAACAATCAGAAATTTCTTAAACGAATATGGTTTCTAACACTGTGAAACAGTCAGAGCTCATTTGTATTCACATTCCTTAATTTATGCGAATTAATTGTTTCATTAAAATTGTGTGTGAGTCCTGTAGCAATGTTTTCCTAATAGGCTGCTGTGCCAGTGAGGAAGATGAGAACCAGGGGCAAGAGGAAGACTGGACAAGTGTTTCTTGACTCTTAAACACCCACATCCAGGATTAATAAATAAGCTGCAAATTTACAGACTAGAAAATGAAAACAAAGATATAAATGAACATGGCATCACTAATACTCTCACTGCACTATCTGTTACTACCTGACAGATTGCATATCTAGTACCTGTTAGTGTCACAGAGGCAATTTCCAACTGGAATGAATTCCATCAAACATTTTGTAATATCTCTGGAAGTATAGATAGTAGAGATCTAGTCTAGGGCTTAAATTGAAGCTAACCCCTTGGGCATCAATTGTAAACCAAGTTATCTAACATGTCTTACTGTGCCCACTCACCAGACAGAAATATCCAGAAGAAAAAGACAAAACAAGAAGAAACAGATTTTTTAATAATAATATAATAATAATAAACTTTATTTTATATAGCGCCTTTAAAGGTGGCTTCTCAAAGCACTTTACAGGATGACAATAACAATAAATAAGAAGAATACAACAATAAATAAGAAGAATACACAAGATAAGACACAATTACAATTACAACAATCCAACAATAACAATAGAGGAGACCGTGGAAGGTGGTACTAAGAAGAGCACAGGGGTGAAGAATGGAACCAGTTCAGTAAAGGCTTTTCTGAAGAAGAAGGTTTTGAGTCTGGATTTGAAGGAGTTTAGAGAAGGTGACTCTCTGATATCCTTGGCCAAAGAGTTCCAGAGCTTGGGGTAATAACAGGAGAAGGCCCTGTCACCCATACAATATAGATGGGCTTGGGGGACAGTAAGGAGGGCAGAATTTGAAGAGCGGAGGTTGCGAGGTGGGGAGTAGGGCAATAATAGTTCAGACAGGTATTGAGGTGCCAAGCCATGTAGAGCCTTATAGGTGAGCATGAGGATTTTAAAGTCTACGTGGAATTTGACCGGAAGCCAGTGCAAGGACTCCAGGATTTTTCTTCTTCAAAGATCAATTTTTCACGTTGTGTCCTGATAAAAAAATGAAAATGCTTGTAGATCTTTCCCTGTGTGTCTCCCAGCCTGGATACAAAATTGAGACAAATTTAACAAATATATACAATTCAACATATTTTTTGTAAAGACAGGACCTGGAATTGTATTGTTCACATACCAGGAAATTTTGTAAAAAGTACTGAAAAATAATAAAAAGCTCGAATAGCTATTTCGATTACTTTAGAAAGCCTCCAGAAACTGCTGGAGAGGATGAACTGCAATTCATTGTTTTCAGGCAGTAGCAAAAATTCCTACCTAGGCCTAAGTTCCTACCTTCCCTTCTGGTCATAGCAAAATGAATGACATAAATTTGATGCTATTAGACCAGCTTTGTCAGAGTTTTCTTCGTTCCCCTGTGTCTTCCCTCCTCCTTCAGGTCAGGAGGTGTCAGTCCATTTTTGTTTTCAGGTTGGTAGGTGTTGCTGCTGCTTGTGGGCGGGGTCTATGCTAATGAGTTAACCTCCCCCATAGCTGTGTTCATTGTCAGGCCGTTGACAGAAGATCAGTGCCCCCGCCAGTGCATAAAGCTGGCAGCAGGTGACAGCAGGAGTGGAAGCCAGGTGGCCACCTGCTGTAGGGAAGCCACCAGCTGTGCCTTTACAGGGCTCCAGAGGTAACGGCCTATACTGCAGTCCACCAGCGGGATGCCTGTACCTCGTTCCAGTCAATTTATAGGTATTGCTGCTTCTTTTTTTAACTGAATTTGGACTATGTGGCTTTTGTGATTTTACCTGAAATTGTTCAGGTTTAATGGACGGTGGAGTCTGATTGCATGTTTGGAGAATGTCGCTGAATATTGATGTGGAGTTATAGGATGGAGATCAACCATGAATGGGCCTGCTAAAAGGAGAACCTTTGTGGATGAAGTGCTTCTCAAGACATTTGGTTTGGAGCTGGAGGATGTCGACTGTGTTCAAGATTTTCCAGGTAAAAAGATCTTTGACTTTGTCTGCTGCTCAGTGTTCAAGAATAGGACAAAAAAAACATGAGCTTCTAAATGACTTTTTCATTGAGCCTTTATTTGCAAGAGAGCTTAGGCCTCTGATAGTACATCTGTTCAACCCGTATGTTTGGAAGAAGATATTTTTAAAAGATTAGTTGATGTACAAAGAACTGTATGATAGGCTTTTTGTATTATCGGGCAGCCGCTTGCGTGCAGATGTTGTGGAGCAGCGGGACATTTTGTTATAGATTGCACTGCAGAAGCGTGTAGTAGTTGTGGCCCAATAGGTTACTTGGTGTCTGCCTGTGCAGAGGAAATCAAATGTAATTTGTGTGTAAAGACTGTTTGCAGAGGGCAAAAGGTTTTGCAGCTGTAAGCAGTAGGGACATTGGCAGACCGCAGTCATGTGAAACTATCTTGTCTGCACATGTTTTTGCAACAGAGTAAAAAAGATGGAGGCACCTGAAGGTTTTTTGAGGGAGTGTGAATGGGTGAAGGACAATTTCTTATCCAGGAAGAATTAAGAGTGTTGAGAAATATAATGGAGTATAAGAGAAATGGAAGAAAGGTTTCAGGTTTGTTGACAAAAGAGGGTCCTCTGGAAAGAGGGAAGAATTTTGCAGGATGAACTGAATAAGTTATATCACATGTAATGAAGGTCTTCATATAGATATGGAAATAGTTTCAGCTTTAAATACAAAATTAAGGTTCTTTTATTGGGGGGAGGGACAAGGAATATTGTTTCAAGCCTGCTTGGCATTCTTGCAGCAGAATGGACCTTTCTACACCTTCTTTTTCAGTCAAATAAAGCAAAAACAAAGGAGAAGGATGATGGAGGGAGTTCAGAATAAGGACAGTGTTGTGGTCACGGAGAAGGGAATGTTGGAAGCAGCAACTGTTTTCTGCCAGGACCTTTTTTCTAGCAAAAAAGTAGATGAGGAACTGAAGGAGTTTTCTGGAAAACATGACGCAGGTCCAAGAGGAGCACAAAAGAGACTTGAGAAACCTTTTGATTTAGAGGAGCTGAGAGCGGCTCTGGTAGGAATAAATTCAGGTAAAGTGCTGGGTATTGATGGGCTGCCTACAGGATTTTCCAGTGTTCTGGGACGTTCTGGGACGTTCTGGGACGTTCTGGGACGTTCTGGGACGTTCTGGGACGTTCTGGGACGTTCTGGGACGTTCTGGGACGTTCTGGGACCGATTGTTGCAAAACATTGGGGCATATTCTTCGTAAAAGACAAATGGGTGACCCTGTGTGAAGGTTTATTAACCTTGCCTCTTAAAAAAGGACAGACATCTTACTTGAGAAACTGGAGACCTTGTACAAAGCATTGTCAAGATTATAAGTTAATAGCTAAAGTGTTGGGTTACTGTTTGAAAGAAGTAAGACTTGCAGGGTCAAATGAAGAAAGATCTGTTGAACTTCACATTTGGTGAGGGATGTGATGCGTGGGCAGAGCAAAGGAATATTCCTTTAATGTTGGTAAAATATTTGATGAGGTCTCGCAAGGTTTTTTGTGGTTAGTGATGGAGCGAATGGGGAATGTAACGTTTTATGTGGGCATTGGTAGAGGAGTGAATGTGTTTGTCTTGGCAGTTCACAAGCATTGACGGTGTACTGGTACCAGGGAGCGGAGGGAGTGTGTAGAGAAGGCATTGTATGCGGATGATGTCGGCTTGCAAAAAAACATTGGAGGTATTGTGTAGAAATAAGTATGGTAAAGTTCTTTGGGTTATGGGAAGGACAGATCGATGCACTATTGAGACTGGAGAACTATGAAGGTTCAATATGAGTTCTGGATGTTCTCTGTGGGTCAAGGAGCAGCTCAATATAATTGGTGATGGAGATTAGAAAAGATGAGGATTAGTTTGGGGTTATGGGAGAATAAGCATTTGTCCTTTGCTGGGAACCTTCTAATATTAAAGGTGGATATCCTACTGATATTGGTTTATTTGGTTGGTGTGTATCCAAGCTTGCAAGATACCATAGGTATTTGATGAGATTTCCCCACACAAATTAAATATGAATACAGATCCAGTCATTCAAAATGTGTACTATGCTGCATTAAAACGTGTAAGGCATGGCTGATCACAATGCGGGTTATGATAATAGTATCCGGGATCACCTTGTGAAACCGGCAGGTGGAACTAATAAAGCTTAACCTTTCATGTACAGCGTTTGAGCTGTCGCCAGATAATGCCTGGTTTCAAATCCCGATCACTGGTGAGGGACAATCTTTTTCCAATTAAGAATTTAAATTGCATACTTGTTAGACTTTTAGTAATGTTAAACTGTATTGCAGCATGTTAATCATTAAACATGAAAAAGTCGGTATATTTTAAAAAAGCAAGATTACTCAGTTGGACAAAAGTACACAACCTTCCAGCTTCATCATAAATATTTTATGCCTCAGTCTTTATGGAAGCTATAACTAATTAATAATGAATAACCTTGGACAGGCTGTAAGCTCAAAGTATTACTGTGCTCCACTTTCTTTGTAATTGTCTGTATCTGTTTAACTGTTGTGACACTAAAATACTTTATGTAAAAAAAAATAACACCACCCTCTTGTTTAACCAGGTTGTTTTGCACAGACTGTTAAACCAGAGGACGAGAGGGCCCCTTTCTTCAAAGCATTTCATTGATCCAATCACATTATTTTCCATTTGTACAAAGTAAGTTTTGATCTCCAATTCACCATGCCGATAATGGTTTCCTGGGGATTGCAAGACAAGGCCCTTTTCCCTCTGGACCCATTGAAATTAATGGATGTGGTCCACTCCCAGTAAATTTCATAAGTCACAAGATTACGGAACACAAGAGTGGTGTAGCAGTCGGCTCTGGCTTTCCCATCTATGCCGATGCACTGCACGAACATTCTCCTCCTTCTCTTGACTGATGGGCAACAGTTGGATATCTGGGATAACTGTATGTTGGATTGGCATATGTGAATTTTGCTGTGTAGATGGTGCTTCCTGAGGGGAGATGGACAGAGGTGAGAGCGTCAGCCAATTTCTGGGCAGTGGTGAGCAGAGAGGCCGGGATGCAGTGTCCTAAGGTGGTGTGTGCTCTGCTGGGGGCAAAGGGGTTTGTAGATGTGCATTCCGCCAGGTACAGCAGGGTGAGGCACTTATAAGGAGATGAAGGTCTGTTTGGAGACAGCTGACCTAGCATTTGACTGCCTGAACATACGGTCTCTGACTTCTGCATCTTTAACCTCCCAACTATTCCCGGTAATGAGTCATACTGCTCCCACTGCTGCAGAAGAGTCTTCACACAGGTGCTGCTTTTATAGGTTGGCACCCTGGCCAGTGGCCAAGAGCAGAGACTCACCATAATAACAGAATATTATACAGAATACATATAAGAAATAACATCATCCAGTAGTATTCAGCGGTTGTGGACCAGACATCAAAATAAAGCAGTAAGACGGATGAAAACAAGTTTTTTACTGTCCTGGTAGTCTTTGGAGCTCATTTTGCGTGTGGGGTTTTCCTGAAGAACAGGTGGCAAAGAAATATTTCTAATAGAATGTATAAATCAATACAGCTATAATACCTTGTAATATGCACTATAATCGTCTATTTCAGATGAATCCGAGGCAGCTGAATCTCCATGTCTCTTCCTGTGAAGTCTGTCTCCATACTATGGCTGTTCTAGTGCAGGCTTGCAGATTGTTTTATTTTTGTAATGGGAACTCAACTTACTGAAATCCCTTGGTGTATTTATATTATATTCTCATGTGCGAGTAGAATAGGCGAACCTTCCAATTAAAGACGGGTTACTTTCGCCCAAGACTGGCAGGAAACAGTGGAAACTTGCCACACCTGGACTGTTAACTAGATCAACCTTTTTTAGTAGCCTTGCAAATGAGATCACACTGTAGGATATGCACTTAATGCTCCAGAAGTGTCACATTTTACTGTACATGTCAAACCAGTTGCTTTCTGTTGCAGATGCGCTTCCGTAGTGATTTATTTCCTCCATAGCCTCTGCTTTATCTTTTATACAGCCTATTCCAGAGACCTTTTCATTGTCTAACTATGAGCATGTAGATTCCAAAATGCTCTACTGCAGCAGAAGTGAGCAATTACCTGCTCGAAAATGAGTGTGTTCCCAAAAGCATATACTGCATAATTATCGCAGCATTTGCAAACATTCCCGATGCATAACCACGTTGTGTACTCTGCATTGCTCCATTTTATACCTTGACAGGAGAATACACTGTATTAATTATTGTTGCTGCTGGGCTTGGAGCTTTGATTCGCCTACTTTTTTGACTAGCTTGCAGAGAAAGTCATTGCCCTGTGTTTTCTTTCATTCATAAAAAGGTCAAGGTAGATCACATTTTATTACGTATTTGTATTATTACGTATATGTATTTATTTTTGGGCATTTATAATACAGTCCCTGTTGCCCCCATTTGGATTAAAATAGCAAATGCGTGTTTTAATTAAATGCTTGTATTGATTCACAATCTGACAATGCAAGACGGAACAAAAGCATCTGTGAAATCTTTCCGGAATGTCCCCCACTGCATCAACAATTTTAGGAAGAACACGGAACGGCATGTTAAAAAAATTGTTGCAACTTTGGTCTGTCAGTTCTTCTTCCCAGAACTTGTAAATCGCATTGATCAGTTCTTGCTTTGTGCTGGGTTTTTCTGAACAGTCTTTCAGGGAATACCATACTGTCTCTTGGATTTAAATCTGGGGATTCAGCTGGAGTTTTCACCCAGTTCACTCCCTCTGCTTTAAGCCTCGCCTTTACAGCTGTGAATTTTGAGTCATTGTCCTGAAAGGAACGGTGCCTTGATCCATGGTGCTCCCTGATGTATGGGACAGCATGCTGCTTGATCACAACTTCCTCAAAGAATTCACGATCACTTATTCCTTCGAAAATAAGAAGTGGTCCCAGGCCTCTACTAGCAATAGCTCCCCAAACGTGAGCCTTCAGTAGATATTTTTGCTTTGGCTTATTCATATCTACTCTTTTTTTATGAAATCGACACCATTGAAAACTCTTCCAGAGCCACTGTTTCATCAGTGAAAAGTCAATCATGAAATGCTTCTCCCTGTTCTATCCATTGAAGCACTTGCTTGAGCCTTTTTTTATTTATTTTTATCATATGACATGTTGGTTTTTTTTTTACGGTATATCTCCATCCAAGCCCTCTGCACACTTCTTATTGATGTCGGACTCGCGTTCACACCGAGGTCAGCCCACAGCTGTCTTTGAACTTGAGCTGTTGTTAGCTCATTTTCCTCCATCACTTTGTCAGTGGCTCACACAATAGAACTTGGGGTGGAGAGAGACAGTTGAAGAAAGTAATTTCTGTACAGCTGGTACATTCTGACAACAGTTGATTATAAGATGATCTGTCAAAGTGCAATGAAATAAAATATTATGCAGAAGACCAAGATAATGATTTATGTTGCACTGCCAGATTTGTGGATCAAAGACATTTAATTAAACACATTTGCAATCGAAATGGGTGGGGGGGTAATGAGGACTCTTATTTCTCTCTTCTGTCTCTTATTAACATTCATAAAATGCTTTTATTCATTCATAATCTGACTCGCATAACACACAATCCCGAATGCCCAACTGCTCAACAATCTTAGGAAGAACATGAAACAGCTTGTTAATAAAATTGTTGCAATTTATGTTCTGTTGGTTCTTCGTCCAAGAACTATATATATGGGGCGGCATGCTGTTTTACCATGACTTCTTCGAGGAATTCACAGATGCAGCCATTCAAAGTGTGCGGCACAGACACGTACCGGGGGTAATTGACGCAAAATACCGCGGTACGTGATTGGTTGACCGACAGGGGCACTCGTGTGTTGGTCGGTTGTAGAAAGATTGAAATGTCCTTACTGTGCCCGTTTTAGTATTGAATTTTACCACAAGGGAAGTCTTAGTAGCTGAGCATAAAAATAGGAGCATGCGGCAACGTGTGTGAAGGCCTTAAACGATATTAATTTTGGAACTTAAACATACACACCAGTATTCCATTTCTCCCTAAACATTTTAAGCATCGAAATCTTTAACTAACATGTGAAATGGCGTGTAAAAAAGTGGTAGTTTTTAAGCTTTTTTCCTAATATAATATGGAATCATGTATCTCAAGAAATTAATAATTATATAATTATATTCGTGTACTGCGACAGGGCTGTGTAGGGCTTTTGCCTCTCTTCATGTGACTTCCCCAGTAGACTGCTGGTTTACGTGCCTGATTAATAACCCAAAAGGTGTGTGTTCAAATCCAGCCGGCGCTGTGACTTTTCTTTTAACAAACATTTCTTTTAAAAAATAGAATAGCAATATTATGAACAATTAATTGACTTTTATATTTCTAAATATCGCAACATGATTGATTCTAAGTCATTTTTGATAATGAATAGTCACCTTCTTCCCTTCTGACAATGGTCCCTGGTGTGTGTGTGTGTGTGTGTCATCTTCCCGGTGTAGCTGATCTTTTGCTCCCTGGGTAAACTTGCAAAGCATTACAGAACTTAACATTTCTATTATCAACAAATTGTAAATACGATGTTTACATTGGCATTATTAATTTTTCACTTGGGTGTATGGAGGATTGTCAGCTGTCACTGAGAGTAGACCCCCTCTTAGGCTGCGCAAATCATCTTTTACATTTTTATAGAGAAATGGAGGCTGTATGCGTTACAATATAAACATTTTTATTCATTTAAATTGCAAATGTGTGTTTGTGTTTTTTTTGATTCACAATCAGACAAATGCAACATAAATTGATATCTTTGTCTTCTAAGTATCTTAATAATAAACTTTCAGCATAGCTTTCTCCCTGTTTAGATTCATTTTTCTTGGGATTTTGGGATCAAATGTGGAGAGATTAGATTGTAATCGTTTTTATTTTATTTTCTAAAAATTTTAGAAAAGTGTAATCTAAACTAAAAAGCTATACACTACCTGCTATATAGATACACATTAAAATACTTTCGGGTTCAGATTGGACAGACACAAGAACTCAGACTTGCGGAGTTAAAGCTGCCTTTATTTTTCTTCTCCGTCACCACCTGCCAGCCCAGCTCTCTCTCTCTCGGATGTACTTCACTGTGGGAGAGCTGCACTGTCTCGCTCTTCGGCCTCTGCCCGGGGCGAATCCACTGCAATTATGTTTAGATATTTAGCCCCGGTGGAGCACCAAGAGAGCGTCTGCATTTATAACTTAGTTTTTAGTTTTAGTCAAGCAATATGAAGCATCTCTTTACTTTTAAGTCCCTTAATTACCATTAAGCACAGCTTTCTCACCACTAAGACTACTTTTTGGTACCATCCTTAGACAAAGCAGAAACTTGTTGTATTTTCCAATGACATACAAGTGGAAAGATTACAGATTTTTATCGGCTTTAATTTTGTTACGTTATACATTTTAGAAACGTTTCATCTATACAAACACCACAAAACTATTCTCGATTGTATTTCTGAATGGTGTTACACTTAGTTCAGTTTTAAATGCATCTAATTAAGAAAGTTATTAGTTAGCATAAACTCTTAGTAATCAATAATATTGATTTTAGCACTGTAATAAGTTGTTGCACTTTCCCCCGCATCTTGTAAAAATATATTTTCATTGTTCAAATATACATTAAATCTGACTATCATATAATAAGTTAAATACAAAACTAAAGAAAAAACAGGGTAAAATATAATTCAAAATAGTTTGCTAACAATGTTAATTGTTTATAAATAATAAAATGTATTAACTAAGGAGTAGGATGGCACAGTTGTTAGTATGCTTCGTTTTTGTTTCTTTTTCATAAATACAACAGTAGTACCTGATGTCTCAGTGGCTTTCAAAATTAAATTATGCATGCAAACCTGTGAACTGGCCTGTGATACTGGCCATGTAATACTCTGCAATGTGGAATAATAGTTTATTTTAAAGGATAGAGAAAGCACAGAAAACAGGCAGTTAGATTGATCAGATTAGTATTTAAAGCCATTTAGCAAAGAGGGAATGAGAAGAGTGACAAACTAGTATACTTTAGATCTTTTTTTTTTTCTGAACCAGGGAAAATCTGATCATGTTTCCCTAAAACAATAATAAAAAACAATTTTATATATCACCTTTAAAAGTGGCATCTCAAAGCAGTACAGTAGAAGTTAAAAGGAGAGAGAGAGAGACACACACACCGGTTTTCATTGACAAAATATTTTATTTTTTTTACATTCTTCGTCTAACAGGAATGTTCACAAACATGTGACTGTCTTAAACACTCACATTCCCGAATGTCCCCCGCCCCGGTCAACAATCCTAGGAAGAACACGAAACAGCCTGTTAATAAAATTGTTGCAATTTTGTTCGGTCATTTTTTCCTCCCAGAATTTATAGATCGCATCGATCAGTTCCTGCTTTGTGACGGGCTTAGCAGTTTTCGGAACATAGTCTTTCAGCAAATGCCAAACCATCTCTATCGGATTTAGATCTGGGGATTCGGCTGGAGTTTTCACCCAGTTCCCTCCTTCTGCTATAAGCCTCACCCTTGCTGCTGTGTGTTTCGGATCGTTCTCTTAACAGAGACGGTGCCTTGATCCAAGTGCTCCCTGATGTATGAGGCGGCATGCTGTTTCACCACGACTTCCTCGAAGAATTCACGATCCATAATTCCTTCAAAAATAAGAAGTGGTCCCGGGCCTCTTCTAGATATACCCCCCCAGACATGAACCTTCAGTGGGTGTTTGGGCTTTGGCTTGTCCACATATATCCCCTTTTTACAAAATGACATTGTTGAAAACTGTTCCAGAGACACTGTTTCGTCGTTGAAAAGTACATCATGAAATGCCTCCCCCTGTTCAATCCATTGGAGCACTTGTTTGAGTCTTTCCTCTTTGTTTTTTACTCTTATCATGGGGCATGTGTTGGTTTTTCTGTATCTCCATCCAAGCCTTCTGCACACTCTTATCGATTGTCGGACTGACGCTCACACCAAGGTCAGCCCATAGCCATCTTTGAACTTGCATCGCCGGTAGCTCATTTTCATCCGTCAGTCTGTCGATGGCTCCCCAATAGGACTTTGGGGGGGGGGGGGGGTTGGGGAAAGAGATCAACAGTTTGTTTTAAAAACAATGTGCGTAGTTGTATTTACATGCAAGGAAAGTATTTTTGGAAAGTTATTTACCTTTGAATTGTCCTCGGTTTAGATCCTCTTTGCCTCCTCTCCCCTTTATAATGTCGTCTCACTGTGCTTTGACAAACGAAGATGTCCATCGAAGCCAAATGCTGTACAACGTCTCGTGTTGACTTCCCATTTCTTTTCATCTTCATTATTTGGTGATTTTGGCCGTAGTCTGTCTCCTTACCAAAGCTATACAGTAGTGCAGCTTGTTGTCTGTACCTGTATGCAGTATGGTACAGATAAATCTTACACCATACCGATGAGCTAATACGAGGGAAAGACACTCCTATTTTATTTAAAACACAATACGCCAGGAAATATCTGCATTAGCAAGCTAAAAAAAATTGCATCGAAAACCCGGGCGTAACAATTGTTTCCTTTTTCTGATCACTCACTGTCTGGATACTCCTCTCACCTGCCCTGTTCTAGGTTTTCTTGTTATTTGCTGATTTATGCCTGCTGCGATCCACTCCAGCCCTTACTTATCCCAAGTTGTTTGAATCGCCACAATTCAAATAGAGAAAAAATAGCTGACTGACAAGATTTAAGATGTGGCTGTCAATGTTGGATTAAAAAAAAACACATTGCATTGCTTGAAAATAATTTTTATTTCGAGAGACTGGATAAGTAATTCATATTGAGATTTGTTGATAATTGGAGGAAGGTTTTGCTTTAATGGTTTGATATTTGATTTTGTATTGTGGTTATCTATGTTTTTGGTTGGTATTATGTTTATATGGTTGTTTTTTGTTGGTTGTTCGTTATTATGAATGTCATTTTTGATTATTGGATATAAACAGTATCAACCAAACTCCATTAATATAAGTATCGAGTGGTATAAAATAAATACAGCTTTTTAGTATAGATTACACTTTTCTAAAAATAAAAACAATTACAATCTAATCTTTCCACGTTTGATACCAAAATCCCAAGAAAAATACATCTAAACGGAGAAAGCTATGCTGAAAGTTTATTAAGATACTTAGACAAAGATATATCAATTCTATTTTTTCAAAGAAATGTTTGTTAAAAGAAAGTTGCAGCACCGGCTGGATTTGAACACACAACCTGTGGGTTACTAATCGAGCATGTAGACCAGCAGACTTACTGGGAAGGTCACATGAGCAGAGGTGAAACAGCCCTACACATACAGAATCAACAGGCATTGTACAGCGTGTATTACTGTGTTGCAGTACATGAATATAATTATATCATTATTAATTTCTTTAGATATGCAATTCCATATTATATTAGCATTTTACATGCTATTTCACATGTTAGTTAAAGACTTCGATGCTTAAAATGTTTAGGGAGAAATGGAATACTGGTGTGTTTTTTTTTCTTTAAAGTACCGATTCCTGGAATCTGACTGGCTGACACCCTTCTGAAGTGGTACCATAATATCTGTTATGCAGAAAAGAAAGCATAGATAAAAAAGCTTGATTCTCATGTATCTGATAAAAGTATCTTTTAATACAGTCTTTGCTGTGTTCTTGAGGATCCTTGTGATATTTTGAGCTCTGGTTGAATGATAAGTGGCACAGTTTTAATTTTCGTTGTTAGAAATTATGAAACACTCTGTTAAAAGCAAGGGAGTTTTTATGTCCATTATAGTAAAAGAAAATGCCTGACAAAGTAGGTATTGGACAGTTTCTAAGTGCTTGTACAAATGTGCTAAAGAAATGAACAAAAAAAGTAATTTATCCTTTATCATATTGGCTAGCTAATGTCCTGTCCTCCTTAGTTAGATCAACGAAATGCTGTGGTGTTTGTCAAAGAAAAAAATAATCTTTTTGTTTAAAATGATGGTTAGAAAGAATGTGGACCAGCGTAATACTTTGAGTTTACAGCTTGTCCAAAGTCATTCATTATTAATACTATTACTAATATCTTCGGTAAAGGCTTTGATGCATACAATTTCTGCATAATTAAAATATTTATAATAAAGATTGGTTGTGTACTTTTGCCCAACTGAGCAATCTTGCTTTCATAAAATATACCAACTTTTTAATGACTGATTAACGTGCTGTAATACACAGTTTAAATTTAAAAGCTCAAATGCTGTACATGAGAGGTTAAGCTTTATTGGCTTCTCCTGGCGGTTTTACATGGTGATTCCGAATACTTTCTAGCATGACGTCAAATGATGCGATACTGCGTTTTGATGCGACACCCACCGCAGTATACCGCGAAATACCACACCCATTTTGAATGGCTGCATCTGTAAGTGGTCCCAGGCCTCTTCTAGATATATCTCCCCCAGATGTGAACCTTGGCATGGTTGAAAACTGTTCCAGAGCCACTGTTGCATCAGTGAAAAGTACATCATGAAATGCCTCTCCCTGTTCAATCCATTGAAGAGCTTGTTTGAGCCTTTCCTCTTTGTTTCTTACCTTTATCATGGGGCATGTTGGTTTTTTTTATATCTCAATCCAAGCCCTCTGCGCACTCTTTATCGATGTCGGACTCACGCTTGCACAGAGGTCAGCCCACAGCCGTCTTTGAACTTGCACCACTGATAACTCATTTTCCTCTGTCAGTCTGTCAATGGCTCACAAAATAGGACTTAAAAGAAATCAACATTTATAAAAAATGTGTAGTTGTATTCCCATGTAATAGAATATTGTTACAAAGTTATTTACCTTTGCATCGTTACCTTAGTTTCTCTTTGCCTTCTCTCCCCTTTATAATGTCATCTCACTGCGCTTTCACAAAGATGTCCATGGAAGCCAAAAGCTGTACAGTCTCTTGTTGACTTCCCATTTCTTTTCATCCTCATTATTTGGTGTGAGAGTCTTCTTGATTTTGGACAGTCTGTCTCCTTACCAAAGCTATAGTGCAGTATGTTGTCTGTCCCAACAAATGGTACAGATAAACATGTACTATACTGACTAGCTAATATCTGGGCAACTTTTCTTTCCTCAACTCGAACACAATATAAAATACTCAAATTTAAAACAATACGCCAGGCAGTTTGATAGACACATTAGCAAGTTAATGCAATTCTATTGAAAAGCCGGGCGTGATTTCTCTCCCAGCCTCAGCAGCAGACAGATAATTTTCTTCTCTGTTTAGCCTATCTGTCTGTGCTCATTGAAAAGCCGGGTGTGATTTTTTTTTTTTAGCAGCAGACAGATTAGGCAAAAATAGCTCTTACAAGTGGCTATCAAAACCCTGTTTTCCAGCTTTTAAAGTCACGCAATGTGATTTCACAGATGTTTGCTCTTGTCAGTAACAAGTTATGCACAATACTAGCAAAAACCTGCCAAGGCACCCACGTGCAGTAAAGCGGTGACCCCTCAAACCCAAAGCATAACAGCATCATAAATCCCAAATTTATGCTACACACAGCGTCCCATTTCCCCCACCCCTTCAGAAAATGAAACAATTGCAGTTCTCGAAGACTGAAAAGCATTGCTGGAAGTAGTGCTGGCAAGCAAAATGAAAGCAAAAATTAAAGCCAGGCTGACCTGGACCGTGGCTGGCCATGGAGAAGGGGCTATGAGCTGCTCTCCCACAGGAACGGATGGCTCTACCAGGACATCGATCTCTCCTGGGGGTCCAGGGCCATTTGTAGCTCATGGCCGTCGTGACCCATCAGAAAAGAAGAAAGTGCCAGGACCGAGCGGCTCTGTGACCTGTGAAGGAGAAGACCAAAAGACTGGAGCTTGTGCTGCAGATGGACCTTCAAATCTGGACCCAATCCTGGACTGTGTTCCCACGCGGCTTCACCCTGTGGGACCTGTCATACCGCCTTTTTCGTGTGATGCTGGCATTTTGCCGCCCTGTTGTGGGTGTGCACTGGAGGGGTTGGAGCTGGGTACACCTGGAACCTGTCCAGGGGCATTTGTAGCTCACGGCCGAGCATGATGAAGGCTGGTGAGCTGCCAGTCGGGGCATGCTCTGTGGCCCTGTAGGGGAGGAGAGTGCTGAGCAGCATGGCTGAGAAGGAACAGCCCTCGGACAGGTGGACTCTGTGGTTTAGGCGTTCCACACCCCTGTTCACCGTTGGGTTGTAGAAAGCAGTGCGAGGATGTCGAATACCTTGGTCAGCCAAGAAACTCCGTTTCTAGACAAACTGTGGCAAATTTTCAGTTGTGATAATGGCTGGCAACCCCCATTGGGCAAAAAGGGATTCCAGGAAGTCTATGACCGCTTGAGAAGTGACTTACCCTGTGGATATGACTTCTGGCCATTTTGAATGGAAGTCATAGGCCATTATGAGGAAGCACTGATGGGGCAGGACACCATGCAGCTCCCCACAGATGTCTGGCTGGCCAATCCCTGGGATCCCCTCCAGCTGGTCTAGGGGCTGAAGGAAGGCCTTGCAGTTTCTGACCAGAGCCTCTATGTCCCAGTTGATTCCTGCCCACCACACCAGATCCCGGCACCGTTGCTTGACCATAACAATGCCCAGTTGGCCTGCATGTGCCATCTGGAGAACATGTCCTTGGAGACTAGCTGGAACAACCATGCAGGTCCCCTGGGCAACACGGGAGTCGTTCCAGCAAGAGCTCATCTTTGAGAAGGGGCCCGGTTCAGCCAAGACTTTAGAGGGCCAGCCTGAGCGTATGAAAGTGCAGAGCTGGGTGAGCACCGGGTCCTGTTCTAAGGCCTTCTGTAGTTCCTGGAGAGATACTATGGCCTGAAGTGGAGTGTAGGGCATTTGGATGAGATCAGGTTAGAGTGTCTGATTCAAGACCTCCAGGCAGGTTAGGAAAGGTTGCAGCTCTACTGTCCCGCTCTACATTCTCATGTCCTGGAGTGAACTTCAGTGCAAAACTATTGCTGGAGCCTCTCAGACCAGTGGTGGAGTCTGAGTGGTTGATGCCCTGTTCCTGAAGTGGTGAGCAGCACAGTGAGGGCCTAGTTGTCCGTACCTAACGTGAATCTATGACTGTATAAATACCACATGCCAAGACCTCTCGTCGGGGCCCCTCGCTCCCCCAGAAAGTACTTGGGTTCAGGTGGACTGAGAGTTTGAGGGACGAAGGCGATGGATTACAGCTCCCATGGGGGTGCTGGAGGCATTGCAAGTGACGAAGGTGGGTCTGGAGAGGTTGAAGTGTGCCAGGACAGACAGACAGACAGTGAGGTGAGCTAAGCTTTCAAGAGATGGATGATTTAGAGCAAGCATGAGTCCAAACCAAGGGGCATCCTGCAGCAGCTGACACAGTGGGCCTGTAGTGGCTGAGTAGTGTGGCAGAAACTGGAGATGGCAGGCTGCTGTTTGCGCTGTCTGAAGAGAAAGCAAGCAAGGAAGGAGGTGACCTGTGCTGGTGTGGTAGGCTCTCGGATGCACTGAATGGCCTCAATGTTGGACTGCAGCGGGGTGATGCCAGCACCTATAAGACGGAACCCCACAAACTCGGTGTTCAGCGGATAACATTCCCTCTCCATTGAGGGTGAGGTGGTTGTGGTGATGCACCTTGAACACCCTGTGGAGGTGCTGGCACGGGTGTGGATGGCTGGCACGGGTTGGGCCACGAACCACCATGTCATCGTGATGGACTATTCCAGGGATTCCGGTGAAGTAAGTGATGTCCACTTTCTGGAAACAGCTGGGGGCAGAGCTCAATCTGAAGGGCACTCTTGTGTAGCAGAAGACACCGATGTGTGTGACAACTGTGAAGTTCCGGCCGTCATGGTGGAGAGGAATCTGGAGGTATCCCTGATGAAGACTGAATTTTGTAAATACAGTGGAACCAGAGAACTGTGGGGAGGAGGTACTTGTCTGGTATGACAGATTTGTTCACTACCTTCAGGTCCACACAGACTTGCAACCACCAGGTTGGACACCTATGGAGAGGCGTCAACGGGTTCAATGAAGCCTGCATTCTCAAGTCTCTGGAGTTTGGCAGTGACCTCATCGCGGAGGACCAGCAAAATGCGGCGCAGTGGCTGGATGACTGGGCACATGATGGTGTGAAACAGGAGCTTGTGGTTAAACGTGGTTTTTCGGCCAAGGCCATGGAAGACTGCAGGCCACTGGGACTGCCACGGAGAACTGATGGTGAAAATGGCTGAGCCGCTGCTCTCAAGCAGAGAGAACCCGAGGCGAGTGAAAGGTCCAGTCCCAGGAAGTTGGCGCCATTGCGAGACACATGGAAATTGAAGGCAGAGAGAGACCTGGAGCCATAGTGCACTGGTAAGCTGATTGAGCTCACTATATCAATCAGAACTGCCATAACTGCACAGGGTGGTGGATGGTGGTGAGAAGAACTGCTTCGATGAGAGATTGAGGATGGGAAGAGCGGCCCCAGTGTCCAGCAGCAGGGTAATTCACACACTGTCCAGCTCCACAGTGCACATTTTGGAAGCTCTGGGCACTCTGTTCATTGTATGAACTATGGTAGGAACAGAGGATGCTGAGTGCCGCAGGCGGGCCGGTGCTGAACGGCAGACCTTGGCAAAGTGATTATACTTGCTGCATGGTTGACACGGATGCCCTCGGACAGGGCAGTTCTCAGCCCTGGTGGCATGGGAGGGTGAACCGTGATTCTCTCGGCACCTGGGAGGAGACTCATGCAGCATGTCTGTGTCTTGTGAGTCTGGGCTGCCTGGCCGCTGCGGCTGCTCCACATGACAGGCAGCGAGTGCGGGAGAAGGAGAAGGAATGAACGCTAGTGAAGAGGACAAGGCAGCGGTGGCCTCAACTTTGAAACGTTATTTGAATAGCCTTGTTCAGCGCTACGTCATCTAGTGCTGCGAGCAATCTTTCTCTGACTTTCGTTATTCATGTGCTCCACTAGCTGGTCTCTTATGATCTTGCATCATGCCAAATTGGCAAGAGGAGGCCAGTGCCCACGGGTCCGCAGCAAACTGATGCACAGACTCGCCCACGGCGCTGTCTGAAGAGAATCGTGTGGAGGATGACACTCTGGGGTTGATGAGCTGCGCTTTCAGAAGTTCCACAGCTTCAGTGCATGTTACAGTAGAGCTGAGACTGTGGAAAGTGTGCTGTCCCTAGGCAGTGTACAAGGATCACTTTTTTTTTTCTGGGCGACGGCACATTTGAGGTCAAGTGCTGCCCAGTAAGTCTCAAGAGTCCACCCAGTGAGTCCAGGGCACTGGCGTGGAACGGGAGAGATGGTGGGAGTGAAAGCTCTATCCTCGTCGCCAATGTTACACCGCAGACAACCAGGGACTGAGGTGGACAGATTTCACAGGCGTCTGCTCTTTTTTGTGCATAACTCGTAACTGACACAGCAGGGCAAAAACCCGCCAAGGCAACCAAGTGCCGTAAAGCGGTAACCCCATAAAACCCAAAGAGCAACAGTGTCGTAAACCCCAAACGGATGTTGTGTGCAACAAGTTGCATTTTTAGAAACCTTATCTTTAATAAAGCCAGTCCCATGTGTAACAGAGCTCAAAATGCGCAAAGGCAATAGGCTAAATTCTTATGCATCAGTTGAAAGAGAATATGGAATGGAATGATGGGCAACTGATTGTTTCAATTTTAAAGAATCAAAAATAAGAAAACTCATGCCTGCCTAAATTAGATATTGCATGACTTTAAAATCCATTTAAAACGGGTGACGTTTCTTCCACGCAATCAGGTTAGTCTTTGTGTAAGGTTTTTTATTTAAACATTTTAGTTTTGTAAACGGGCATACAGAAAAAATCACCTTTTTTACAGGCATTAAGTAGATCAGCAGGTTGCTGACAAAATAGTGCATGTCACACTTTATTCAATATTTACATCTGAATAAGAAAGCCAGGTGTTAACAAACTATTAATAATCAATAATAACTCGCATTGTAATTTGTTGCACTTCTTCCACATCTTGTAAAAACATTAATTTACAGGCTTTTTTCAAATACATTAAATCCACCTATCAGAAAATAAGTAAAATGAATTCAGTCTTAATTTCAAATTATTTATCTTCAATTTTGTCTCTCTTCCTACTCTCTCTCACTGGCTTAGATTCAGACACAGAATGACTAAAATGGGAGGGAATGTTTCGTGCCAGTCAGCGCATTATCATTTTGTGCTACGGGGAAGGCTTATCATTTATTTCAGTCTCCTTCACTCTGCCCAAACCACCCATTCAAAAGGGTGCAGTGTTAAAAACACTCTCCTTAACCGAGCTGCTCATTTAAATAAAGTTTTCTTATATAAGCTCTTTTTTTTTTTTAGACAATTCAGGTGGGGAGCTGCATAGGCTGCGAAGCAACAAGTAATAGGTCTATTCCATGCTGAAAAGAGGAGAAAGAAAATGCAATATTTTGGCCGTGGAGCCTTCTTCAGATGCGAGAAAAACAAGGCAGTAAGCAAAGGTAATGTAGCATAGGAAAACCAAAAGCTGGGGGAGGGGAGGTGGGAGCAGGGGACAGACGTAGTGGCCAATCAGATGTAGTATTCAGTCGGGATAGGTGAAGAGAGGTGTGAAGTGAAACCTACGATGAATAGAGAACTTAAAAGAATGAGTCTGTTGAGAGAAGGGGAAAGGTTTGATCTTAGCTGCAGGATAACTTTAGCTTCTGTCTTTCTGTGGGAGTTGGAGGGAGATCTCAGACAATAGAGATTAGTGTGTTCATGGCCGTCAGATGAAATGAGAAACAATAGGCTTGGCGAAATCTTTCATCTTCACAGCCCTCATATGCTTTCACCCCTTTTGGTTGGGCATTTACTGCAAGAGATACAGTAAGGTTGCTGGAGGTACAAGATGTCATCTGAGTGATCCGGAATCATCCTGAAGGGCTTTGAATAAGTGTTGTTAGATATGTACTTGCAGGTGATGCAGAGAGCTCTGTTGCAAAGGAAAGTGCCTGGTGTGGATGGCCGCTGAGAGCAGTCAAGGGAGCTGTGAACAAGGTTACACTGTTTTTTGCAATCCCACCAATGAAGGCATCATCCTGTCGGATCGAAAAGTTAATAAATCTGGGGATAGAAAGTGTGGTGGGGTCGCACAAAAGGAATGCGGTTGTTACGGTGGGAGTTTCCGCTTCGTAACAGTGGTCCGAGGGGTGTTTTTTGCTCGGGCAAGGGCATAACACTGCTGGGGTATCCTTTGTTGATGGTGAGGAAGAGTACATTTTGTGGGGCTGGTTCTGGAAATTGATGTTGCTACAGAGTCGTCAACGCCAAAGGAACTATGAAAAAGGAAGGGTTTTTAGTGTTTGGGATGAAATGAGCTGTACAGGAGATGGTGTGAAGCAGTGGGTTTGTAATAGATTTAAGTAGAGAGTTGGGGGTAGTTGATGTCTAGAAACAGAAGAGTAGTGGAAAGTGTTAACTGTTTATTTGAGGGATGAGTGAAAGTTGGTGAAGTGATGCAGAAAGTGCTCAAGCTGGTTGTTGGAGCATGTGGCAGCACTGACGCAGTCATCAATGCATCGCTTAGAGGTCAGGGACAAAGCTAGTATAGGAAGTGAAGAAGCGTTCTACCCAGCTGACAAAAAATATTGGTATAGCTGGGTCCCATTCTGGTGCCCATGGCGACTCCACTAACATGTTGGTAAAAAAGGTTATTGAATGAGAATGCGTTCAGTGTGAGAACCAATTCTGTGAGGCGTACCAGGTTGTGGGTGGGTGGATCAAGCACTGTGTGTTTGTCTGGCATTTGCTTGAGGGCTGTAAGGCCGTCATTATGGGGAATGATGGTGTAAAGAGATGTGATGTCCATGGTAAAAAGTTAATATTTGGGGACCTGAAATTGGAAGTCATTTAAACGTTGGGGCATGTGGTTGGTGTCCTTGACTGTATGAGGGAAGACCTTCAACCAGTGGTCTCATAAGGCTGTCGAGAAAGTCCGAGATGTATTTCGTTGGACCATTGCATGCTGATATGATGGGGCGTCTGGTTTGTGGATTTTGGGGAGGTGGTAAAATTGAGATTCCTGGGGATGTTCAATGGGGGAGTTCCTTACTGTTAATAAAGGAGATGGATACCACTTCCTTTTGGTAGTCGGTGGTAGAGTTCTGTTGGAGAGGGACATTGGCTTAAGTGTTGGTTAGTTGTCTTTTTTTGAGACGCGATGCTTCACATGTCAATAACTCCACCAACAAATGACACAGAATCTTACTGTATATAAACATCCAGAACCTGGTTCTATTTTCAAAAACATCATCTTGAATAAAGCTAATCCCAGGTCTAAACAAGTTCATAAAGCCAGAATTACTATTCAATTCAAGGTGTTTTATTAGCATGACCAATGGGTACAATCAGTATTGCCAAAGCAATTTAAAATAAAATTAACATGGAACAAAACCTCAAGTAAAATAAAATCTAAAGACATGTCATAAAATATTTTCATGTACTGTAAACTTATTGAGCATTATTGGGAGACAGGCTCACTGTTTCTCAGGCTGAGACAGGGGATCACATACTGGGCTGCCAGTTCACCTGAGTTCCCTCCTCCCTCTCCCAGTAGGATTGGGACCAGTTGTGATTCTGGCAGGTGTGGGAATTCTGGTACTAGATTTCTGAGTTTATTGAAGAATGTTTCTCTAATCCCAGAATATCGGTCATGGTGCAATAGGAAGTGCACCTCTGTCTTTTATTTCTCCCCACTGGCACTTGGAGCATAGCCTGTCCTCTCTGGACAGCCATGTCTGCCTGTGTCGCCCAGTTTCTATGGCCAGGCTGCGGTCACTGAGCCTGTACTTTTGTCAGGGTCTGTTTCTTTTTGTTTATATTGGTCAAATATTCGGCTAGTGTGTATTGCCTGTTTAGGGTTCTGTAGCATTCCAGTTTGCGTGTGTGTGTGTCCCAGTGTGTGAGATTGCCGTGTTGTGGTTAAATCTGAGTTGTGATGCTCTAGCAGTGGTGTCCTGATGCTAGTTATTGTCAGTGTGGCTTGGGATCACAACGGGTCCCAATCCTACTGGGAGAGGGAGGAGGGAACTCAGTTGAACTGGCAGCCCAGTATGTAATCTCCTGTCACAGCCTGAGTGTGTGTAGGGTGTAAATGTGATCAGCTGTGCAGTGATCTGGTAATAAGCCAATATTACTCTTGCTCAGGACATTGTGTTCGCTAAGGAAGGCCAGTATTCGTGTGTTCAGGGTACTGCAGAATACCTTCCCCAGGTTACTGTTCACACAGATGCCTGGTAGTTGTTGGGATCAAGTCCATCTCCACTCTTATAGATGGGCGTGATGAGTCCTTGGTTCCAGGCCTCGGGGAAACATCTGGCTGTCATGATGAGATTGAGGAGTTTGAGCAGGGCTTGTTGCAACTTTGGGCTGCTGTGTCTCAGCTTCTCATTTATGACTCCATCATGGCCACAGGCTTTGTGTGGTCTGAGGGCCTGGAGTTTGTCCAGTAGCTCCTGCTCAGTGATTGGGGAGTCTAAGGGGTTTTGGTTGTCTTTGATAGCCAATTCCAAAATTGCGACCTCATAAATGGTGTTTTGGTCCGATAGAGATTTTCAAAGTATGTTTGCCAGATTGTTCCATTTTGGATGGCCAATTCTTCTGGCTTTGATTTGTTTAAATTGTTCCACTTCTCCTAGAAACAGTTCTGATTTAGTGACTCCTCAATTTCTGCAAATTGTTTATGTATGCATTTCTTTTCTTTTTCATGTTTGTCAAGCTTTACCGTATCACAGTAGCTGAGGCGTAGATCTGCGTGTGGTTGTTTGTTTTCGTAGTGCATTTCTGATGGTTTTTGCACTCCATATCAAACCACCTTTCTTTTGCTTTTGTTTTTGGTAGGTTTTTTTTTTTGTTTTTAGTATAGATTTTGATGCCAGTTTGTGAAATAGGTGATTTTGTTTTTGTGTGGCCAAGTTTATGCCTAATTTTGTTGGTTTGTTATGGAGTGTTTAGGAATGTGTCCAAATTTCTTCATCGCATGGTGCAGTTTGGTATCCATCTAGGCTGTCTGTGTCCCATCTGTACGCCTGGTTGAGGTCATACAGCTGGCTGGGCTGTGTCGGTGCGTCTCTATGCTGGCATGCTCTCTTCATGTAAGTGTGATCTGGCTATGGTCAGAGAGATGAGTTTGTGGCCTGACGGTGAAGGCACTGATACAGGAGGGGGTCCAGGTCGGTGGTGGCGTAGTCCACCATACTGCTGCCCAGAGCTGAGCTGTAGGTGAACCTGTCTAGAGAGTCCCCTCTAGCCCTGCCGTTGACGATGTACAGGCCCAGCCCTTGACAGAGCTGGAGCAGCTTGCCTCTGGTGCTGGTGTGTGGTACAGAGGGAGTTGTCCAAATGCGTGAGTGTTTCCCTGTGTGCTGGTGAAGTCTGCCAGTGTGCCTGTTTGTGCATTGAGGTCATAACAGAGCAGCACGTGTGGAGACTGGGGAGAATTCCCTTACTGTAGTAGGGGGATTAAGAGGGTGGGATGTAGATGGCACACAGGAAAACCTCATTTTCTGTACGTGTGGTATTTCTTTTGGTTTTAAGTCAAACTTGACTCTTCTTTCTTTACTAGTTGTATGGAGTGACTGAGCTCCGCTCTGTACCAAACAATGATCCCCCCCCCCCCCCCCCCAGAGTCTCTGCCCCGGGTGATTTGGGGTTTTTTGACAGAGGGCACCATGATCTCCTTGTAGCCTGCAGGACAATGGGTAGCCAAGTCTCCCCGACAGTCTCCTGTAGGATCATCTGTCTCCTTTACATTCTTGATGATAAACTCAGGATCAGTGCTCTTCAGCCCAAATGCAGATGAGCCCAGACCCTGAATGATCTACATACTAATCGTTAAGGATCTCATTGTTAGCATTTTGAATGATCTTTGAAATTTATTGTTTTCTGGAACTGTATCAAATTCATGTCGGATATTTGCATCAACAAAACCAGAGTATTGTGCTGGGTTTGTGTCTGTCACTGTGGGTGGTGGTAATTCAGCTCATAAGCCGGATGCAGATGAGGTTCAGGAGCTGCCGGATTTGTCCCAGCTCAAAACTGCTCGGGACCGCTGGTCTGGCCAGGGCTGTGGCGTAGTTGTGAAGGAGGGGCTCGGTCCGGCTCCGCTGTTGTGGGGTGCTGGTTCTGGTCCCGTTTGGTTGTTGGTCTGGGTTGGAGGGATGTAGGATGGGGCTGGTTCTGTTCCTTGTGGGTTGAGCTGGTCTGGGTTGGGGATGTGGATGTTCCTCTGGTCGTCCTATTTCTCTCTGGGGTGGTGTTTGGGTGTCTGCCCAGTGTGGTGCCTTTTAGGGTTTTAGTGAATAGTCGGATGGTCTGTTTTTTAAGGTGTTTGAGGTCCAAGGGTGGGGTGATGGACCAGGTAGACATTTGGGAGCAGGGCACAGCACTGCGAGATCTCAGCATTGTTTTTCTGGATGGTGTGGTATTGCTCGTCCTCGGCAGCAGGGTGGAGATGACGATGCGAGCCTGAGGGAACTCCTGTATGGCCCTCTCTACCACTCTCCTGGTGGACTGGACCACCTGCTCCCTCTGGGTCCTCAGGTCGTTGGTGCAGGTTTGGATGATATGCCCAGGACCCGACCTGGAGAGCAGCTGCAGGGCTTTCTCAGGGCTTTCAGGTCAATGGTAGAACACGTTATTACTGTGCATTTATAATAGCCCCTATTACCCCCATTTAGATTAAAATCACAAATGTGTGTTTTAATTAAATGCTTGTATTGATTCACAATCTGACAATGCAAGATGGAACAAAAGCATCTGTGAAATCTCCTTCCCAAATGTACCCCACTGTGCTCAGCAATCATAGGAAGAACATGGGGCTAACGGGGACTCTTATTTCTCTCCTCTTTCTTATCAACACTTGTTAATAAAACGGTTTTATTCATTCATGATCTGACTCGCTTAACTCACATTCCAGAATGCCCAACTGTTCAACAGTCCTAGGAAGAACACGGAATAGCCTGTTGCAATTCAATTTCAAATGGAGGCTGCCACTACCTTGTCCTGTTCACTAGCGTTCTCCCCTGCTCCTTCTTCCACATTGTTGCAGCTTTTGTTCTGCCAGTTGTTCCTCTCATAACTTGTAACTTGCATTGATCAGTTCTTGCTTTGTGCTGGGTTTTGTCCCGGGCCTCTTCTAGGTATACCCCCCCCCCCCCCAGATGTTAACCTTCAGTGGGTGTTTGGGCTTTGGCTTGTTCACATATCTCGCCTTTTTACAAAATGCCATTGTTGAAAACTGTTCCAAAGCCACTGTTTCATCAGTGAAAAGTACATCATGAAATGCCTCTCCTTGTTCAATCCATTAAAGCACTTGTTTGAGCCTTTCCTCTTTTGTTTCTTACCCTTATGGGGCATATGTTGGTTTTTTATATTTCCATCCAAGCCCTCTGCACACTCTTCTTATCGATGTCGGACTCACACTTGCACCAGGGTCAGCCCACAGCTGTCTTTGAACTTGCACCGCTAATAGCTCATCATTTTCCTCCATCAGTCTGTCAATGGCTCACACAATAGGACTTGGGGGGGAGACCTACAGTTAATTATAAATTAGTGTGTAGTTGTATTCACATGTAATAGAATATTGTTAAAGTTATTTACCTTTGAATCGTCCTCGGTTTAGATCCTCTTTGCCTCCTCTCCCCTTTATAATGTCGTCTCACTGTGCTTTCACAAACGAAGATGTCCATGGAAGCCAAATGCTGTACAATGTCTCTTGTTGAGTTCCTGTTTCTTTTCATCTTCATTATTTGGTGTGAGAGAGTCTTCATGATTTTGGCCATAGTCCGTCTCCTTACCAAAGCAATACAGTGGTGCAGCTTGTTGTCTGTACAGATGTATACAGTATGGTACAGATAAATGTGCACTATACTGATGAGCTAATACCTGGCAAAAACACTCCCATCTTATTTAAAACGCAATACGCCAGGAAATGTCTGATGCATTAGCAAGTTTAAAAAAGAATTGGGTCGAAAAGCCGGGCGTAACAATTTTTCCTTTTTCTGATCACTTACTGGATACTCCTCTCACCTGCCCTGCCTTTTGTTTTCCTGTTATGTGCTGTGTATTCTTGCTGTGATCCACTCCTGCCCTCACACCTGAAGAAGACCTATTTTACATTTCTTTATGCGGTTCATAGTGCAATTAACCTTTGCTAGTATAAAACAAGGCTCGTTGGAGAATGTGAAAAAGACATTTTTTACTTCACTTGCTGTCTCCCAATCACATTAAATCAACATCCAAAAACATGATTTCTTCTCTTAACATGTCTTGTAAAGATGACTCATAGCTTGGCTTGTTTTCCAGGAAGTTAAAGAACACTTGAATTACTTATCCAGTCTCTCGAAATAATATTTTTCAAGCAAGATAATGCAGGATGCTTTCTAATGTCAGGCAATGTGTTTTTTCATTCCTAATAGCAATTATTTACCTGCATAAACTTATAAAGGTTTTAAATACTAAAACACTTCAAACAGTTTTAAACACTAAATGTGTCTGAATCCTTCTAAAAACGCAAAGGAATAAATTATCTAATGCTAATTAGATTAATTAGCATTAACTTTCAGAACAAATGCAGATCTAGATACTCGCCTATTTCATGTTATACTTCTCAGCTCGTGAGTAGCTAAAAATTTTCTAGCACAACATTTTGTGCACTGCCAACATGTCTTCAGAGAATAGTTTTGGGTTTCTGGCACATACTAACTTACAATTTTTATTATCAACAAATTGTAAATATGATGTTTACATTGGCATTATTATTTCACTTGAGTGTGTGGAGGATTGTCAGCTGTCACTGAGAGCAGACCATTCCCCCCCCCCCTCCCCCCAAATCAACAATTGATTTAAAGATGATCTGTCAAAGTGCAATGGAATAAAATATTGTTTTTATCCTGTAAAGCACTTTGACAAGCCACCTTTAAAGGTGCTACAGTATATGAAGGTGCTGATTCCAGTGGAATGTTTTCTTTTTTCAGCATGGAATAAACCTATTACTTGATTCTTATGGTTTGTGTGAGAAGCCAGGGTTTTGGCTTGTTCCCTCCTCCTGTCCCTCTCGGTGTACAATGTACAATAGAGCCTCCTGTCCTGACTGTTGGAGCTCATCCAGCTGTGTCTGGAGATAAGCCAGGGTATTGGCTTGTTATCCCCCCTCCCTCCTCTGTCTGTATAAAGTAGAGCCTTCTGTCCTGACTTGAGGAGCACACCGAGCTTATTCCACTGCAGGCCACTGGGACTGCCACAGAGAGCCGACAGTGAAAATGGCTGAACCGCTGTTGTCAAGCAGTGAGAACCTGAGGCGAGTGAAAGTTCCAGTCCCAGGAAGTTGGCGCCATGGCGAGACGCATGGAAATTGAAGGCAGAGATAGACCTGGAGCCATAGCAAACTGAGAAGCTGAGTGAGCTCACTATATCAATCTATATGAGAAGCAGGTGAGAGAAGAACTGCTCCAACAGTGCACATTTTGAAAGCTCTGTGTAAATTGTGGTAAGAGCAGAGGAAGGTGAGGATAATGTGAAAAATTATTGGTGGGCCGGCGCTAAGCAGCAGACATAAGCAAAGTGATTATTCATGCAGCATGGTTGACACGGATGTCCTAGGGCAGGGCAGTTCTGAGCCCTGGTGGCATGAGAGGGTGAACCACAATTCCTGCATCGTCTGGGAGGAGACTCATGCAGCTACCACATTTACAGCATGTCTGGGCTGCCCGGCTGCTGCAGCTGCTCTACACGACAGGCAGTGAGTGCGGGAGAAGTAGCAAGGGCGAACGCTAGTGAACAGGGCATAATATGGAATGGAACGATGGGCAACTGATTCCTTCAATTTTAAAGAATCAAAAATAAACTAAGTCATGCCTGCCTAAATTAGACATTGCATGCCTTAAAAATCCATTAAAAATGGGTTTAAACACCTTTTATGCACAAAAAACGGGTGACTTCTCTTTCTTGCAATCAGCTTAATCTCTGTGTAAGGTTTTATTTTTTAAATTAAACATTTTAGTCTTGTAAATGCAACACACATACAGAAAATGCCTTTTCTACAGGCGTTAAGTAGATCAGCAGGTTGCTGACAAAATAGTACATGTCACACTTTATTCAATATTTATATCTGGATAAGAAAACCAGGTGTTGACAAACTATTAATCAGTAATAAAACTCGCAATGTAATTTGTTGCACTTCTTCCACATCTTGTAAAAACCATTAATTTACAGACTTTTCAAATACATTAAATTCAACTATCAGAGAGCTGGTAAAATGAATTCAGTCTTAATTTCAAGATCTCTCTGCCTCTTCCTACTCTCACTCACTGGCTTAGATTCAGGCACAGAATGATTAAAACTGGGAGGGAATGTTTCGTGGCAGTCAGCGCATGGTTTTGTGCTACGGGGAAGGGAAAAAAGCTGGTAGTGCCTGTCATTTATTTCAGTCTCCTTCACTCTGCCCAACCTGCCCATTCAAAGGGGTGTGGTGTGTTAACACAAACTCTCCTTAACTGAGCTGCTCATTTAAATAAAGTTTGCTTGTATAAACTTTTTTTAGACAGTTCAGGTCTTAAAGGGTAGCTGCATCGGCATGTATAGGCTGCAAAGGAACAAGTAATAGGTGTATTCCATGCTGAAAAGAGGAGAAAGAAAATGCTATGTTTTGGCCGTGGAGCCTTCTTCAGATGTGAGAGACAAGGCAGTAAGCAAAGGTAATGTAGCGGGAGAACAAAAGCTGGGAGAGAGAGGAGGTGGGAGCAGGGGACAGACAGACGTAGTGTGAAGTCGGGATAGGTGGAGAGGTGCGAAATGAAACCTATGATGAATCGAGAGAACTTAAAAGAAAATGAGTCTGTTGAGAGAAGGGAAAGGTGTGATCCTAGCTGCAGGATAACTTTAGCTTCTGTCTTTCTGTGGGAGTTGGGGAAAACCAGCTTTGAGAACACATACGATGGAGATTTAGTGTGATCATGGCCATCAGATGAAATGAGAAGTCTTTCATCTTCACAGCCCTAACATGTTCTCTGAAGCAGTCTCTGAGTCTCCTTATTGTTTCCCAATGTAAATGGCTGGGCATTTACTGCAAGAGATACAGTAAGGTTGCTGGAGATACAAGATGTCATCTGAGTGATCCAGAATCATCCTGAGGGGCCTTGAATGAGTGTGGTGTTAGATATGTACTTGCAGGTGATGCAGAGAGCTCTGTTGCAAAGGAAAGTGCCTGGTGTGGATGGTTGCTGAGGGCGGTTGAGGGAGCTGTGAACAAGACGGTTGCGCAGATTAGGTGACCTGCGATATGAGATGATGGGGCAGTCAGAAAAGAGGGCCTCAATGGAGGGATCATCCTGTAGAATGGAAAAGTTGTTAAGTCTGGGGATAGAAAGTGTGGTGGGGTCGCACCAAAGGAACGCGATTGTTACGGTGGGAGTTTCGGCTTCGTAACAATGGTCCGAGGGGTGTTTTTTGCTCAGGCAAGGGCCCTGTCCATAACACTGCTAGGGTATCCTCTGTTGATGGTGGGGGAGGAGTACATTTTGTGGGGTTGGTTCTGGAAATTGATGTTGCTACAGAGTCATCGTAGCCAAAGGAACTGTGAAAAAGGGAGTTTTTAGCGTTTGGGGTGAAATGAGCTGTACAGGAGATGGTGTGAAGCAGTGGGTTTGTAATAGACTGAAGTAGAGAGTTGGGGGTAGTTGATGTCTAGAAACAGAAGAGTAGTGGAAAGTATGTTAACTGTATATTTGAGGGATGGGTGGAAGTTGGTAAAGTGATGCTCCAACGACCAGGTTGAACACTTTCTGCATGTGGTGGCAGAGACGCAGTCATCAATGTATCGCTTAGAGGTCGGGGACAAAGCCAGTGTAGGAAGTGAAGAAGCGTTCTACCCAGCTGACAAAAAATACTGGCATAGCTGGGTTCCATTCTGGTGCCCATGGTGACTCCACTAACCTGTTGGTAAAAAAGGTTATTGAATGAGAATGCGTTCAGTGTGAGAACCAATTCTGCGAGGCGTACCAGGTTTGGGTGGGTGGATCAAGCAATGTGTGTTTGTCCAGCATTTTCTTGAGGGCTGTAAGGCCGTCATTATGGGGAATGATGGTGTAAAGAGATGCGATGTCCATGGTAAAATTAATATTCGGGGCCCTGAGATTGGAAGTCATTTAAACGTTGTGGCATGTGGTTGGTGTCCTTGATTGTATGAGGGAAGACCTTCAACCAGCAGTCTCATGAGGCTGTCGAAAGTCCGAGATGCATTTAGTCGGACCATTGCATGCTGATATGATGGGGTGTTTGGTTTTTGGATTTTGGGGATGTTCAATGATGAGCTGGTTTGCCTCCTGGGGGAGTTCCTTACTGTTAATAAGGAAGATGATGGATACCACTTCCTTTTGGTAGTTGGTGGTAGAGTCCTGTTGGAGAAGGATATGGGCAGAAGTATCGGTTAGTTCTCTATTTTTGAGATGGGATGATTCTCAAGTCAATAACTCGTCAACAAATGACAGAACATTTAAACCACTGCAACTTTTGCGACTTAATATAAGCATCCAGTACCTGGTCTATTTTCAAAACCTATCTTGAATAAAGCTAATCCCAAGTGTAAACGAGTATATCAAGACAGAATTACCATCTCTACATCTGCGAAACACCTGACCATATACTGTAAAGCTTTCAGTGCTTTGTGTATATTCCAATTGTAGTGGAGGAAGGGAGTGTGGGGACATGCTTAGTCTGCAATTGAATTGAACTCTGTATTCTTCAATAGTTTCTTCCCTCTTTAGTTGATCTTTTGAAGCTGATGCAGCTCCCTATGTGAATTCTTGGTTCTTGATTGAGAACCTGTTAGTGTCACAGAGGCAATTTCCAACTGGATTGGATTCCATCAAACATTTTGTAATATCTCTGGAAGTATAGATAGTAGAGATCTAGTCTAGGGCTTAAATTGAAGCTAACCCCTTGGGTAATACATGTGAACCACGTTTCTAACATCTTACTGTGTCCACTCACCAGACAGAAATATCCAGAAGAGAAAGACAAAACGACAAGAAACAGATTTTTCTTCAAAGATTAATTTTTCACATTGTGGCCTGGAAAAAAATGAAAATGCTTGTAGATCTTGCCCTGTGTGTCTCCCAGCCTGGATACAAAATTGAGAAAAATAGAACAAACATAAAATTCAACATTTTTCGTAAAGATGGGACCTGGAATGGTATTGCTCACATACCTGGAAATTGTGAGTTATTGAAAAATAATAAAAAGCTCTAATAGCTATTTCAATTACTTTAGAAAGCCTTCAGAAACTGCTGGAGAGGATGAACTGCAATTCATTGTTTTCAGGCAGTAGAAAAAATTCCTACCTAGGCCTAAGTTCCTACCTTCCCTTCTGGTCGGACATAAAATGAATGACCTCAATTTGATACTGTTGGACCAGCTTTGTCAGTTTTCTTCCTTCCCCTGTGTCTTCCCTTCTACTTCAGGTCAGGAGGTGTCAGTCCATTTTTGTTTTCAGGTTGGTAGGTGCTGCTGCTGCTTGTGGGTGGGTCTATGCTAATTACTTAACCGCCCCCATAGCTGTGGTCATTGTCAGCCCATTGACAGAAGATTAGGGACCCCACCAGTGCATCTGGCTGGCAGCAGGTGACAGCAGGAGTAGACTGCTATAGGGAAGCCACCAGCTGTGCCTTTGCAGGGCTCCAGAGGTAACGGCTTGTATTGCTGTCCACTAGCAGGATGCCTGCACCTCGTTCCAGCGATTGATTTATTGACTTGTTTTTTTTTTGTTGCTTGTCTGAGTCCTTTTTTGCCACAGAAAAGGAATTACTGGATGAAGATCAACCATGAATAATGGGTTTACTAAAAGTACCTTTTTGGATGAAATGCAAGAAGATGTAAAATTAGTTGATGTACAAGGAACTGTATCATAGGCTCCAATAGGGGCTTTTTGTATTACCTGGGGCAGTTACTTGTGCAGGGACATCTTGCACTGCAGAGGTGTACAGTAGATGTGGCACAATAGGTCACTTGGTGTCTGCCTGTGCAGAGGAAATCAAATGTAATTTGTGTGTATAGACTGCAGAGGGCCAAAGCAGGGGCATTGGCAGACCACAGTCAGGTGAGGCTGTCTTGTCTGCACACTGCAATGCATGTTTCTGCAGTAGAGTAAAAAAGATGGAGGCACCTGAAGGTTTTTGAGGTAAATGAGAATTTCTTATCCAGGAAGAACTGTTGATGAATTATAATGGAGTATAAGAGAAATGGAAGAAAGGTTTTAGGTTTGTTCGCGAGTGGGCAAAGAAAACTGGAGGTAAGAGATGTCTATATTGGATGATCTGCATATGATGATGAGGAATGAAGAAGGAAAGTAGTCAATTAAAAGAGGTGATGATTTTAACATTGAAAGTAAAGAACAGCAGTTTAACTACCTGAGGACTTTGGATTCTTGTTTATTTTTTGCAGGCGATGAGGTTTTTACACGTGAAAGGGAGGATCAAGATGGAGCATAGGAGGGGTATGCTTATCTGGAGTGGGGATTTTATTTGGGAATTTTGACCTGATAAATGGTGCCAGGTAGAGGCACCTGGAAGGGTGTTAACCACGGACGTCTGCTATGTAAATTAATGTTTTGGATTAGTGTGCGTGTATGCTCTGGCTATTGGAAGAGCAGACTTCTACAAAGGTTTACACTTGGTTTGTATTACTAAAAAGTAGGTAACTTAGAGGGAGACCTTCATGTGAGTTTGAGGGACAAGGATAATGCAGGAATACTGCAACAGCATTTTTTGTGGCAGGTTTTTTTTTAGTTGACTGTGCTTTTAGAGCCATGGGTGAGAAGGTGGGTGCTATTGGAGAAATGCAAAGGGTGTTGCAAAGTGTCTGGATTGTGTGTTTGTATCCAAAGAGGTGAAGGCAGGAGTCTCTGTTCTGCTGGTCTGGTTCTCCGATCGTGACAAGGTAGAGGTCAATGTGCATCCACCTGGGAGAAAATATGGAAGAAGTTATTGGAAGGTGAGCTCTGAGATTTCAAAGGAAACCAACTACAAAGACCTCAAAGTCAGTTGAATAGCTGGTGGGCTAAGAGGAAGCAGCACATTACTATCATAGAATGGTGGGCAAACATGAAAAGGAGAATTAAGAGGAAGGGAAGAATTTTTCAGTATGAACTGAATAAGTTGTATATCCAATGTAATGAAGGTCTTCATATAGATATGAATATACAGCATTTCCAGCATTTGAAAGCAAAATTGAGGTCTTTTTATGGTGGGGGGGGGGGACAAGGGATGTTTAAAGCCCGCTTAGATTTCTTGCAGCAGAATGCAAGTTGTTCCACCTTCTTTTTTCAGTCAAAGCAAAAGCAAGGGAGAAGGATGATTTCAGAATAAGGACCGTGTGGTCAGAGAACAAGGGAATGTTGGAAGCAGCAACCGTTTTCTACCAGGACCTTTTTTCTAGCAATGGTCAGGTAAATTAGTGGGTATTGATGGGCTGCCTACAGAGTTTTTTCAAGTATTCTGGAACATATTTGGACTGATTGTTATGGGGGCATGTTCTTTGTAAAAGACAAATGGGGGACCATGTGTAAAGGTGTATTTAAAAAAAGGACAGACAACTGACATGAGAAACTGGAGACCATTGATAATGCTTTGTACAGACTATAAGAATAGCAAAGGTGTTGGTAAACTGAAAGAAATCAGGCTTGTGGGGTCAAAGGAAGAAAGATCAGTTGGACTTTGCAATAGTGAGGGATGTGATGGTGTGGGCAGAGCCAAGGACTATTCTTTTTTTCATGTTGGTAAATCTAGATCTGGAGGAAGCATTTGATAAGGTCTCAAGGTTTTTTGTGGCAGGTGATGGAGTGAGTTGGTAGCAGAGTGAATGGGTCTTGGAGATGCCAGGAGTGTGTCCTTTGTCACCATTGGAACCCTTTTCCCTGGCAGCTCACAAGTATTGATGGCGTACTGGTACCAGGGAGTGGAGGGAATGTGTAAAGAAGGCACTGTATGCAGATGACGTTACTTTGTCTGGATGTTGGCTTGCAAAAGACGGAGGTTTTCGAGAATTTGTCTTGTGCATCTGGAGCCAAATTGAGTAGAAATAAGTATGGTGAAGTTCTCTGGGTTATGGAAAGGATGGACAATACGAGTTTTGGGTGCTTTCTGTAGGACAAAGAGCAGCTCAACATAATTGGTGATGGAGATTAGAAAAGATGTGGATTAGTTTGGGGTTATGGGAGAATAAGCATTTGTCCTTTGCTAGGAAGGTTCCAATATTAAAGGTGGATATTGTACTGGTATTGGTTTATTTGGTTGCTGTGTATCCAAGCTTGCAAGATACCGTAGGTATTTGACAAGAGATTTCCCCACACAAATTAAATATGAATACAGATCCAGTCATTCAAAATGCAGGGTGTGTGCTGCGTTAAAACGCAGTAGGCATGGCTCATAACGCGTGTTACAGTAATAGTATCCAGAATCACTTTGTAAAACCGGCAGGTGAAGCTAATAAAGCCTTAACCTTTCATGTACAGCATTTGAGCTGTCACCAGAAAACGCCGGGTTTCCAATCAGTTACTGCTGAAGGACAATCTTTCTAAATAAGAATTTGTGTATTCTTTAGACTTTTAATAATAATTTTAAACCGTATTACAGCATGTTTATCATTAAACATTAACAATTGGTAATTTATAAAAGCAAAATTGCTCAGTTGAAGCAAAAGTATTGCTTCATCATGAATTTTAATTATGCAGAATTATTTTATGCAAAGTCTTCATGGAAGATATTAGTAAGAGCATTAATAATGTATGACCTTGGACAAGCTGTAAGCTCACTGTATTACAGTGTAATACTTTATCAGTTCAACTGTTGCAACACTAAAATACTTTTTTACAAAAATAACACCACATGCTTGTTTAAACTGTTTTGTTGCTGCACAGACTGTTAAACCAGAGGAAAAGAGCACCTCTTCGAAGCATTTTGTTGATCCGATCACGTATTTGTTTCCAATTGTACAAAGTAAGTTTTGAGAAATCCGAGTCACCATGCCGATAATTGTTTTCTGGAGATTGCAAGAAAAGGCCCCTTTGCTTCTGGACCCATCAATTTATGCATGTGGTCCACTCCCTGTAAATTTCAAAAGTCAAAAGATTACAAAACACTAGTGGCATAGCGGTCGGCTCTGGCTTTCCCATCTATGCCGATGCACTGCACGAACATTGTCCTCCTTCTCTTGACTGATGGGCAACAGTTGGATATCTGTGAGAACTGTGCATCGGATTGGCATCTGTGAATTCTGCTGTGTATATGGTGCTTCCTGAGGGAGATGGACAGCATCAACCAATTCCATTCCTGGGTGGTGGTGAGCAGAGAGGTCGGGATGGAGTGTCCTGAGGCGGTGTGTGCTCTTCTGGGGGCAGAGGGCTGTGTAGATGTGCATTCCGCCAGGTACAGCAACCTGTGCGACGGGGAGAGGCACTTATCAGGAGGTGAAGGTCTGTTCGGAGACAGCTGACCTAGCATTTGACTGCCTGAACATACGGTCTCCGATTTCTGCATCTTTAGGAGCGTCTTCAACCTCCCAACCCTTCCCAGTAATGAGTCATACTGCTCCCATTGCTGCAGAAAAGTCTTCACACAGGTGCTGCTTTTACAGGTTGGCACCCTGGCCAGTGGCCAAGAGCAGAGACCCACAGCCTGTGGCAAAATAACAGAATACATGTAAGAAATAACGTCATCCAGTAGTATTCAGCAGTTGTGGACCAGATGTCAAAATAAAGCAGTAAGACAGATGAAAACAAGATTTTACTGTCCTGGTAGTCTTTGAAGATTTTCACATGTGTGGTGTTTTCCTGAAGAACAGGCTGCAAAGAAATATTTCTAATAGAATGTATAAATCAATACAGCAATAATACCTTGTAATATGCACTATAATTGGCTATTTCAGATGACGCACGCTGTATTTGCTTACCCCTCACACTTTGCAATCCGAGGCAGCTGAAGCTCCCTGTCTCTTCCCATGCAGTCTTTGTGTCTGTACTATGGCTGTTGTAGTGCAGGCTTGCAGTTTTTTTTTTTGTAATGGGAACTCGACATAATACACCATGGGATTTGATTATATTGTCGCGTACAAGAAGAATAAGTGAACCTTCCAATGAAAGACCAGTTTCTTTTGCCCAAGACTGGCAGGAGGCAGTTGAAACTCGCCACACCCGGACTGTTAACTCGATTAGCTTTTTTTAATAGCCTTGCAAATGAGCTCGCACTGTAGGAAATGCACTTGATGCTCCAGAGGTGTCACATTTTACAGTATATGTCAAACTAGTTGCTTTCCATTACAGATGCACTTCCATAGTGATTTTTTTTTCCTCCATAGCCTCCGCTTTATCATTAAACAGTCAGCCTATTCCAGAGACCTTTCATTGTCTAACTATGAGCATTGTGGTGTCGCTGGGGGAAAACAGGCGTAAAAGAGATCTAACTCGCACCACACGGGTCTTCTTTGTTCTCCGTCGGTATGTATCTTTCCAAGTCATTGTCTATGAGCATGTAGATTCCATAACGCTCTAGGGCAGTAGAAGTGAGTAATTACCTGCTCAAAAACCGAATGTATTCCCAAAAGCATATACTGCATAATTATTGCAACATTTGCAAACATTCCTGACGCATAACCACATTGTGTACTCTGCATTGTTCCATTTTATACCTTGACAGGAGAATACACTGTATTAATTATTGTTGCTGCTGGGCTTGGAGCTTTGATTCGCCTACTTTTTTGACTAGCTTGCAGAGAAAGTCATTGCCCTGTTTTTTGTCTATCACTTAATAACGTCAATGTAGAACACGTTATTTATTACTGTACATTTATTTTTGGGTGTTTATAATAGTCCCCGTTACCCCCATTTAGATTAAAATCACAAACGTGTTTTAATTAAATACTTCTATTGATTCACAATCTGACAATGCAAGATGGAACAAAAGCATCTGTGAAATCTCATTCCCAAATGTCCCCCACTGCGCCCAACAATCTTAGGAAGAACACAGAACAGCCTGTTAAAAAAATTGTTGAAAATCTGGTCTGTCAGTCCTTCCTCCCAGAACTTGTAAATCACATAGATCAGTTCTTGCTTTGTGCTGGGTTTTGCTGTTTTCCGAATATAGTCTTTCGGGGAATGCCATACCATCTCTATTGGATTTAAATCTGGGGATTCAGCTGGGGTTTTCACCCAGTTCACTTCCTCTGCTTTAAGCCTCGCCTTTTGCATCTGTGAATTTTGAGTCATTGTCCTGAAAGAAACGGTGCCTTGATCCAAAGTGCTCCCTGATGTATGGGACAGCATGATGTTTGACCATGACTTGCACAAAATTAATGATCCATTATTCCAGATGTGAACCTTCACTGGATGCTTTGGCTTGTTTACATATCTCCCCTTTTTATAAAATGACATGGTTGAAAACTGTTCCAGAGCCGGTTCATCAGTGAAAAGTACATAATGAAATGCCTCTCCCTGTTCAACCCATTGGAGAGCTTGTTTGAGCCTTTCCTCTTTATTTTTTACCCTTATCATGGGGCATGTGTTTTTTTTTTTATATCTCCATCCAAGCCCTCTGTGCACTCTTATCGATGTCGGACTCATGCTCGCACAGAGGTCAGCCCACAGCCGTCTTTGAACATGCACCGCTGATAGCTCATTTTCCTGTCAGTTTGTCAAAGGCTCGCACAATAGGACTTTTTCTTTTTATAAATGGTTATAAAAATAGTGTAGCTGTATTCACATGTAATAGAATGTTAAAGTTATTTACCTTTGCATCATCCTTGGTTTAGATTTGCCTTCTCTCCCCTTTGTCGTCTCACTGTGCTTTCACAAACAAAGATGTCCATGGAAGCCAAAAGCTGTACAATGTCTCTTGTTGACTACCCGTTTCTTTTCATCTTCATTTTTTGGCATGAGAGTCTTCGTGATTTTGGCCATAGTCTGTCTACTTACCAAAGCTATAGTGCAGTATGTGGTCTGTCCTGACAAATGGTACAAATAAACATGTATTATTCTAACTAGATAATATCTGGGCAATGTTTTTCCTCAACTCAAACACCATATAAAATACTCACATTTAAAACAATACACCAGGCAGTGTGATAGACACATTAGCAAGTTCATGCAATTCTATTGAAAAGCCAGGCGTGATTTTTCTCTCCCAGCCTCAGCAGCAGACAGCAGGTAATTGTTTTCTTCTCTGTTTAGCCTCTGTCTGTGCTCATTGAAAAGCTGGGCAGGATTTTTTTTTTTTAGCAGCAGACAGATTAGGCAAAAACCATGCTTAACAGTTATCATGGCTTAGCTGCTTGTAAGAGAAAGGTGACATTCTGCTATCTAAACCCTCTTTTGCCAGCTTTTAAAGTCACGCAATGTGATTTCACAGACATTTTCTCTTGGCAGTTACGAGTTATGCACAATGCTAGTAAAAACCCACCAAGGCACCCACATGCAGTAAAGCGGTGACCCCCAAAGCATAACAGCATCATAAACCCCAAATGGGCACTGTGTGCAGCATAACATCCCTCCCACCCTCTTCAGAAAATGAAACAATCACAGTTCTCAGTCTGTGAAAAGCATTGCTGGAAGTAGTGCTGGCAAGCAATATAAAAGCAATAAACCAGTTAAGTCTTTAAGCTGGTCTGGCCTGGACCCTGGCTGGCCATGGAGAAGGGGCTATGGGCTGCTCTCCTACAGGAACCAATGGCTCTACTGGGTCATCGATCTCTCCTGGGGGGTCCAGGGGCATTTGTAGCTCATGGCCATCGTGACCTGTGAAGGAGAAGACCAAAAAGACTGGAGCTTGTGCTCCTGATTGAGCCTTTGGATCTTGACCCAATCCTGGACAGTGATCCCACGTGGCTTCACCCTGTGTGACCTGTCATACCGCCTTCTGATGTGATGTTGGCGTCTGGCCTTCCTGCTGTGGGTCCGCTCTGGAGGGATTGGAGCCGAGTACACCCGGAGCCTGTCCAGGGCCATTTGTAGTTCACGGCTGAGCATGACGAGGGCTGGTGTGTTGCCAGTTGTGGCCCTGTAGTGAAAGAGTGTGGAGCAGCGTGGCTGAGAAGGAACTGCCCTTGGACAGGTGGGCTCTGATGCGGTTTGAGTGTCGTTCAGGCGTTCCATACTCCTGTCTGCTTTTGGGTTAGAGAAAGCAGTGCGAAGATGTCGAATGCCTCGGTCAGCCAAGAAACTCACTCTAGACACAAACTGTGGCCCATTGTCAGTTGTGATGGTTGGTAGTCCCCAGCGGGCAAAGAGGGATTCCAGGAACACCGTGACAGCTTGAGTAGTGACTGATCCTGTGGAGGCTACTTCTGGCCATTTTGAATGGAAGTCATAGGCCACTGAGGAAGCGCTGATGGGGACAGGACACCACACAGCTCCCCACATGTCCAGCTAGAGGTGATCCCAGGGCTTGGCCAGCCAGTCTAAGGGCTGAAGAGGAGGCACTCCTGTTTTTCTGCTAAGAAGGCAGGCCTTACAGTTTCTGACAAGTGCCACTATATCACAGTTGTTTCCTGGCCATCCCATCAGATCCCAGTACCATTGGTTGACCTTAACAATGCCCAGGTGGCCTGCATGTGCCGTCTGGAGAACGTGCTTGGAGACTAGCCGGAACAACCGTGCAGGACCCTGGGCAACACAGGAGTCATTCCAGAAAAAGCTCATCTTTGAGAAGGGGCCCAGTTCGGCAGAGACTTTGGAGGGCCAGCCTGAGCATATAAAGGTGTGGAGCTGGGAGAGCACTGGGTCCTGTTCTGAGGCCTTCTGTAGTTCCTGGAGAGAGACTATGGCCTGAAGTGGAGTGTAGGGCATTTGGATGAGGTCAGGCTCGAGTGTGTCCGATTCAGGACCTCCAGGCAGGTTAGGAAAGGTTGCAGCTCTACATTCTCGTGTCCTGGAGTGAATTTCGGTGCAAAACTGTATTGCTGGAGCCTCTCAGACCAGTGGTGGAGTCCAAGTGGTCGGTGCCCTGTTCCTGAAGTGGTGAGCAGCACGGTGAGGGCCTAGTTGTATGGTCGTAGATTCATGTTAGGGATGGACAAATACATGTGCCACCTTTCACATGCCCAGACCTCTCGCTCCCCCAAAGAGTACTGTTCAGCTTGACTGAGAGCCTGGGAGGCGAAGGTGATAGATCCCTGCACCCCATTGTAAAGCTGGGGCAGTACAGCTCCCAAAGTGTTGCTGGAGGTGTCGCAAGTGACAAAGGTGGGGCTGGAAAGGTTGAAGTGTCAGGACAGGCAGTGAGGTGAGCTGAGCCTTCAGGAGACGGGCGGCTTCAGAGCAAGCATGAGCCCAAACACAAGGGGAATCCTGCAGCAGCTGATGCAGCGGGGCTGTAGTGGCTGGGTAGTGTTGCAGAAACTGGAGATGGCAGGCTGCTGTTTGAGAGGGTAGGCTGCTGCTTGCGCTGTCTGAAGAGAATGCAAGGAAGGAGGTGACCGGTGTTGCTCTGGGATGCGCTGAATGGCCTCAATGTTGGACTGCAGTGGGGTGAGGCCGGCACCTGTAAGATGAAACTCCACAAACTCGGTGTTCAGCGGAAAACATTTTCTCTCCGTTGAGGGTGAGGTGGTTGTGATGATGCACCTTGACCACCCTGTGGAGGCACTCATCATGGCTGGCACGGGTTGGGCCACGAACCACAATGTCATTGCAATGGACTACTCCAGGGATTCCGGAGAAGAAAGTGATGTCCACTTTCTGGAAACAGCTGGGGGCAGAGCTCAATCTGAAGTGCACCCTTGTGTAGTGGAAGATGCCAATTGTGTGATGACAACTGTGAAGTTCTAGATGTCAGGGTGGAGAGGAATCTGGAGGTATCCCTGATGAAGATTGAATTTCGTAAATACAGTGGAACCAGAGAACTGTGGGGAGGAGGTACTTGTCTGGTATGACAGCTTTGTTCACTGCCTTCAGGTCCACACAGACTCGCAACCACCAGATTGGACACCCATGGGGAGGTGTCGACTGCTTCAATGAAACCTGCCTCCTGGAGTCTTTGGAGTTCGGCAGTGACCTCATTATGGAGGACCAGCAGGATGGGGCGCAGTGGCTGGATGACTGGGCACACAGTGGTGTGAATCGGGGCCTTATGGTTAAATGCGGTATTGCAGCTAAGGCCATGGAATACTGCAGGCCACCGGGACTCCCAATGAGAGCTGACGGTAAAAATGGCTGAACCGCTGTTGTCAAGCAGAAAACCTGAGGTGAAAGGTCCAGTCCCAGGAAATTGGCACCATTGCAAGGCATGTGGACATTGAAGGCAGAGATAGACCTGGAGCCATAGCGCAATGGTAAGCTGAGTGAGCTCACTATATCAATCTTAGAACTGCCATAAACGCACAGGGTGGTGGATGGTGCTGAGAAGCAGGTGAGAAGAACTGCTCCACTGTTAAGATATTGAGGATGGAGACCACGACCCTGGTGTCCAGCAGCAGGGAAATACACCCCGTCCAGCTCAACAGTGCATGTTTTGGAAGCCCTGGGCACTCTGTTCACTGTATGAACTGTGGTAGGAGCAGAGGACGGTGAAGCTGAAGCCGAGTGCCGCAGGCGGGCCGGTGCAGAATGGCAGACTTTAGCAAAGTGATTCAACCTGCCGCATGGTTAACACGGATGCCCTAGTGGCATTAGTGGGTGAACTGTTTTTTGCAGCGCCTGGGAGGAGACTCGGGCAGCTGCCGCATGTGCAGCACGTCTGTGTCTTGTGAGTCTTGACTGTCTTGCCACTGCAGCTGCTCCACATGGCAGGCAGTGAGTGTGGGAGAAGGAGAAGGGATGAACGCTAGTGAAGAGGACAAGGCAGCGGCAGCCTCCGTTTGAAATGCTATTTGAATAGCCTTGTTCAGTGCTAGGTCATATAGTGCTGTGAGCAATCTTTCTCTGACTTACGTGTTATTCATGTGCTCAGCTAGCTGGTCTCGTATGAACTAGCCCTGCATAGTGCCGAATTAGCAAGAGGAGGCCAGGGCCTGCAAGTCTGCAACAAACTGAGGCACAGACTCGCCCACCCACTGTTTGCGCTGTCTAAGGAGAATGGCGAGCTTTGCTTTCAGAAGTTCCACAGCCTCTGTGTTTGTTACAGCAGAGCTGAGTGTGGGAAAATGCGCTGTCCCTCTGTCACGAGGCAGTGTAAGAGGATCGCTTTTTTCTGGGAGACCAGCATGTTTCTGAGGTCAAGTGCAGCCCAGTAAGTCTCAAGAGTCCAGCCAGCGAGTCCAGGGCTCTGGCGAGGAACGGGGGAGGTGGTGGGAGTGAAAATTTCATCTTTGTTGCCACTGTTACAGTGTAAAACCAGGGACTGAGGTGGACAGATTTTGCAGCTGTTGGCTCTTTATTGTGCATAACTCGTAACTGACACAGCAGGGCAAAAACTTGCCAAGGCACCCAAGTACTGTAAAGCGGTAACCCCGAAAACCCAAAGCACAAAAGTGTCGTAAACCCCAAACGGACGCTGTGTGTGACATAAGTTGCGTTTATAGAAACCTTAACTGGCATAAAGCAGGTCCCATGTGTGTGAGAGCTTATAACATGAGAAAGGATTAGGCTACATTTTTATGCATCAGTTAAAACGTTCAGCAGTCTCAAACATAAAAATGTAACATTATATGGCACAGTGGGTTACTGAGTCTTTCAGATTTTAGATTTTCTGTAAAATTGAAACGGTAACCTCTGCCTGCATAAATTAGACATTGCATGACTTTAAAATCCATAAATAGGTTTTTAAAAACACTTTTTATGCGCAAAAAATGGGTGATTTTTCTTCAGTGCAATCAGTTTAGTCTTTGTGTAAGTTAAGTAAATTAATTTTGTAAATGCAACATGCATACAGAAAAATCATTTTCTACAGGCATTAAGCAGATCAGCAGGTTGCTGACAAAATACCGCCCACAACCATAAAGACCGCTCTGCGGCTTTAAAAAATAGAAAAGTTTCATTTATACAAATACCACAGACTATTCTTGATTTTTTTTCTGCATGTCCCACTTAATTCAAAATTTTATTTTGAAATAGTCAGGTGTTAGCATAAACTACTAGTAATAAATACAATTTGCAATGTAGTAATTTGTTGCACTTATCCCACTTTTGTAAAAACATTAATTTACAAGACTTTTTTCAAATATACATTCATTTTGACGATCAGAAAATAAGTAAATACAAACTTACAAAGTAAAAAAAATGAAGGTAAAATATAATTTGAAACTAAGGCAGAATTCACTTTTCTGTCTCTTCCTATTCTCTCACCGGCTTTGATTCGGGCACAGAATGATTTAAAATGGGAAGGAATGTTTTGTGCCAGTCAGTGCATTATCTTACACCAGGGGAAGGGAAAAAGCTGATGGTATTCGTCATTTATTTCAGTCTCCTTCACTCTGCCCAACCCGCCCATTCAAAAGGGTGCGGGGTGTTAACACAAACTCTCCTTAACAGAGCCGCAGGTGACTTTCTGCTCATTTAAAGAAAGCTTTCTTATATAAACTATTTTTGAGACAGTTCAGGTGGGTAGCTGTGTCAGCATACGTAGGCTGAAAAGGAACAAGTAATAAGTGTTGCTGGAGGTACAAGGTGTCATCTGAGTGATCTGGAATCATCCTGAGGGGCCTTGAATGAGTGTGGTGTTAGATGTGTACTTGCAGGTGATACGGAGAGCTCTGCTGCAAGGGAAAGTGCCTGGTGTGGATGGTTGCTGAGCGGTCAAGGGAGCTGTGAACCAGGAGTTCACGTAGATTTGGGTGGTCGTGGTATGAAATTGGGTGGTTAGGAAAAAGGGTACTGATGGAGGGATCACCCTGTAAAATGGAGTAGTTGTTAATGGTCCTGGGGATAGAAAGTGTTAGTGGTAGGGAAGCACCAAAGGAATGCGGTTGTGAGACCGGCAGTTCCTGGTGGATGAGCCGAGGGCTATTTTGGGCCCGGGTGAGGGCCCTATCGATAACAACATGTTGGGTATCCCCTGTTGGAAAAACTACATTTTGGGTGCTTGGCTCTGGAAATCCATGTTGCCATTGCTGAGTCGACGTGAAAAAGGGAGAATTTTTGGATGACAGAGCTGTACAGGGGCTATCTGTGGGTTTGTAATAGACCGAGGATCAGAGTTGTGGACGGTTAATAGATAAATCCGTCTAGAAACGGAAGAGTGGTGGAAGATGTCACAGTAAGGTGAACCCTATGGGCGAGGAATGTTCCTGCCTGTTCCTGTACGACTACGCCATCTAGCAATACAAACAGGGTGCTAAGGCCCCTCTACATTACCACAGGTTCTGTTATTCTCCCAGAATCACCAATGCACACATAGACCAGCAACAGGCATTTGTAATATATAAGTGCCCCTTTTATTTTCTACATACATCAACACAATCTACTGTTCAAAGAAGCATAAACAAAACCAAGGAACATCCACAACAAGAAAATAGTTAAAAGGGGAACAATGCAATCCAGAGGGACAGTGGTCTTTTCTTCTGTAAAGTACTGAAGGGAGGCCTTCACTGACTGAAAGCCACTTTAAGGAGAGGGGTATCGCCCAGTTCAATTTCCCCGATCACCGTTCAGGTTATACTAGAAATCCTCCTCCCAAGCTGTACTCAATTTCCGCTCAGTTTGTATCCATTAGCTGGGCCAGGTTCCTCGTCCTTTGCTTCAGGTGTTAAAAAGTCTCTGTACGGTACCTCTGTTACAATACCAATGTCTCCCATAGTTGTCAATTCCTGGATTAATAGGTCCTTGCCTCCATGGTCTCGCATTCTGCAGCTTCCCCGACGCTGCCTGTGTCGTCTCCAGGGTTCAGTGGGAGTTCTGAGCCATCTCTGTCCCTTCTCAGGTGTTTTTATCCCTCTGCTTAGCCAATCCCTTTCAGGGGATTTTCCACAGTCCCTGGCAGAATCAGATTTTTCCAGGAGGAAGCTTGTATTGTTTGAGGACTGTGGGGGTGCCGCGCTAGGTGTCATGGGACCTTAACAGTTCATTGTTCACTCTCCGGCTCTCTCCTCCTCCCTTTGTTGGCTAAACTGGCTCTGTGACTCCTCACACCTCCAAGTCTCGATACCCAACTGTTCCTGCTAGTAATAATAATAATAATAATATTCATTGGGACAACTGCAGTTGCCCCCCCTGAGTGAGAGGCAACATTGATACCACCCTGGAAATCGACATACTCTAATCACCTAGCCTTTTACTGCTTTTTCAATGGCCCACATCCTGCAACACTAATCAACATAGCCCAATCAATCCCGGCCCTTTGACCGCCTCAGTGGCCTACATCCTGCGACAGATGTTAACTGTATATTTGAGGGAAGGGTGAGTTGGTAAATTGATGCAGGAAGTGCTCTAGCTGGTTATTAGAGCATGTGGCAGCACCGACGCAGTCATCGATGTATCGTTTGTAAAGATCAGGGACAAAGCCAGTATAGGAGGCAAAGGAGCATTTTTCTACCCAGCCAACAAAAATATTGGCATTCTGGTGCCCATAGCAACTCCACTAACTAAAGGTTATGAATGAGAATGTGTTCAGTGTGAGAACCAATTCTGCAAGGCGTACCAGGGTGTGGGCAGGTGGATCAAGCACTGTGCGTTTGTCTAGGGTGTGCTTGAGGGCTGTAAGACTGTCATTATGGGAAATGACGGTGTAAAGAGATGTCCATGGTAAAAATGTAACATTCGGGGACCTGAAATTGGTGGGGAGAAAAGTTGGAGCATGTGGTTGGTGTCCTTGATTGTATGAGGGAAGACTTTCAACTAGCGGCCTCATAAGGCTGCTGAGAGGCCAAGATGTATGTAGTCGGAAAGTTGCATGCTGACACGTTGGGGTGTCAGGTTTGTGCATTTTGGGGAGAACGGAAAATTGCGATACATAGGTGTTCAATGATGACTGGTTTGCCCCCTGGGGGAGTTCCATACTGTTGATAAGAAGGGAGATGGGTGAAAGGACTTCCTTTTAGTAGTCTGTGGTAGGGTCCAGTTGGAGAGGGAGATGGACAACTTACCGACCCTTCTGCCTATTTTTGAGACTGGATGCTTCACGTGTCAATAACTCTGCCAACAGATGACACGGAACCTTCAATCCACATACATTTTAAAGATTGTGATTTGTGAAAAAATATATACTTTGTGTATATTCCAATCTCAGTGGGGGAGGGGAGTGTGGGGACATGTTCAGTCTGCAATTGAATTGGGGCTCTCTATTCTTCACACCTGAAACATTTTCTCTGAAATGTTTTTCTTCCCTCTTTAGTTGACCTTTTGAAGCCTATATATGCTGATGCAGCTCCCTATGTGAATTCTTGGATCTTGACTGAAGGCCTTGGAGAACTTTACAGCCACTTTTATTTTCTTTGAGTCAAGTTTGAAGTGTGATGACAAATTAAACCAATGATAAATGATGTTTTTAATTAATGTTTTACATAAGCATATGGGGCAGGGGGGGTGTAAGATGTCAGGGACATTACCCACATCTATATCTCTGTACACCACATGTTTGAGTGTCCATTAATAAAATGGAGCGCCCTCCATTAAATTCAAGTACTGTATAAGTACTGTTTTTGTTTCAGTGAAATGAGGGGAGTACAAAACCAAATCAGTCAGTACCTCGGAGTTTCATTAGCGAGTGCTTTAGTCTTAAAATTTGGTGTCAGCATCTAGACAGTGAACATTTACAGAGTCACTGGCTCGGATTAAGGTGTAGCACTTCAATGTGTGGTACAATGCAGGGAGTGTGTGGTGGGGTGGGGGGGTTGAGCTTCAGATAAGATGCTGTAATACACATGCCGTGGAAACCATGCCTGATGGGAGATGTGGGTGTGAGACGTTACTAGTTGGGATAGGGGAACAAAGCTCTTTCTCCCAGATTTTCTCTAAGAAGGGACCATCTGGGACAAGGAGTGTTGCACTCTCCTTCCAACGACTGAAACCCTCCCAGTTTATTTTCTGGTGTTCAGGCCTTGTGGAAAGGTAGTATGAAGTCTTTTGATCCACTCAGTTTCCTTTCTTTCCATCTCTGTCCAGTTGGGGTTGCTCTCCAGTCCTGTGGCCTCCAGCACTTCCAGCCCGTGCTGTAGGAAGTGTGCCACCAGGTGAGTCCTCCTTTCCCGCTGGTTCGGATGTTGTACCTGTGTTGTGCCAGTCGGGTTCGGATGGAGTTACCTGTTTCCCCCACGTAGGTCACCCCGCACGTTTTGCACTGGATGCCATAGACAGCGTTATTGGTGTTTTCTGAGAGTGCCCTTTGCAACTGGAAGATTTCTTTGGTTTTGTTTTGGATCGTTTTTTTGTTTGAAGTGTTTGGCTTTTGGTGTATTTGATCTGTTTTGTACAGGTTTTAGTTTGCTTTGGACTAAATAATCCTGTAGGTTTGTTTTTTCTATATGCAGATATGATTTTGTGTTCCCTCAGTAGGTTTGTGTTTTCTAATATCGTGGTGAATGTGGACTTTAGTTTTTGGTTGGTTATTACGCTGAGTTGGGAGTATGTTGTGATGAGGGGTATTATTTTGCTGTCATCAGGTGTTTTTCTGTTTAGAAATGTTTGTGCCACATTTCTGAGGAAACTTCGTGTGTATCCTCTCGGGCGTAGAGCTTGGAAGAGTGTGTGTTTGGCTTCCTCAAAGTCTTGTTGTGTGCAGATTTTGTGGAAGCGTAGGAGTTGTGATTTTACTAGTCCTTTGAAAGTATGTTTTGGATGGAAGCTGTCTTTGTGCAGTAAGCCGTGTGTGTCCGTGTCTTTGAAATATACCTTAATGTCCAGTTTGCCTGTGTTGTTGAAGGAGGAACCCTTGTATGTGGTGGTGTCTAGGAAGTCTATCTGTTTTTCATGCCTGGTGTATTTGAGTTTAATGGACCTGTGGTGTGTGTTGAGGGTGTTAATGAATTCTTGAAAGGCCTGTGGGCCATGCGTCCAGGTTCCCCAGATGTCGGCAAGGTACCTGAAATAGTGTGTAGGTTTGTGTGTACATTTTGGGAATACTGTGGCTTCCCAATGGGCCATATAGATGTCAGCATAGGCCGGAGCAAAGCGTTTCCCCATAGCAGTTCCTTTTATTTGTAAGTAGTATTGCTCTTCAAATTCAAAATCGTTTTTGTTGAGGCTAATTTCCCAATAGCTTCAGAATTTGTGTTTCTGGTCTGTTGCGGTCAGGGTATCTGAGAAACCACTCCCAGACTGCTTTCAGTCCCTCCGTAGTTTCAATGTTGGTGTATAAACTGTCAATGTCAATGGTGAACAGGAAGGCTTCCTGTTGTATTGTAGCATTTTTGACTTTGGCTACAAAGTCATAGGTGTCTTTGATGTAACTTGGGTGGTGTTTAGAAATGGGGTTGAGGAAATGGTCTAGATATTCTGCTGTTCTGTAGGATTCACTGTTGCAGTCGGACACTATGGGCCTCCCAGGTGGAATTTCGTAGGGGAGTGGCCATGTTTCTGGGGCTTTATGAATTTTTGGGAGGAGGTAGAAGACCCTCGGTTGTGGTGATTCCTCTCCTCTTAGGTAGAATGCCTGTTTTTTTGTTAGGTGTTTTAGTTCAACCAGAGTTTGTAGGATTTGCCCTATTTCTAGTGCTGTTTGTTTGTACAGCGGTTCTTCCAAAGTAGTATAGTGTTCCTGAATATTTAATTGTCTGTGTGCTTCTGCAATGTATTGTTCTCTATCCATGATAACTATTGCACTCCCTTTGTCTGCTGGTTTTATGACTGTTTGTTTTCCTTTAAATGTTTTAAGGCTACGGTTTCCTCCTTTATGTTGTGTGAGTCCCTGTATGGTCTGAGTTTTCGTAGAATTGTTGTCCTCTTGAATTATTTCCTGGATTTCTGGTGGCAGTTGGTTTTCCCTTGGTTCCCAACTGGATTTAGGCAGGAAGGGAACCCTTTCTGTGTCGGTGTCTTTATCCTCAAAGAAGGCGGTCAGTTTAAGGCGACGGTGGTAGGGACTTTGTCCCTACTGTGGGGACAAATGATAAGCCCTTATTGAGGCGGTTTTTGTTCAGTTGTGGGGTGGAAGTTGTTGCTTAGATTTACAATATTTTTGTTGTTCTTGTCCCCATCTTGTTCTGCGGCTTTGGGGCTTACCAGTTTAAATGTTGTGACCAGTGGTCTAGCATTTTTTGAGCTGTTGCGGTGGTCCAGTGAATTCCATCTCTTTCTGTCTTGAAAAGGGCTTCTTCCAGTTTGGGGAGGTATGGCATGTTTTGCTGTATGTGATTGTTTATTGTGTCCAGGTTTTTCCTGAATCCTGGTTCCAGGTCTCTGGAGTAATTAATCAGTGGGATGTATATTTCTGCAGATGGGAAGGTTCCCTTAGCTTCCCGTAGCATCTGTTGTAGTTGTTTGATAGCTGTTTCCTTTGCTTTTTGTGCCTTGTTATTGATTCCAAAGGACAGAATGATTTTCTCCACTCCTGTGTTCCGGGGGGTGTGTTGTAGGAGGTTTGCTGCATTGTAAAATGATGCTCCTGGGTAGCTTTCTATCTGTAGATCTGGATTTTCATAGGGGGGTATTCTTGATAAATTGGAGTCCCCTATGCAGAGCCAGCATTTGTGGGTTTCCAGCTTCCAGTCCGTTAGCTTTCTTGTGGTCTTGTCATGTCGGTGTGGTCTGTATCTTGGTTGGGCTGGTGGTGGTGTGGGGGGATAATAGTCGGGGTCGGAGTCGGGGTTAGGATCAGGGTTGATGTCAGGGTTAGGGTCAGGGTTAGGATTAGGGTTGGGGATAAGGTTAGGGTTAGGGTTGGTGTCGGGGTTGGTGTTAACGTCAGTATAAGCGTTAGGGTTAGGGCTGAGGTTAGGGTCAGAGCTAGAGTCCTGGGAGAGGTGTACCCTGGTGGTGCTGTTTGGGATACAGATTCCAGTTAGGGTGTTTCTCATGGTTCCCTCTTGTCTTCTCTGCTCTCTTCGGATCCTTTGTGGTATGGGGATCGGAGGAAAGTCATCTATGTCTAGAGTATATGCTCTGGCTCTCATGGGGCCAGATTTCTGGGTTGGATGTCTGCTTTCCCAGTGTCTCTTCACTGGTTCTTGATGGGATTCTGCCTGGGTTATGTATGTCTCTTCCGAGCCATTTACCTCTTCCCTGATTAGTGTCGAGTATTTGGAATCTGTTTGGAGACGTGGGGATAGTGGATTCCTTGTTGCTAAGTGTAGCAGTAACCATAGCTTGTGTATGGTCCAACATGTCCTTCTGTATTTTCCTCCCATAATTTTTCTTTGCCCAGTTGGAGGCAACCGCGAAAGCTTGTTCCCAGCGGGGAAGCTCCAGGTCCTCCAGTCGTCTGGACAGATGTGTGAGTTTCCTCGTAGTGCTCTTCGAGGATCTGCAATGTGGTGTGGAGCCAGTTTTTGGCATTGCTTACTAGCTTCAAACATGTGAGTTCGGTTGGGTTGGCCGGTCTTATGAGGTGCTTGAGTTCCTCTGTCTTCCGTCGTAGGCTGGCGGGTGCCTGGTTCTCCCCTCCGGAAACTGCTGTGTTTTGTAGGTGGTGGACTGTCTGGATCATTTTGTAGATGATCCTGGTTCCTAGTTGGAAGGTATCCTGTCTGTTTGATGTGGTGTGGTTTGGTGTGTGGGCGGCGGTGTGGAGAGCGACCGTACGGTAGCGTGCGTTGTCAACTCTGGGTTGACGCATACCATAACGATCCATACTTACCAGTAAAATGCCTAAAGCTTTGTTGGCACCGTTAGGTTTCCATTGTTAGGCAGTTTTACCTCTGTAGAGTCTGTGGCTCTGTGAAAAGGCAATCTTGCTTTTCTATGTCGCGACGTTTCGACCTGCCTGGGTCTTCTTCAGGCGTTATGGGGCACTGTGTCCCTGCTGGCCTGTTTTTATCTTGTTTTCGAAGGGGCGGTGAGTGTAGTTCCTCCCAGGAGGGTGGTTTGTGTACTTTTCTGTATTCCTTTTGTTTCTGTGTTAGTAGGTGCAGTTTCAGTGGGTGAATGGGTTCTGCTTTCCTGCTGGGGATTATGCATGGGCCGTTAACCTCTCAATAGGCCATTAGGGTCTTTTGTTTTCCTTCCTGGTAGGACTGGTGTGTGGGCTGTGCAAGTTTCAATTGGTTTTAGGTCTTTTGTTTTGTTGAGACGTTACTAGTTGGGTTGATGTTATGGTTCCACTGGGTATGAGTGAACAAAGACTTGATGAGCCACTGTGTGGGGATGTAGGAGAACAACAATTCTGGAGGGATTGTGCAGAGGAATAGTCTGTGAGGAAAAGAGTGAAAACATCAGTCTGCCAGGATACTGATGGAAGAAATGGAGCTTCATAATTATAATAATTGCTTACACTTGTATAGTGCTTTTTCTGGGCACTGCAGTAAAAGTGCTTTACAGGTAATGGGGATCCCCTCCACCAACAATGTTGAAGGCAGCCATAATGCGCCACACCACACATCGGCTATCAGTGGGGACGAGAGCAGAGTGATGAAGCCAATTCAGAGATGGGGATTGTTAGGAGGCCATGATTGGTAAAGGCCAATGGGGAATTTGGCCAGGACGCCGGGGTTACACCCCTACTCTTTTCGAGAAAAGCCCTTGGAATTTTAATTACCACAGAGTCAGGATCTCGGTTTTACATCTCATCCGAAGGATGGCACCTGTTTACAGTATAGTGTCCCCATCACTATACTGGGGCATTTGGACCCACATGGACCGCAGAGTAAATGGCCCCTGCAGGCCACAGTAACACCTCTTCTAGCAGCAACCTTAGTTTTTCCCAGGAGGTCTCCTATCCAGGTACTGACAAGGCTTACACCTGCTGAGCTTCAGTGAGTTGCAGAGTGATATGGCTGCTGGTCTTATTTATGAGATTGTTGCAAGATTTAAAGGGACAGCATCCTGTTAGAGTGCAAGTAGGGCTGTTGTGTCCACTGTATGAGTGAGTTGTGAGTTAATTGAGGTGGTGTGTGTGTGTGTGTGTGTGGACCAGAGTGGGTTGTGTGGCAGAGGGAACTTCCCCCTGGCAATACATTGGTATTGGGAAAGCGAGTGGGGTCTATCTAGCTGCACCCTCTGGGAGATTGTGCAATGATGGCTGGGCACAGTGAGGTGCACTAGCAGCTGTGAGTTCACAACCTAAGGGTATGGGAGTGAGGCGCCAGAGAGGGTGTGTGTGAGAGAGACTCGGTGATGTAGGTAGTGTGTATTTGTGTAACCCAACCTGGTGGCATCAGGAGAGGGCGTCGGAGCTGGAGGCAGACCTGGGAGTCTGAGGCACTGGTTGAGTGTGAAATGGTGACCTAATGGAGTAGGAGCAGGAGGCTCCATTTTGGGGATCTGGGAGCAGGAGGTTCCTAGCAGTGATGAAAACATGATGAACTTGGTGAAAAACAAAACAAAGCCGAAGCTATACAAAAATACACGCACACAAAGCAAAACAAACCAACAAACGAAGCTGAAGCAATAACCAGAAGCGAAGCGATAACCAAAACCAAACGGGACCGAAGTCAAACGAAAGGCCTTTTCTTTCTGAAAGCCTCCATGTTAAATAGTGAATAAAATGAGTTCTGATTGGCTGAAGGCTGATTGATGACATATTGAAACAGTGGTGTGATGGTTGGCCAATGGGGAAGGGAGAACAATCAAGGGTCAGCAGTTTGGACATAACAGAAAAAACACACACAGAACACACACTGGGACGTAACACCCCCACCCATAAAAACAAACATCTAATGTTTGGACAAAGCAAAAACAAAAAGAAATCAAATCTTCGTTAGATTCTAGAAAGGGCGTCAGCTAACACATTTTCTGCCCCTCTCTTGTGGAGAATTTCCAGATTATAGTTCTGGGAAATCAATGACCAGCGCATCAGTCGCTGATTTTGATTATACATACGATGCAGAAACACCAAAGGGTTATGGTCAGTGTAAACGCTTACAGGTGAACTTGAACTTTATTGCCATATGTAACCGGTACTGGTACAATGGAATTCTTACTTACAGAAAGTCTCTCGATTGTAAAACAAGTGTAAAAAAAAAACAAAACAAAGTGCAAACAGTGCATCAAGACAATGTACAAACAAACAATAGACAATGTGCAAGTAAACATGCAGACAGTTTGAATGTAAACAATACAGACGTGTAAACAATGACTGGAGACGTACAATAAATAAATTACAATGAGGTAGATGGTGATGGTGTGGGTGTGGTCCGAGGGGGATGGCTAAATGTGTTCGCCAGTCTCACTGCTTGTGGATAGAAGCTATTGAAGAATCTAGTGGTAAGTGTCCGTATGCTCTTATATCTCTTGCCTGAGGGCAGTGGGGTGAAGAGCTCATGCCCTGGGTGGTGACTGTCCTCTGTGATGGCCAGAATTCTACCACGGCAGCGGTCCTCATAGAGCTGTTTAATCTCGGTGAGACCGCAGCCGATGATCTTCTGGGCCATATTGACCATTCTCTGCAGTGCCTTTCTTTCTCGCGAAGAGGTGTTGCCATACCACACAGTGATCCCGTTGGTGAGGACGCTCTCGATAGTGCAGCGGTAGAAGTTCACCAACACATGTATTGGCATCCCCCATCGCTTGAGGCACCTCAAGAAATAAAGGCGCTGCTGAGCCTTCTTCATGATAGAGTCAGTGTTCACAGTCCAGGTTAGATCTTTAGAGATGTGAATTCCCAAAAACCTAAAGCTGGTGACTGTTTCCACTTCCGTTCCATCAATACTGAGTGGGCTGTGAGTGTGTGGCCTGTGTCTCCGAAAGTCCACTATTAGCTCTTTCGTTTTCTTTATGTTCAAGTCCAGGTTATTGCTATGACACCACCTAAGCAGCTGTACAACTTCATCCCTGTAAGTGGACTCGTCATCATCACTGATCAGTCCTATTATAGTGGTGTCATTGGCAAACTTGATGATGCGGTTATTGCTGTGTCTTGCTGTGCAGTCGTGAGTAAATAAGGAGTACAACCTTGGACTCAGACAGCAGCCTTGTGGGGTTCCAGTGCTCAGGGTGAGTGGTGTTGATGTTTTATTGCCTATCCGCACCACCTGTGGTCTCTCGATAAGAAAGTCCAGCAGCCAGTTGCAGACAGAGTTGCACAGACCTAATCCCCTGAGCTTTGTCACCAGTTGACAGGGTATGATGGAATTGAATGCTAAACTGTAGTCCACAAACAGCATTCTCACATACGAGTTCTTAGTGTCCAGGTGTTCCAAGGCTGTATGCAGAGCCAGGGAGACAGCATCATCCACTGATCTGTTGTTCTGGTAGGCGAACTGCAGGGGGTCCAGGGACTCTGTAATGGAGGAGTTGATGTGTGACAACACCAGCTTCTCCAGGCATTTCATCACCACAGATGTTAATGCTACTGGGCGGTAATCATTCAGGCATGTCACTTTTGTCTTTTTGGGGGTTGGAACAATAGTGGTTTTTTTAAAGCAGGTGGGGACCATGGACTGTGACAGGGAGGAGTTAAAGATGTCTGTAAACACTGTGGTCAGCTGGGCTGCACGTGTCCTCAGGACGCGAGGTGGTATCCCATCAGGCCCTGCAGCCTTACGGATTTTCACCCTGCTCAGAGTCTTCTGCACGTCCTGCTCTGAGAGTTTCAGAACAAACTCGCCCTGCACGCTTGGGGTCTTCTCAGCAGTGCCCGTGTTCAGAGCATCAAAGCGGGCATAGAAGTGGTTCAGCTCGTCAGGCAGGGATGCGTTGTTCGTGTCAATCTCCTGGCTGCAGCCCTTGTAGCCTGTGATTGACTGTAATCCCTGCCACAGCCTCCGGGTGTCAGCGCACTGCATTTCAAGCCGCACTCTGTAGCTCCGTTTGGCGCGTTTTATGGCTTCTTCTAATGCATACCGTGATTTCTTGTACAGCTCTTTGTCCCCCGATTTGAATGCGGTGGATCTGTCTTTTATTTTATTGCGAATGTCGTGGTTGAACCATGGTTTCTGATTGGGAAATGACCTAATTTTCATTTCTGGTACACAAACGTCGGTGCAGTATTTAATATAGCTGGTGACCGCGTCCGTATACTCATTTAAATCTGTGTCGGGAGCTCTGAATGCGTCCCAGTCTGTACTATCAAAGCAGTCTAACTTGCTTTCCGCCTCCTCAGACCAACAACACACTGACCTGTTCGCAATGGGGGAGGTCTTCAGCTTCTGTTTGTACTCAGGAAGCAACAGGAGAGCGATGTGGTCCGACTTACCGAAACTCGGTTTGGGAAGCGCTTTGTATGCCCCTTTTATTGTTGTGTAGCAGTGGTCTAAAATATTGCCTCCTCTTGTCGGTACAGTGACATGCTGAATGTATTTTTGCAGAACTTTCCTCAGATTGCAGTGGTTGAAGTCCCCAACTACAATTGAGACGGCTTCTGGGTGGGAGTTTTCGTGCTTGTTGATAATGTCGTGGAGTTCGCTATGTGCTGCTTCCACGCAGGCTTGAGGTTGAATGTAAACGATTGTGATAATAGTGGCGGAAAACTCCCTCGGCAAATAAAAGGGTCGACATTTTATGGTCAGGTGTTCTAGATTCGGCGAGCAGGATTTAGAGATTACCTTCACGTCGGTGCACCACTTGCTGTTGACCAGGAAGCAAACGCCTCCGCCTTTGTGTTTGCCGGTTGCTTGGTGGTTTCTGTCCATGCGGTAAACAGTGAACCCCTTTGGCTGGATGGCGGTGTCCGGGACGCATGCATTCAGCCAGGTTTCAGTGAAGGCATAAACACAGCAATCCCTCAGGTCCCTTTCCGCGTTGATCCGACAATGTAGCTCATCTATCTTATTGTCCAGTGACTGAACATTAGCTAACAAAATAGACGGCAGCGGTGGTCTGTGCGGACGCCTTTGTAGTCGCGCTAGTACGCCGCCTCGTCTTCCCCGGCGTCTGCCCACCTGTTGTTGTTCGCCGCATCTTTGTCCGATCCAGCATGTGGGGTCCGGTACGTGAAAAAAGTTGTTTGATGACATTTAAGGAGTCTATCCTCAGGTTTAAAAGCGTTTGTCTATCATAAGTAATGACAGACATTGAGCGTCCAACACAAAACAAGAGTATTAACGTATAAATAAACATTAAAACAGGTAGGTGGCTAGAACCTACATAAACTTCAAAATATTGTAAAGCGAGTAGTAACGCCAAAGCTCTTTCTCAATTGTTGAGTAATTTAACTGATGTTTATTAAACTTTTTTGAAAAGTAACACACTGGATGGTCCGATCCATTCTTATTCTCTTGTAACAATACTGCTCCTGCTCCCATAACTACAGTACCTTGCTAAAACACAATCCACAAATCAAAATCCTGTACCAACACCAAAATTCTGCAACAAAAATCCTTAGGACGGGAATTTGATATCTCGGACGAGCCCCCAATAATGTTACGACCCCAAGTGTCTAGGGGAAAAGGGGTGTAACATTTAGGATAATTCTTTTGGAAGCAGGGGGGGTTTTGGTGAGGGACTAGGAAGCGTGATAAGAGTAAAGAACTAGAGTGGTGCCAAAGGAAAGAAAATAAAAAACAAAATGGAGCTGGTTAGGACAGTGAGGGAAAGCTAATCTGACTACAAAAGAAAACCAGAAACACATGGTCTTCGGCGTCTTCAACACCCTAGCTAATCTGCACTGACTACCCAAAACCATACAAGACAAACAGCACTGGGGGCTCGCCTGGGATAAGTGAGCAAAAACTCAAACTCCACACAAGTCAAAGAGACTCAACTTCTAAATGGTTGTAAAAGTGAGAGAAGTTCTGTCAAGATGGAGGAAACTGAAATTTATTTTGGGTTGAGAGTTGGCCAGCAGCTCAACATCCAATAAAATGGGAAATGTCTTCTACCCAGATTAATCCAGTAAACAACCAGAAAAAACAAACTCTGCCAACCTAGGGCTGTGACAAAAGGATATGTAGCTTTTTATGGAGTTTTATAATTCACTGTAAGTTGCTAAGTTAGTCTTTGATGCATAAAGTATTTATTTATATCTAAAATATGTATGAAGAATTTAGAGGTTTCTAAATCTTGCTTTCTTAATGTTTAACATGCTGTAATACATTTAATTAAAAGTCTAAGCAGTGTAAACTGTGAATTCTGTAACTGGGGGGGGAACAAATATCCCTCAGCATTTTTGGTCTACAGCCCAGATGCTGCACATGAGACATTAAGCTTTCCCATCTCCACCTGGCGGTTTTGCAGAGTATTTCACCCCGTTAAAAAAAAATGCGGTATCATGCAGTACATGTAGCATGGTTTACCTCAGCATCCTTTACATTTTGAATGGCCGGATCGGTGTTGCTAAAAATGATAGTGTTTTGAAATCAGAGGTGCTGCCAACAACTTTTCCCAACAAAGTCAGACATCTCTATTTCCATAATCCAAACAATTTTAACCTTCTCTAAAACTTGAACCCAATTGTATACATTTCCTTTATTCTGATAAGTGTCCCTAGAACTGGGGTGCTCAGCCTTTTTAATGTAACGTTTACTGCTGGTTTAATGGTTGGATCTGTATTACTGCTTAAAACAGTAGTGGTTTGAAATTGGAGTTGCTGCCAACTTTTCCCAACAAAGTCAGACATCTTGATTTCCGTATATCCTACCTTAATGTGAGCATTGGCATCGAGAAGCTTACTTGAACATGTTGACACTGCTGATCATGTCTGACACTTGTCTCTGAGGAATGCTGATTCCAGAAACCATCGAAGAATATGGCCAGTTAGAGGATGATGATGTTTAGACGACTCTTTAAACTCCTTGATTTTGGGCAACAGCTGTCTGAAACTTGCCAAAAATGTCCGTTTTTGAAACAGCAAGTTTGGCGGTCTCAGCAAACACTTTTTTTTAATAATTTCTCGATGACTAACCCTGAATGACATTGTATTTAGCCAGGATGTGGATCACATGGAACGATGTGATGATTGCCGCTTTCCCTCTTGTTTAGGCCTCATGAAATCCGACTGCTGCTACTTGACTTTAATTTTTCCACTTTTCCATAAACTCACTTTTAGTGGGAAGGTCCACATCATGCAGTTTTGAAATGTTGTGTACGTTGCTTTTTGTCTAACCCTTACCCTTTTGAAGAAATGTTGCATTTCTCATTACTCTCCATAAATTCACATTTTCTTTGTCAAACTGTGCCTTTCTCTCCAAGTCTCCTCAATTGCATCTTCAATCCAATAATTGCCTTAAAATCTACGACCTGTTTACTGTTCCCCTCTTCAGATGTTCTAGCTGTCTCATTAAAACTCCTGTCCCTCTAGCCATTTCTTCCTCCTAAGATTACTTTGTTTTTCGTAACATCCCACCATATCACTGAAGAAAAACAAGGTTTAACCCTAAATATTCCTTAAACCAATTGCAAAAACTCACTGTGAACATCCATATCAGTCTTTCAAAGTCCCAAACCAAAACGCCCTCACTTCTCAACTGTCCAAAGGTACCTTCCTCTGGATCACCCTCTACTTTCTCCTCCACCTTTTAATTCCTTGCCATCTCCATTGTCTCCTCTGATGCTTTCTAAACCTCTTAGCTTTTCAGAATTACTGCAGCCACATAACCTCTTCCAACCAAAAGGCCTAGAAGGGACTTTTGAGGATTTTTTTTTGCTATATAAAAACAAAACAATACACATTCATCAGTCCATTTGTACTTTCCAGTCTTTCATATTATACCCAGTCAGATTTTCAAAAGATCTGTCAAGGTTTTTAATCTCCCCTTGGCAGCATGGTAATCCCACTTCTTAATGTCCATAGCAACTTCCATTTTAATTCTCCCACTTTCTCATATGCCCATTTTGACCATCCATTCCACTCCCTTCTTAAACACTTGTCAATAAACATAAAATACCTATTTCTTACTGACCTCTTCCCCTTATTAATCCCATTCAATACCACAGCCCAGGTCATAACAGAATTGGGTCAATTATTCCAAACAAGTTTTCACAACTCTTCCATACCTCCTTTGCGTATCCACATTCCCAAAAAACATGCACAATGGATTGTTTTGCATCCTTGTCTTGGGTAGTCTTTGTTTTGTTAATTTATGATCAGACATGACTTGTCTTGCAGATAGTTTATTCCAGACCATTAATCAATTCAGATCTTTCAGGTTGTTCGGTAGCCCCTTGTATTTGTGCCCACACATTCAACTTCTGAAGGTAGTTTAGTCTCATTTTCCTTTAAATCTGTATCATATATGCCTCCACTTCAAAACTAAAGTACTCTTTAATTCTGGATGTTTTGTAATCCATTTAAGAGCAAACTTGTAGCAAACCAAAACCTCACACAAATATGTTGTACGTGTTCAATAAGTGAATTCAAAGTTACACGTAAAGGAGAAATGTACATTCCAGCTTCACTGGAAAATCTGGAACTCCTCTTCAACCTTTATTAACTTACCTGTACATATTCACTCTTTTTGACATTCATAATGTCCACCCCATAAAAACTAAAATATCCTGTGTTAAATTCCTTCTAAATATGGCAGGTATAGGGTAAACAAAATTGGCAATATATCCACTTCTAAGACCAAAACTTTCCCAATGTAAGAAACGTTTATACTTTTCCACATTCCAATTCTTTCTTATCTTTACTAATCTGATCTCCTAATTGCGTCGAATTTCTTCTGCAAAAAGCAAACCTAAAACTTATAGGACCCTCACAGTAACCTAAACCCCCTTGCACATCTCTTCTGTTCCACGTTCCAAAATATTTAAACATTCCGTGGCTTAAATTAGCCCCTAACACAAAAGCAGACCTCTGAAAATTTTCTTAAACTTGCAGCAAACTTAATTCTGAATTTAAGCTAAAATTTAAGGCTACATCTGCATATAGGGCCAGTTTTACCCAGACATTACTCCCTCTACCTTGTCCTCTGCTCTTACCATAGCAGCAAAGGGTTCCATGTACAAAACATGTAGCAGAGGTGATAAAGGACATTCCTGCCTAACTCCTGATTCTTGCCATATCAAATCCCCTAAAGAAACGTTAATATTCACTTTACTACCGACATCCAAATACATCACCTTCAGCCACCCAATCACCTTTTTACCAAAACCCATTCTCTCCAACACTACATAAGAAACCGTGCAAAACCCTATCAAAAGCCTTTTCCAAACACAAATTAACAAGCATCTCTGCTCTACCCCCCGCAGTGATATCTCTAACAAGCTGCAATGTCCAATAAATTTTCCTCCCCTTTGCCCCACACGTCTGATCGCTTCTGATGACACTACCCAATACTTCCTTTAGATTTGCAAAACGTTTAGTTGGTACAGAGCATCGTTAATGGTCTCCAGATTCTCAGTTCTTCCCTTTTTATATATTAAAGTATCTTCTCTTTTTGTTCTGAAATGTCCTCCATAACCTCTTTCAAAATGGGTCCCAAGATGTTACATAATTTCTTTGGAATGCCATCTATACCTGGCACTCTTCCTGATTTCATGCGATGTACAGTTTTTTCCAGTTCTTCCAAATTAAAGGGTTTCTCCATCTGCAGTCTAATCTTTTCCATTACCTTATCTTTAATGTTCTCTAGAATCCCAATTTTTCTTTTGTATCTAAATACTTTTTCTGTAAGTTTCCGATAAGCTGTTGCCTCCTTAATCATTTCTTTGTCTGTTGAAATTAGGTTGCCCTTCTCATTTTGGATACCCACCATTTTGTTTTTGCTTTTTCCTAATTTGACTAAAGAAAAACAGAACAAGTTTCATTCTTCTGCCTAATTTCAGTACACATTTTGCATAAATAATCCTTTGCTTTCTTCATTAATTTACTCTTCAGAGAAGTCATATCCCCTATATTAGCTTTATTACACTGTGTACAGGTTATTCAATTCATTTTGTATTGAATTTATTTCTATCCTTTTTTCCTTTTCCTTTCCTTACAATATTTGTGATTCTCTTTATCCTGTCCTGATGTTTTCCCATTTCTCAGTAAAAGTAATACTCCTCTTCTTAATCCACATTTGATTAACCTCTTTAATTTTTAAATTCTTATCCAGCTTCCTGTAGGATTTCACAATTTATTGGAAATGAACTTTTCTCAAATTCTGATTCCCGCAGCTTTACAATCAGAGCATCATGATCTGAGAAACCACGTCTCTATTATAGCATCTTCTACCTTAACCTTTTTTTTTACATAAATGTAGCAAAAAGATTGTATTACACCTAGTTTCTCCATGTAGTACCTACCTAGTAATCTAGCTGCACTATCCACAAGGCAGAGCTAAGCTAATGAATCTTTAATTCTGTTTCCCCGTTCTTATCACTTAAATCCACATTTTCTACTAGTATCACCATTCTATTTGTAAGACATGCAGAAAATAATTGCTCATAAGTCTCTTCTTAAAGACAGCTGCATGGATGCATATAAGTCAGTATTTTCCTTTCCTTATATCCGCATCCACACTTAATATTCGTTCTGGTACAATGATATCAAATACCAGCTCCAGAAGAATCCCTCCAATACTCCAACTAGCTTCTCCGTCTTTCCACTCTTTAGTAAAATGTTATGTCCTTACCTTTCTTTAAATTATCTTCCTGTAAAAAAAACTTTGAAATCCCCATTTTCCAAATCAAAAACAGCCCTCCTTGCAGCATCTCTCAAGCCTCTCACATTAAATGTTATCAACTTCAACATGGTACTTATTAAAATCATTCCTTCATTCTGCAGCAAGATTTTGGGCTGATCAGATCACTCACACCACTAATAGGTGAACCAAATCCAGGACTAGGCACTGAGGATTCTGGGTTGTGCATGGGGTCAAATGGCTGATCTAAAGGATTCTGAACTTCCTCAGTATCTGGGACCAAACTCTCCACACCCTCCCCTTTCCCTCTTCTTGTGGCCTCTCCAGTTGCCTGTTGTCCTTTTAGATTTCCTCCTTTTCCTCAGCTCTGTCTGCACAGTTTCTTTAGGGATTTCTTTAACCTCTTCACTCCTAGATGGTTCTCCCTCTTCTTCAAATAACCTCCTTTCCATCACCTCCATGACATTGGACTCTTACTTCCTCTGATCTCTCTATCCTGAAGTCCTGAAGACAAATCTCTTCCTTTCCCAGTCCAAAAATCCTTTACTACAAAGTGCACCTCATTCTCACAAGACAGAGGGTGCTGGGCCGCTATTCCCCAGCTTCTCACCATCCATTCCTGATGTATTCAGGAAATCCCACTTCGCCACTACTAATCACCCTGGGTTGAAACCAGGGGGTGGTTTGTCTTAGTACTTCTTTTCAGCAATCCAGCAGTCTTCTCTGTTGTCCTCTCCTTCACCCTCTTAGCAGGCCAAGACCAAGGTCAGGCCACTCAACTCTTGATCTTGGCCAAAAGGCAAAGAAGCAACTTCTGAGTTTTTTTTAGTTTTATTAAAACCACCTTCACCCCCTGGGCTCAACCCAGAGCGATGCAAGTGTTGGCTCGTTGTTTTCTGGTCGCCGCTGTCCCTTTCAGGTATCCTTTCTTGACTGGTCTTGCCTTCTTGAAGAAAAAGGTCTCTTCCACCTACTCTCCTCCGACACCCTTTTCGTCCCCCAGCAGAGCCGCCCAGCAGCGGTCATGCCACACACTGGAAGATCTTGGCCAAAAGGATAAGAATGGATTTTTTCTGTTATAAAACGGGATGAAAAACAAACACCTTACCTATTGCAATCCTACAAAACAACCCTCAACGCCATGTGATAAAATTCTTCCACTTCCTCTTTTGCTGCTGGAAAAACTCCATCTATACATCCCACCCCGTTCTCCTCACGATGTCAGCCTTGGCCTTCTGGAGCGTGCTAGTGACCGATACCTCCACTCCACGTTTAACCATCCTGCATTGATCCCAAACTCTCTGTGCAAACCCACATACCCAGAAAACATGTTGTACTGTCTCCTCATCTGAATAGCCCTGCCTTGGGCACTGGCTCTGTCTAGACAATCCACGGGCGTGCATGACAGCCCTAACTTGCAACCAACCCCACACACCGAACCAATTCGGGTCCTTTAGCCCGTTATCCAGTTCCCTGGGCTGGACCTCCTGCCAGATTACGTTGGACACCAGGAATTGCTGGTCTTTCAATGTGTTCGCCAGCTTATATAGCAGCCAATGATTCAATGCTGATTGTTCCCTGTCGCGCTTCCTGGTGCGTCTGCAGCCACTGCACTGTGTGACAGTAGTGCAGTGGAAGACACTCGGCTTTCGGGGTCGTATTGGTCCACTCAGTCAAGTGCCGCATACTTGCCACAAACCAGAGGCCCACAAAACAGCTGCACAGATGAGGTGGGTTATTATACAGGGTCACGCGGAGATTAGAGACAAAGGCGCAGTCCAGCTTGACCGGGAGGTCGGGGATTCCTCTTCCTCCCTCGCAGATTGGCCTGTACATGTCTGTTCTCCATGTGCTCATAGGCATTCCCCCACACAAAGGTCATCCTGACAAGCTCCTTCCTCCTCCATACAGGCAGGAGGTATATTACCACCAGGAGGAGTAACGGGCGAGCTCTCGATCTTCAACACCAGTGCCTTCCCTACCCAGGTAAAGGGACCTCTTCTGCCAGAGGCCCAACTTCTGGCTGACTTTCTGAAACCTGGCCTCCCAGTTCAGCCCTGAGGGGTCTACGGTATGAAACTGGACCCCCAAGACGTTCACTGGGTCAGATGTCTGCGTCAGTCCTCCTGTTGATCCCACGCCACGTGACCAGGTCCCAAAAAGCTTCACCATGCTCCTGTTCAGAACAGCATCGGTGCCATTGGAGAAATCTTCCACAATGCTCAATGCTCTTCCCAAACTTCTTTCTGCGCTCAGGAAGAGCGTAATGCCATCCGCATATGCGGCGATTTTAGCTTCCTGTCCCCCTCCACCTGGCACTTTTATCCCTACCACCTCTAGATCCATCCGCAATTGGTCCAACAGGAGTTTTAAGTATATGACGTACAGGAGCAGGGATAGATGGCAGCCCTGTCGCACACCACACCTTCTCCCACCATTCCATTGACACACACCGGGACTCTACATCCTTATACAGCTTTCTGACCCAGCTCACAAACATGTCAGGAAGGCCTTTCCATTGTAGGAGTGCCCCCAGGATGCCATGATGTACCCTCTCAAAGGCTTCCTTCTCCCCCTTCTTAAAGAACCACGCTGATCTTCATGGTGTATCCCATCTCTCTGCTCTCCAGGACCTTGTTGAGGACTTGCACAAGGATGGGCTCTACCTGTCCCCAAAATTTCCTGTAGAAATCAGTCAGCAGGCCGTCAATACCAGGGACAGTGTCCTTCTTTAGGCCAAACACTGCGGCTTTGAGTTCCACCCCGGGCACTACCTCCTCCAGGGCGGCAGGGTTGTCCACCACCTTTCCCATGCTGGACAGGATCCCGATCTCAATTGTCTTCGAGAACAGTGATGTGTAAAATCCTGTGGCGCACTTCACCATCTCGGGTGCGTCAGTAGATTCAGTGCCGTCCTCCTTCCTGATGCCGTCCTGTTGGCGCCTGACTGAGCCAAAGAACTGAGGTGAGCAGCCTTCTGCTCCCTCCCTCCAAACACCCCTCAGCCAAAAGAGAAAGCCTTTTGCCCACTGTAGCCACTTATCCCTGAGCCTCTAATCTGGGATGCTCTTTCACCATCAAAGGTGCCTCCCTGGTTAAACCTTGCATACAGTGCTTTGAGCTCGCCCTGGAGCCTCGTGCATTGGCGTTCCTCTAGGCTTTGCCAGATCTTGCAGTATCTCCTTGTTGCCACAGCGATTGTGCGCTTGCATGATTCCCACCACTGCACGGCTGACCCAAAGAGTTTCCTCCTCCCTTCACAATTGCTAAGCACTGCCACGATCCACCTCTGGGATTTCAATTTCCAATAACTGGCATGATTTTTTTCCACAAAATATACTTTATTCCGAAATAACATCTCAAAATGAAACAATCTCATGCAATAAAAACGTTTGGTACAGCGGTTATTGTCAGTTATCAATCCGGGGCGGATTTGCGCAATTAAGAGTCCCTCCAAGCCCTACCACATGTTCATTAATCCCTGTACAGCACCCAAAGTCCTTTCCAGCACTCCCTTGCCGTGGGGAAACCCCATTTGGCGGCGATGTGCTTAATCCTCCTCCTGAGGTCTGCCAGGATCCTCTCCTCCGCCTCCCTCGCTTCCCACTTTGTTGTGCCGGATGAGAGTGCTCCTTGCGTCCCACAGGCCTTTTTTCATGAGGGACAGCAGTAGCCACAGTAGGAACTGCGTCCTCTTGTCTGATCCGGTAGGTGCCAGCCCCAGCAGAATGTACTGGTAACTGAGCACCGCACCAGTACCCAGGAGTTGCATAATGTTGTCCATTCTGCCCCCACACCACTTTAGCAAAGGGGCAGCTCCAAAACACGTGCTCCTAAGTCTCCTCAGTGAAACACGTGTCCCGAGGGCAATGCTGATTCCTGGAGATTGAGTGTCTGTAGAGGACCCCGGATTCCTGGGGAATGAAATCCCCCCCAGGTTTCCGTTGACGTCTGCTGCCTACGTCGGAGTACAGTATCTTAATCCAGCGGTTGAAACTCTCTCCGAAACTGAAGCGTTCCAGCACCCTGAGCAGATAGCTGTGATTTACTGTCGAAGGCTTTCTCCTGATCCAGGCTGACCACCATCATGGGCACGTTCCGGTCCTCGGCCCAGGCAATGGCGTCTCTGGTCAGCTGGAGGTTCCAGCTGACGGATCACCCTTCCACCCCACACGTCTGATCTCTGTCGTTGATGTGAGGGAGGTCAGTTCTCAGTCTGCCGGTCAAAAACTTGGACAGGATCTTTACGTCCATGCAGAGCATCGTGATAGGTCTCCAGTTTTTGAGGTTAGCGGCGTCTCCTCCCTTGAAGAGCAGAGAGTGTACCGAGTTTCCCCCGGCGGAAGATCTCCTGCGCCACTTCCACCAGATCTGCCGCCAGGGTGTCCCAGAAGCAGGTGTAGAATTCCTTGGAGTCCGTCCGGTCCCGGCACCTTGCCATTCTCCACGGACAAGAGCGCCGCCTTCAGCTCCTCGGCTGTGATCGGACCCTCCAAGTCCTCCCTCACCTCCTCCGGTACTCATGCCTTCAGCCCCTCTAGAAAAGCATCGCCTCCTTCCACCTTCATCTGCTTTTCTGAAAAGAGCTCCTTGTAGAAATAGGTGGCTGCTTCTACATTGTCGCTCTCGTCCAGCACTTCCTCTCCATCTCCCCGTCTCAGGCTGCAGATCATTTTTCTGGCTCCTCAGACCTGATTGACGAAATAGGAGGAACAGGTTTCATTATTCTCATAATGCTTCCTTTGTGCCTTTACCAGGAAAGCCTTGGCTTTCTCGGTGTGTAGGTTGCAGAGCCTCTCCTTTAAGTCCCGTGCCCAGGCTGAATTGAAAGCTCCTCCCCCGTTAGCCAAGCTGTACTCCTCCTCTAGTTGTTTTTGGAGTCGTGCAGCTTCCTTCCTCTCCCTGACCGCCTTCCGTCTGCAGTACGTCTGCGCTAGGGTTCGGGTCCTGTCCTTCACGGACTCCCACCATTCTGCCACGGAGCTGTAGCCGTCTTTGATGTCGACCCAGCTCACGTAGTCGTTACGGAACAGTGCTCTGAAGTCGTCTTCTTCCAGTACCCATGACCAAATGCTGGCAGGTTGGCGTTAGCCACCACCGTCACACACTTGTGGTCGGAATACCACACTGGGGACACAGTCACCGACTCCAGGGAGCAGGTCATGTGCAGGAAGATGTAGTCCAGGCAGTTGCACACTTGGGAGTTTCGCCACATTGTTCTGGCGTCGCGTCTGAAGCCGTCCACCAGTAGCTTGAGTAGCCGAGCTGGCATCGCTCCCCTTCTCCCAGTCAATGTTGAAGTCCCTGCCGAGTACCACCTGTCTGTTGGTGGCGCAGCAGCTGGCCAGGTCAGCAAATGCTTCCTTCCGGATAGAGGGTTCCGTCGGAGCATAGACGTTAATTGCTCTCAACTTCTGCCCCCTCCAGTCGATGTCTGCGACCAGGATCCATCCCTGCACCACCAAGAACGAGGAAACCAGCGTCATCTCTGTTTCCAAGGAGGATTCCCCCTCCAGAAGAGTGGACCCCTCCTACGCTCCAGCATGATTCTCCCTTCGTTCATTCCCTGGTGAATGTCCACTTGTCGCTCTCATCCTTCAGGTGGACCTCCTTTAAGAAACAAACTGAGAGACTTTGAGGCCAGATCATGAAAGACTCCCCGTCTTTTCACCGGGTCTCTCAGCCCTCTCACATTTGATGTCAGGAAGGTAAGTTTCACTGTCATGATTAAACAAGTGAAAATGTAACCTCCTCTCTGTGTACTTACATTGGAACTGGCAAGTCTACATCTGGGCACAGTTTAGCCTAGATCTAACTCCTCTCATTTGGGTCCTGGGGGGCATGTGCTGGGCTCCCTCCAGGTCTCGCTGGGGACTGAAAAGTAAAAATGCTGGACAGGTCCAGCTCTACCATGAGTTCTGGCTCCAAAGCGGCTTTAAAGTAGTCCTCATCTTCCTCATTGATACTCTCCACCACTACTTCGAGAAGGCTCTTTTCTTCCCTTTCCTCGGTTGTTTCGGGGACCTCCAGTTGCTCCTGGTCCTCGGTGGGAGGGGGTTTCAACTTCCTGGGCTGCCTCCTCCTGTTGTCCTTGGGCCTCGGTGGGTGTTCCACTTCCTGGGTTCCCTTCTCCTGTTGTCTTTGGGCCTCGGGGTAGAGGGTTGTCTCGTTTCCCATAGTACGAGGATAATGTTCTCCCTCACCACTCTTCTTCTGGCCTTCCGATGGTGGGTCCGCTCTGCTTCTCTTCTCCCGCTTCCTCTTTCCTTTCTTGGTGGGAGTTATCCAGGGCCCTTTCTCCGGTCGGCCAACTTGTGGCTCCACTGTGGCTGGAGGTGTGGCCTCGGCGGTTTCGGTTCTCTGCGGGGGAGGTGCGGGTTCTTTGTTCTCACCTCCCTCTCTTTGTGTCGAGACCGGTTTCTGCTGGTCGGCTTCCACTACCTGTGCAAACGAAGGTTTGCTTACCTTATATTGGCGAAGGAGGTGTCCCTCGGCACTGCATCCATCGCACATCTTGGCAGCCCGGCAGTTTTTGTCAGGTGCCCTTTTTTGCAATTGTGATATCAGAGGATGTCACGTGTTGTCCTTGTGGCCGGACTGTCTCCACTTCTTGAACATTTACATACCTCCCTAGGAAAGCTGTTATCGGTTCCATTGGCACAAAGGTATTGTATGTGTGGAATGTTAAGGTCCTCTGGTTCATCTTCCTCATTGGTTCCGGCCTGAAATCGGAGAAACTGGTGTGCTTACCTTTCTCTGATCAGCTTTGTTGCCTTCTCATATGAGGAGTCCGTGGCCATGTAGGCCTCAATGTATTTCTCTACCTTGTTGTCTTGAAGGCAGTCGAGATCTTCAGCCACCATTTGCATGAGCTGTCTCGGGAAGGTCATGAAAAAGGTCTTCGCAGTTGGCATTGTCCCTCCTTTTTTTTTTGTCCAGTGGAACCGAATCAGTTTGCTCATCTGCTATTGATTTTCTTGTTCCTGAAACAAGGAAAACGCCCGGGAGCCGAAAAGGGGCCTGCCTGCCTGGCCAGAAAGTCGGGACGCAGGAGAGTGAACAGAGGGAGGACAGAGACAGGGAGAGAAAGATGCACAGATGGACAAGAGATGAGACCGTAGAAGAAGGAGCTCCAGTCCACCTTGCTTGCTGACTGGCTGGCTACGTCCGTCTTTTCACCGCTGAGAGAAGGTAGTGCACTGTTCCTGGAGGCGCTGCAATACCGGGCCAATGCGTGGAGAGGACGAAGCAAGCTCCTGATCTGGCTCCCTGTTCCAAAAATTCGTTTAATATGTGGTCCCCCAATGGGGGACGTATCGGAAAATAAACTGATGAGAACAGATTTTTTTTATTAGAAAATACAAAATTACAATCAAACCATATCCCCTAGAACTCAAACTAACTCCCAGAAATCACCCCAAAGAAAACAGCCCCTTCCAGCATTCCATGGCGATGTTGTGGTGCACCTTCCAGGTGACGCTGTCTCCCAAAATACCACTTCTTTGCTTCACCAGGTCCTTCCAAGAACCCAATGGTAAAATTTAACCAGACTAATTACCAGCCACAGTAGGAACCCATGGTTCCACTTGCGTGGTCTCGGGACTCCTCTGGTGGCTGGTCAATATAAAATCACCCGACACCCGCGTGCACAAATCCCTGCAAAAACCCCACACCCTTTGTGCAAAGTTAAACCCCCAGAAAACATGCAAGACTGTTTTGGGTTCAGAACAATCCGGGCGGGGACACCTGTTGTCTGGAGAGACCATGGCTATGGAGGATCTCTCTAACAGGCAGGCGGTTCCAGATGGTAAGCCAGTTCAGGTCTCCGAGTCTATTATCCAGGCCCACGGGTTGGATTTGCCGCCAAGCCTCTTCTGAGACCCCGACCACCGCTGGGGCTGTCCTTGTCACCACCACCCTGTACATGGCCCTGTGGTCTAGTAACGCCTGTGCTTCCTTGGCTTCAGAGTGCCTCCTCAGCCACTTAACGGCATGCCCATAGTGCTGGGGCAATCGCTCAGCTCTAGGCGTCCTGTTAGTCCAGGCCACAAGGTGCCTCACAGGGGTGGCCACCCACAGCTTCATAAAATAGACGCACAGGTGGTCAGGGTCTTCGTGGAGGGTCTTACACAGACCCACCACGAACAAGGTGTCAAGTTTGGCTGGCAAATCTGGGACAGCTCTCCCCCCTTTCTCTATCGGTCTACACATCCACCCGGCCGCTGCACTGTGCACTTGGCCCTATTTAGGCAGGACCCAGTGCTGGCTGGATGATCTTCCATCAGCTCAAGTACTTGGCAAATGCTCCCGTCAGACGTTAGGAACAGAGAGATGTCATCGGCATATGCTGCGACCTTCACCTGTTCACCCCCGCTGCCAGGGACTACCACGCCTTCAATCAAAGGCTCCTTACAGATTGCATGGAGGAGGGGCTCGGAGTAGAGGACGTAAAGCAGGGGAGACAGGCACTCTGGCTCCCAGCCTCCCGTTAATACTCACCGTGGACACGACTCCGTTATAAAGGGTCTGAATCCATCTGACGAAGGCGTGGCCCACGCCCAGCCGTATCGGCACCTCCCAGAAGAAGGCATGGTGGACCCTCTCAAAGGCCTTACTCTGGTTGAGGCTGACCAGCATGAGCGCCAGTCTGCGATCTTCCACCCATGCCACCGTGTCCCTGATGAGGTGGAGGTTCCAGATGATCCTCTGGCCCTCCACACTGCAGGTTTGGCCAAATCTGGCATAACCTTCCTCAGCTGGTTACCGAACACCTTGGCAAGGATCTTATAATCGGTGCAGAGTAACTGAATCAGCCTCCAGTTTTCCAGATCGGTCTTATCACCTTCATTATAAATGAGGGACAACACCCCAACCTTCATGGTTGTCCCCTACCTGCAGTATCTCAAAGACCTCCATAAGCATCGGCTGCAGGGAATCCCAGAAGACAATGTAGAAATCCGTGGGCAGGCCATCGACCCCTTGGGCAGTTCCCCTGCGCAGGCCGACCGCCGCTTTTAGTTCGGCGGCGGTCAGACCCCCACCTAGGCCTCGGTTGACCCTGGCTCTCCCTCCAATGCCCATCAACCGGTCCTCCCACCGGCTCGAGTCCATGGGTTTCAGAGAAAAAGGACCTGTAAAACTCCGAAGCACACTCTACCGTCTGTGGCCCCTCGCTCGTTGTCGTGTCATCGGCCTGGCATAGCACTTCGAAGTTGGTCCTTGCCTGCCACGCCCAGACAGTGCTGAAGAAGCAGGACAAACATTTTTCCTCGTTTTCGATCAGGTCGCCCTTTGGCCTAAACAAAGTATTTCGCCCGCGAAGACCAGGTTTCTTTCAGACAAGTTCTGATCTCCACGGCTCTCTCTGCATCGAAGGGACCGCCCCCATTAAAGACCACGTACACCGCCTATAGCTCTCGCTGTAGATGAGCCAGAGTCTCCCTGCCCACCGACCTCCTGTGCCGGCAATAACTTATAGAGGCCTTGGCTATGGCCTTCTTACAGGCCTCCCACCAGAGGACCGCTGTTGCAAAAATTCCACCTCTTCCTCTGGAAGCTGCCCAACAGGTCCGCTATCCGGGCGAAATATTTTTCGGACAGGACCTGTGTGTTCAGCCTCCAGTACTGGGTTTTGAAGGGGGAAACCTCAGGGATCATGGTAACAGGCAGCAAGAGGAGATCAAAGAACCAAACCAGAACTACCCACCTGGACTGGATTACCCCCTTTAGGTTGGTGAAAACATAATCCAATCATCTGAAACGGTTCCGCCCGTTGCTCCAGGTGTAAGCCTTAGAGGCTTGGCCAAATCCCTTGAAACAGTTAAATTGGTGTAACAACTCACACAGTGCACTCACACCCATCCCGTGCACGTCACTTACATCAATGTTAAAATCACCCCCCATCAGGATGGAGTAGTTGGTGAAAAGTAATGGCTCTAGCTCTTTTAGGAAAGTTGCCTGCCAGTCCATATACCCCAATCAGCCAGACCCATACCTCGTCCCACACCCCATCAACTACTAATACGTCCGGGGACGAAATCAGACGTCCTGCAGAGAATCACCACCCCTGAAGAGTGCACCCCCCACGCCCCCCCCACTCCACCAAGAGTCCCCTCTGCGCCAGTTGTTCTTAAACTCGAGTACATCCCTCCCCGACCCCAGGTGCACTTTTTGGGTGAAGCAAAAGCTTAAGTGTCTTTCGGCAAGGTCTTCGAAGACAGCGGTGTGCTTAACCTTGCTTTTTAAGCCCCTGACGTTGGTCGAGCAGACAGGGCCGGCCACCCATGGGGAAGGGAAAGGAAGCCTGTGCTCAAGGGGACTCATTCTGGGTGTTCTTGGGAGGGGTCTCAGGTGCACCGGTTCAGGAGGTTCTCTGGGCCCGGGCTCCCCACGGAACTCCCCTCACTTGGTGACAAGAAGTGAGATATTGAGGGGGAGACCGGATTGAAGAAGGGCTCCCCGTCCAGGTTCAGCAGGCCACTAGGGGTTAGGAAATCACTCGTTCCGGATTCAAACGAGGCTTTGTAATGGGGGATTGCCCCCTCCCCAACCGTGAGGCCCCGGGGCGGTGCGACAAAACCAAGGGGGGGTATTGCTCCCCTTTCTTCTTCCTCTTCAGGTTGAGGACCAAGCCTCTCCTCTTCTTCTCCCATCTCTTCCGACCCTTGCTCGTCCAGATCGGTGTCGGGTTCCTCTTTGGCCAGTCCCTATTCTTCCTCTGATCCCCTGTCCACCCTGGTTCCATTTTCCTCGGACTCTTTGGGGTCGCCCGAGCAGACTGATGCTTCCTTGGGCTTCTTTTCTGCCTCCCCTGCACCCTCATCGTCCAACATTTCTCTCTTTTCTTCTTTGTCTTCTTTTTCTTCCTGGTGACCGACCATGCTCTCCCTGAGGAATCCTCCTCACTGGTTCCCTCTTCTGATTCCACGGGCGGTAGGTTGTCAGCCAAGTGGTTCTGGTGTTTCACCCTCTCCGCCCCTACAGTTGTCTGGGACTCCAGGGCTGGACCTGGCAGCGGCACGTCATCTTCTACCTCGTTCTGCTTGCCCATCGTCCAGGTAAGTGTATCCGTTGCCTTGCCTCCCCTGCTCCACTGATGTTCCCGCTTGCTCTTAGGTCTCACCCGAAAAGACCAATGCAAAGCTGCATGTCTTCTTGGTCAGGTCCTGTATAAGTGACCTTGCCCGCCGCACAGATTGCATACCAGGCCATGGCGGCACGCTGTCACCATATGCCCGATCCGGCTGCACCACCTGCAGAGCTCAGTCTTGCAATCCACTCCTAGATGGCCCTCCTGTCCACACCTCCTGCAGGTTTTTGGCTGTCCGGGGTAAACCAGGTATCCTCTGGTAGGCCCGATGTTGAAGGTGGCCGGGGGGTGCAGCACACCCCCAGATGGCAGGGCTGGAACCTCGCCATGTAACGTCTTTTTGCCGTCCAGATGTCCTCCTTTTCCAAGACGCCCTGGACGTCTACAAACCGCTTCAGGAAGGTAAGGATGTCCGACTCCGGCACATGGGGGTTGAACATATAATAACTCAGCCTTATACCATACCCTGAGAACTTCTGATTCTGAGGTCACCGTCAGATCATACAGATTTTTGTTCTCAAAGTCCCATATAGCCAAAATGTCAGTTTTCCTGACTCCCAATACTTCATACATAATCTTTTTCTCAAAGGTCTGCCTCGCCATTCATTCTGCTTGATGTTCTTGATCATTTAGGACGAAGCGCACCTCACCTCACGGGACAGAGGGCGCCCGGCCGCCGAGAAGGAAGGCAACTCACCCGGTGCTTCCGTAATCTGGGAGCCCCACCTGGGGCCCAGAGTGATTCCAGTGGTGGCTCAGATCTTCCTGGACTTCGCTGTCTTTGCTGGGTGTTCTTCCGCCCAATTGCCTCCTTGTTGCCTTCCTTGAATGGAAAAAAAAGTTCCCTCTGGTAGGATCCGCCGACTCTTCTCGTCCTTCAGCAAGCCCTCCAGCCGCGATCAACCCACGCGCTTTGGATCTTGGCCAAAAGGCCGAGAAGCAATGCCCCTAAAGGTGCGGACCGACATGCGGGCATCCTGCTGGCGCACAGTGGCACAGGCCGACTCCTCTGAAGCACGGGACTCACGCAGCTGCCGGCTTCCCTGCAGCCAGAGGCCTGCCGCCGTACTCTGCTCCCCCTCTCCCTTGCCTTCCTGCCTGTCCCGGGCGGGTGCCCTTAGCTTAGGCCCCTCCCACCGGCAGCAGCTGTGCCGAGCGAGCTGCAAGCGAGAGTGGACTGTCAGCAACTGCGGGCAGAGGCAAGGGGCAGCTTTCTCGTGAGGGACGGGGGTGGACACATGCACACGCCTGCCTGCCTGCCAAAAAAAGAAAAAGGTGTATATACTAAGGTTTTTGGAGGGAAAACGCCTGGCTGTTGAAAGGGGCCCGCCTGCAAGGACAGACACACACAACCACCCACCTCCTTCCCTGGAAAAAAGATGAAAAAACTAAGTTTTTTGGTTGGAAAATGCATGGGAGCCGAAAAAGGAAAAAGGAGCTCCAGTCCACCTCGCTTGCTGGCAAGCTCCTGATCCAGCTCCCTATTCCAAAATCTGTTTCATATATGGTCACTGATTTGGGCATTCTTAACTAAACCATTTTGCGCCTTCCACAAGTCCAGCTTTACAGAACTCATTAGTACCCACAATACCCAGCCTGTTTCCCATGGATACATTTCTTTTTTTAAACCATATAAAACCATATTTAGGGTGATTACAAAATTCAATGTGATCACAGACAGCAGGCTACATTTTGCCCACATTCTCCCCGCAAACTCACAGTCCTAGAACACGACGTATAGTTTCCAGTTTAGTACATTGCGCTCTCGGACAAAGCGTTTGTAAAGTTAATTTGTGTTGTAACAGAAAGAATAAGGTTCTGGATCCCGAGATGAAGTTAAACAGATGAGTTTATTGCGTGCAAGGAACAATAAAGCCGAAGTCTTGTTTCCCGCAAGAAACAACTAAACCAAAGAATTGTTCGATGTGCTGGTACAAACTTTTAGGTTATATAGTCCTTCCTTCCTGCTTCGGACGTCGTTCTGTTATGGTAAAGAGGGGGGGTCATGGTATTTGGCCAGTTAAGAGACCCTGGCCAAATGGTCAGTTTAAGATTACGCCCCCAGGGGGTTCCTGGCTCGCATCTTTAATCCTTATCATTTAACCCCCTTCCTTGCCATAAACCCCTGTTGCTTAGAAGTCTAATTTTCAGGCAGAACTGACTTAAGTTAACCCTTTTTACATCTTGTCTCTTACTTCAGTCAAGATTTACTAACATCAATGGGAGCTTTCTATCGTCCACCCACTCCACCACATCTCTCACTAGCTGCAGATTCCAATCCATCTTCCTCCCTACAACTGCACAGGTCTGGTCCTCTCGTACCAGGTGCTGCATGATGTTTCGCAACCTTCTACCCAGAACTCTTGCAAGGATCTTGTAGTCCGTACACAACTGTATAGGCCTCAAATTGTCGAGCTTAGACTTATCACCTTTCTTTTTGAAGATCAATGCAAGTATTCTGGTCTTCAAGGACGGTCCCATCTCCCAGAGCTCAAAGACTTCAATAAACACTTGTAATAAGAATGGTTCCAGTTGTTCCTAAAAGGTGTTGTAAAATTCAATGGGCAAGCTGTCTACCCCAGGGGCAGTACCTTTGCGTAGGCCCCTCATGGCTTCTCTTAATTCCCCAGATGTAATGGGGGAGTCCAAACCCAAATCCTCCTGAATCTTGGCTTGCACTTGTGCTGTTAACCTACTGCACACTTCACCATCCACCTGTTTCTCGGTGAAGAGGGCTCCATGATAATCCGTGGCAAGCTCTAGCATTCCAGCGGTATCTTCTACCACATCCCCATTCTCCCTCACCAACTTTTCCATTACGGTTCTCTCCTGTTGCATCCTTACCAGATTGAAGAATTGGGATGTGCACTTCTCCTCTTCTTCTATCTGGGTGCCCCTTAACCGAAATAGGAATTTCTTGGCACGTTGCATCCATTTTGCCCGGAGCACAGATCGCACCCTGGTGGCAGCCTCCAGGTCAAAGTTGCCCCTCAGATTGGCCTCCTCGTAAATCCTTTCCAACTCTATCTGAAGGCTGGTCAGTTCTTTCTTTTTGGCCTGTCGGCGGGTAGTGCAATAATCTATTGAGATCTTGGCGATTGCCTGCTTACAGGCCTCCCACCAGCTGGATGCTGTCCGGAACTGTCTTCGATTCCCTGCGAAATGTCCGAGCAAACGAATAATGCGGACCTGGTATTCCCTATCTCCTATCACTGCTTTATTTAATTTCCAGTAGTTTGACTGGAAACCATTCTTTCCAGCTTCAAAGGTTACAATCAATAAAGCATGATCAGAATACCATGAGGACACAACTACTTTACTTTTAATCTCTAGATGTATATTATAAAATATATAGTCTAGCCGCCTTCTCGTTCCCCGATTATTAACCCATGTGAAATGTTTTAATCCCGTGAAACAGTCTTTTAATTTGTACCCAGCTATAATTTCCCTTAGTGCACCAACCCCTCCACCTTGAGTGTCTGTTAAATCAATATTTAAGTCTCCACCCAAAATCACACCTCTCTCCGTGAATAAAGCCAACTCCAAATCTTTCAAAAAGTCCCCCTGCATTCCCCTGTCTGCGGGGGCATACGCCCCGATCACTCTGTGCCATGTCTCTCCAACTTCTGTCCACTATTAAGTCTTCCTGGGACTAGTATTCGAATCTCCTGAGGCGCAGCCTCCGGTACTACAGAGAATACCTATTCCAGAGGAGTGAACTCCTCCCGCACTCCACCAAGACCTTCCATTAGTCCACTCCTTCTGGAATTGCTCAGCCTCCTTGTTCCCGGCCAGATGTACTTCCTGCAACACACAAAAGTCAATACGCCATGCCTTGATCTCCACAAAAACCGCTGTTCTTTTCGCCTTATTCTTCAGGCCTCGTACATTAATAGTTGCTTCAGTGAGAGTCATGATGGCTCATTAGAGCGCTCACTGTCCATTTCATCCACCAAAGGGGCAGTCGAGGAGCTGAGCGACCCCATGATACTCTGTGGGCTACCCTGTCCAACCGGTGCCGGATTCCCCAGATATTCCATCTCTTTGGCTTCTTCGTCCTCCATCTCGGATTCTTCTGCCCGTCCCGGCGTATCAGGTAAGCACGTGGCGTATGGACTCTCGCCTTCTTCGAAACAGGCACTAGAGAATATCGACTGTAGGATACAGTTGCCTGCACCTGCTGCCCTGTTGGTAAAGTCCCTTCCATGTCTTCTGAATCTTCTTGTCCTTACTGACAGGTCTCTAAGGCCTCCCCACCGCCTTCATCTTCTGTCCCCATCTTCTTCTGCCGTCGCGGCCCCTGTTCTCACTTTCTGCTACTTACCCTCAGTGGAAGCCTGTTCATCACTGTCCACCTGCTGCCTCTTAGGGTGAGTTTTCTCTTGGCTCGCCTCCGTGCTGTCCCCCGCCTGTTTGTCTTCTGATGCTACTTCAGGTTCTTTCTCCTTAGGGGCCTCAATCTGTTCCAGTTGCTCATTGGGCTGGTCATTCAGTTGCTGTTTCTGCCGCTGCTGGTAGGCTTGTTCCACGGTTCTTCCTCCTCTCCCTCTTGGACTCCGTATGTACCTCACGCCATCCAGGTTCCTCTTCATCCCCATCATCTCCCACCCCCACAGCTTCCTCCAAACCCCCTTTCTTTGCCGCTACAAAAGTCAAATCCCTCCAGTAGTACTTACACATATGGCTCTCATCACTGCACAAGGAACATACTCTGACACGACAATTCTGGAGCCCGGTCCACACGCGGAAGCCACGATTTTTACCTGCTCACCTCCACTGCCCGTTACTACCACTCCCTCGATCAGGGGATCCTTGTGGATCGTGTGGAGGAGGGGCTCAGAGTACAGGACGTAGAGGAGCGGCGACAGGGGGCAACCCTGCCTCACCCCTCGACTGACCAGCACCCCTACTCCCAACCTCCCGTTGATACATACTCGGGATACAGCCCCGTTGTACAAGATTTTGATCCACCTGATGAAGGCGTGGCTCAAGCCAAGCCACGCCAGCACCTCCCAGAGGAAGGCATGGTGGACCCTATCAAAGGCCTTGCTCTGGTCGAGGCTGACCAGCATGAGCTCCAGTCCACGTTCTTCCACCCAGGCTACCATATCTCTGATAAGGTGAAGGTTCCACTCCATTTTCCGGCCCTCCACGCTACAGGTCTGATCTCTACAAACCAGATCTGGCATAACCTTCCTCAGCCGTCTGCTCAGTACCCTTGCTAATGTTGTAACGGAAAGAATAAGGTTCTGGATCCCGAGATGAAGTAAAACAGATGAGTTAATTGCATGCAAGGAACAATAAAGCCGAAGTATTGTTCCCCGTACCAGTACAAACTTTTGGGTTATATAGTATCTTCTCCGTTTCTGATGTCACTCGGTCTGATGGTAAAGAGGGGGGTTCATGGTATTTGGCCAGTTTAAGAGGTCCTGGGCAAATGGTCAGTTTAAGATTAAACCCAGGGGGGTTCCTAGCTTGCATCTGGAATCCTTATCAGTTAACCCCCTTTCCTGCCATAAACCCCAGCTTGTGATTTAGAAGTCTAAACCTCATACAGAAAGGATTAAATTTAAACCCCCGTCTTCACATCTTTCTGCATTCCCCCCTTATAAAATACGGCATACGTCAGTGTAGCCTGTTTTTATACATACAATGTCAGGGCAGATCTTTCCTTTCTAGGTGAACAGGTATGTATTGCCATGACATTGTACGTTCCACAGTTATAGCAAGATGTGATACATGTTTTTGTGCATGTGATGGTTACAATTACACATATAAGCAATACTATTCCTACAAATAAACACTGTAAAAAGGACCCAATTCCCCAATTTTCAGTACAATAGTCCTGATATTTCTGTCCCTCATTGTAAATGTGTTGGGCCAGATCTGAGATGTGCTCAGAATTATCAGGAGTATATGTGTAGCATTCAGTGCCAATTACTGCACAAGTTCCTCCTTGGGCCGCAAGTACATAATCTAAAGCTAGTCGGTTTTGCATGGCCACTGTTCTGAGGGCTACCATCTCATCATTAACAGCCTTCAGACTAGATGAGGTAGAATTTGCTAATTCCTCTAAAGTCGAGGCCATTTGAATTAACTCTTGACTCAAAGTTCATACCGGCTTGTGGAAATATTATACCTAAATAATATTCCCAATCAGCCAGTTTTCTTTGTGGTCTGTGGTTAGGTCCAAAGGGGCTGTGGGTTTGAACATGGATATGAGGAACCACATATCCTAAATAACATGATCCAGACCACTGGGCTGGCAACCATGGGTAGGCTCGTTTTCCACAAAAGAAGTATGTTCCGTTTGGTGCTCCCCATGCCTCTGAAAATAAGAAGCTTATACCGAATTGTGGGGTGTGCCGATCCCATCCTGGAATTTGGAAGGTAGAGGTAGATATATCTGCAGCGATGGTAAGGTTGCAACGACTCCATCCAACCAAGTGCAGGCCATTAGTGTGCTGAAAACATGTTTCCCTCACGTTCCTTATTTAGAGTCAGGTATGGTGGTGTATGGCTTCTGTTATATTTAGGAGCGTAAGAGCCTGTGAAACCCGTGGGCTCTAAGCCTCGCTCCTGTAGATATTGTAATGTTGTGCAGGTTAAAGTCGTGTTATGGCAACCCCCACAGTTTGTCATATTAAAATCTCCTATATTATCTCTCCAAATGATCATGCTTATTACTTCCTCGAGACGCCAAGGAATGGCCCCCATAGGAAGTCCTCCCTGTACATATTTGGGTAATGCAGCACACACCCAGCAGGCACTTTGGTTGGTTTTCTTGGCTGTCAGATAGGAGAGGCCTAAAAAGGAATTAATTCAATGTTTTCCTTTGTGGGAGTGACGTTCATTAATCCCTGTGGAACATGGTCCTACAGCAACCATTAACGTTATTAACAGAAATGATTTCATTCTGAGTCTGCAACTGGGGATGAGGCTCGTCGGCAGTGTGACGCGTGGATCCAGCGATCTTTTCCTTCCACTCAAACTGCAGACTCGGTTGTCAACAGGATCTGGTAGGGTCCGTCCCCCCTGGGCTGGAGAACCTGTGAGGGAAATTTCCTGAACCTCACCCACTCTCCTGGGATGAAGTCGTGTCCTCCTTCAGGTGGTGGTCCCCACGCCTCCAGGACCTGTTCGCGGGCTCCTTGGGTGGCCTCTGTCAGCAACTTGCAATACTGTAACAGTGAATCAGTTGGTATACTCAAGTCCACTTTGTCATGTCCTGGAGAGTCACTCAGTCTCAAGGGACGCCCCGTGATCACCTCAAAAGGGCTCAGCCCCACAATTCGGTTTGTCCCAGCACGGATGCTGCACAGTACGGCGGGCAATGCATCCACCCAGGGGATCCCTCCCAGGTGGTACTTTGTCAATTTAGCTTTCAAAGTTCGGTTCACCCGTTCCACCATGCTGGAGGACTGCGGGTGATGAGGGCAATGCAGGTCCCATTTGATCCCCAGTAGGTCTGCCACCACCTGACACACTTTTCCAGTAAAATGTGTGCCCTGGTCTGAGTCTATGCAACACGGGAGTCCCCATCGGGGAATGACTTCCATCACCAAGATATTTGGCAGTTGTCTGCGCAGTCTCTCGTTTGACAGGGACAGCCTCCACCCATCTAGAAAACTGGTCCACCATCACTAGGAGGCCTGTTTTCCCTTTACAGGGTGGCAGTGAACAATAGTCTATTTGCCAGTGTCTAAAGGGCCCCTCGGGTGCAGGACGTCGAAGATTAGGAGCCCGAACAGGCGGTGCTTCAGAGGCTTTTTGGCACTCTCCACAGCGTTGCACCACATCAGCTGCGAAGGGTGTGAAGCCTGTGCCCACCCAGCTCTGAGCAAAGCATCGAGTCATTTGGCTAACTCCTGGGTGCCCTGTGGAGTGTATTTGCTGTGCCAGGTAGGGCATTAGTTGCTTGGGGCAGGCGGGTCTGCCTGTTCGCTGGCACCTCTAGGTCCCATCCTTCTGCAGCCCCACATTGCGTTCCATCCAGGTCCATTTCTCAGTCCTTGGGGCCTTGGTCTGGAGCTCGCTGAGCTGTTCTGTACGGAGTGCCTGTATGTTCACTGTGCAAACTGAAATAATCTGAAGAGGTTTTTCTATAGACCACTACTCCCACTGCCCCAGGGCAGCTTGACGTGCTGTCCAGTCTGGCAGCTTATTGCCCCTGTCTTCAGGAGTGTCCTCTCTGCTGTGGCCCTTACATTTGACCACAGCTACCTGCTTTGGGAGTTGGAGAGCCGCAAGCAGCTCAGACACCAGATCCGCGTTCTTTACCGTAGTGCCAGCAGAGGTTAAAAAATCCCTATTACTCCATAACCTTCCAAAGTCATGGCATACTCCAAATGCGTATCGTGAGTCTGTGTATATTGTGGTGGTCTTGCCTTTTGCTAATTTACAGGCTTCCACCAAAGCTTTCAGTTCAGCTCGCTGTGCAGACGTGGGTACCTCAAATCTTCCCCCACATTGGATATCATGTTTTGTAGTCGCAGCCCAACCCGCTTTCCTCTCCTCACTAGAATTTATGAATGAAGTTCCATCAGTGAAGAGGATGAGGTCTTCATTCCTTAGTGGTTGCTTGGCTATTTTGATGCCCTCATCTTCTCCCATTGCCCAAACATCACAGCTGTGTTCTAACATATAGGCTTCTAATGGGTCAGGTAACAATGTGGCTGGATTTAGAGCTCCTTCACGTTCAATGGTAATATCTGGAGCCTCTAACAAGACTTGCCACTTGCTCCATCGTATCGCATTAACCTGACTGACCCGATTCAGGGACATGAGGATGTGTACCGCATGTGGGCATCGAACAATCAGTTGTTGATCTAGCACTGTTATTGACTGCCTGTACTGCTAGACAGAAGGCCTGAACGGCTCGTAGACATGGTCCCCAGCCCCTGGCTACCTCGTCCAAGGATCCAGAGTAATACCCTACTTGGCGGTACCTACCCCCATGTTCCCATGTTAGTACAGCTGTCCAAAATCCATTTTTTTCCACTTACGTAGAGGTAGAATGGTTGATCTATCTGAGGAAACCCCAATGCAGGAGCCTGTAACAGAACTTGTTTTAAATCATTAAAAGCATGTTCAGCTTCAGGACTCCAAGCAATAGGATCAAGGGACCTCCCTCCCCCCTTTAATAGGTCTGTAAGTGGTTTGGCCCTTTCAGAAAAAGCATCAACCCAATTTCTATTGAAATTGCACAGACCCAGAAATTATTGGAGCCTTCTCACCGTATTGGGACTAGGGTGTGTTCGGATTGCCTGGGCCCGATCTTCTGTCAATTCCTTTTTTCCCTGACTAATCTTCTGTCCCAAGTAAATTATGGTGTCTAGGCATAACTGTGCTTTGCTATAACTAGCCTTGTGTCCTTTTTTAACCAAATGGTCGAGAATAATTTGGTGGTCCTTCTTGTGGGTTTCCTCGTCAGGAGACGCGATGAAAATATCAACATATTGGATAACGACGGAAGACACTGGAGGCAACTCCCGGAGATGCCTCCAAAGTGCCATGTGATACACGGTGGGGCTGTTACGAAACCCCTGTGGTAACCTGGTCCTAGTATATTCTTCTCCATCTACAACAAAAGCGAACCTATCTTGTACCTCTGGGTGTAGAGGAACAGACCAGAACCCGTTAGCCATGTCAATTACTGAAAACACCTGGTGCTCAGGGGTCAGCAGTTGAAAAATAGCAGAGGGATCTGCTACCAAGGGGGTGAGACGGTTGATGTGTTGATTAGCTTTTGAGTAATCAACTGTGAATCGCCATGCTCCGCTGGCTTTCTTTACGGGCCATATTAGACTGTTGCTTGTACTATGTGTTTTTCGTACAATGCCTTGAGCCAATAGTTTTGTATTACTGGTCGAACCCCTTCCTCTGCCTCTTTGTTGATTTTATATGGCTTTGTGTATGGCGATTTCCCAGTAAATGTGGCGGGTTCCATATCCAGAAGCCCGCATTCGTCCTTATCCATAGTCCAAATTGAATGCCCTTTTAGTTTCTTTTTGGAGGGACCAGATGTTTACCTCCACCCTCTCCTCATGTACAGTTAATGTAACCCTTTGTAGGTATTTCAGAGCATCCCATCCCAACAGATCTGGGGTAGGTCCTACCCACATGACAGCGTTAAATGTTACCTTCCCATCTCCTAGTCTAATCTTGAGTTTTTGGGTTTCTCCGAGTGTTATTCGATTGCCCCCTACACCAGTGGCCTCCAGGTCCTTCCCTGTGAACATGACACCACACCGTTTGGCTGACTGTTCAGATAAACAAGATAATTGAGCCCCAGTGTCCCATAAAAGTGACATTTGAATCCCATTAATCATGCATTGTAATTCGAGTTCTTTTTCACCCAGCTCCTGAGATAGGCATAGGGAGGCCACTAGGGGGAGTCCTAGTTTAAAAGATCCCTGATAGTGCGTTTGTCTGCTTCGCTCAAATCCTGTAATTGTGAAAACAGGCTTTTTTGGATTGAATGGGGGATCGCGATATTTTCCGATCCTGCCTTCACTGGCTAATCGCTTTTTGCAATTCTTTTGCCAATGTCCGAAATTTTTACAATAATGGCACCGATTTGTAATACTTTCGCCTTTTGGACTTAGTCGGGTGTCAGGGCCAGCTCCACCCTTCAGTATGGGGGGTGTCCACCCTGTTTGTATTGCCCGCACCTTAGCATACATATTTCTTTCGATTTGCCGTGCCATTTTAACTATTTCCTCAAACTGTTTGTTCGTATCTTGCCCTATTTCTGGCTCTTTTAACTGAAGGGCTTTGGCTATATCAGGCTTAAGACCACACAAATTTGTTTAATCACAGCAGAGGCGTCACTATTCACATCATCTTCGTCACTTAGTCCTGAGCATTCCAGCCAGAGTGTGACGAAGCGGTCAGTGAAGTCAGCCACATCCTCGCTTTCTTTCTGCTGACATGCAGAGATCTTTTTCCAATCTGTCTTTGGTGGATAATTTTGTTTAAGCCATCGCCAAACCCATTCCCATCGCCCTCCCCTGCCGTTATCCTCACACAATTGTTTAAATTCTCCGACATGCTTTTCCCCTGTCCTTCTGAGGATCATAGCGGCAGTCAGGGGGGAGATACCATAAGTATCTTTTTAATTCCTGAAACGCACTCCAGGTTCGCTGCATCCCTAATTTTGGGTGCGGTACTTCTCTAGCCCACCGGTCAATATCCTCCGGTTTTGGATTTCATCGTATTGGGGGTTCAGGGAAGGTAGGTGCGAGAACGGACCCTCTCAATGGGGTGCGAGACGGAGTTAGAGTAGCGCTGTCATCAGCGGCGCCAGCCCCTGCTACATCAAGTCCTTTCCCACTTTGAGTGAGAGTACAGATCTGCGGGCTCCCTCCCTCTAATAGGGGAGACCCTGATCCGTCTTTATCACACTCATACCAAGTGTTATCCCAATCAGACCCCCCATCTCCATATGGCCACTGTGGGAATTGATCCCAATTATTTTCGTTTCCTGCCTGTTCCCCTGTGGGAGAACAGGATATAACTTAGTCGCCGGCTGTAACAAATTAAACAGTGCAGCGTGACCAGGAACGAATTCCTTCTTTAGTTTCTGATTCTCCTGTACTGCCTCTTTTAGCTTTTTTTCTAGTTCCTCTTTTGCAGCGAATAAATTCTTTCCTCTCATTTAACACTTATTTTTTCTGTGAACTCCTTCTCTTTTATCCCATTCTGATTTCTCCTTCATGCTAATCTGCCACCTCAGGTGTCGGCCGATCACCAGGGCTGCAGCTAAATCTTTGTTTTTGTTCCAATGTTCATACGCTTTTTTTAAAGGCATCTTCGCCCCAAACTCCTTCTGACACTCAGCTTCTTCCTATATTTTTCTTCCCTTTCAGTTAACTTACACTTTTCCGATATGTAATCAGATACTTCCACCACTTTCTCAAACACCCAATTAGCACACGTTATGTTTCTTTAAGATTTACTTTCCTCATGTGTGAGGTAACAGCTCATTCAGTAGGGGGATGCTTTCACTTGGAAAAACCTGTGCATTACTGCACTCATTCAGCCAAGGGCGTCTGTTACCTCCAGATCTAAATGCCTCTCAGAGACTTTAGAGAGGACTTATACCGCACTGTTCACAGGTAAGGAACGAGACCTCGAAAACCCCCTTTCTTGATCAGTAATTCACCATCCCCAGAACGCCAGCATCGCTGCTTTTGCCCCGGGGTGGACTTACGCACTGAGCTCAATCAGGGCGATTCTTGGATCTCAATGTCCTTTAAATCCTGCTACTTAATGCTTTGCTCTTTTATTATGAGGTGTGTTTATGTTAGTGTCGTGCATGTGTATATGTATTCACAAACAAGGAAAACACCAAAAACATACATATATATATATCTTCTACTTCTGTTTCCTTTAAAACAAAAAACCACGCCACTCCAATCCGTGCACGATCAAGGCGTAGCTAATCTCAGGACCCCGGGTGCAATTAAGGCCCACACCAATCCTGGATTATATGTGCATTTAATGCACCACTCAGCTCCAGAACCCTGGGAGCAATTAAGGCCCACACCGATCCTGAGCCTCAGAACTCCGGGCGCAATTAAGGCCCACACCAGTCCTGAATTACGTGCATTTAATGCACCACTCAGCTCCAGAACTCCGGGCGCAATTAAGGCCCACACCGATCCTGAGCCTCAGAACTCCGGGCGCAATTAAGGCACACACCAGTCCTGAACTTCGCGGTAAAGGTCCAAAACCCGTTCAAAAACTCCACGCGCAATTAAGGCATACACCAGTTTCGAACGCCTGTACACAATACCGCGGACTGCCTGCCAGACCAAATTCTGGGCTTACAGCAAACCACCCATTACATACACCGGTGTCTTCCCCGGGCCAGGGGAATTCAGGAACTCACGTTTACTCTGTCATATCGGGCGATTCTCGCAGGGAGCAGAGACTTCCCAATTGGTCAGAGATAGTCGGGACTTTTAAGTAAAAGAGGAGTCCTTACCTCTTAGTAATGTGCGCGCTGACCGTCTCTCCTGCCAATGGGAAGTTCTGCGCCTTCTGGAGCATCTTGCAGACTACGCCAAATTTGTTGTAACAGAAAGAATAAGGTTCTTGATCCCGAGATGAAGTAAAACAGGTGAGTTTATTGCATGCAAGGAACAATAAAGCTGAAGTCTTTGTTGTTTCCCGCAAGAAACAACAAAACCGAAGTATTGTTCCCTGTACCGGTACAAACTTTTGGGTTATATAGTATCTTCTCCGTTTCTGACGTCACTCGGTCTGATGGTAAAGAGGGGGGTTCATGGTATTTGGCCAGTTTAAGAGGTCCTGGCCAAATGGTCAGTTTAAGATTACACCCAGGGGGGTTCCTAGCTTGCATCTGGAATCCTTATCAGTTTACCCCCTTTCCTGCCATAAACCCCAGCTTGTGATTTAGAAATCTAAACCTCATACAGAAAGGATTACATTTAAACCCCTGTCTTCACATCTTTCTTCACTAAGATCTTGTAATCTGTACAGAGCAACTGGATCAGCCTCCAGTTTTCCAGATCTGTCTTGTCGCCCTTTTTAAAGATTAGAGACATCACCCCCACCTTCATTGATGTCCCCATCTCTCCGACCTGTAGTATCTCGCCAAAGACTTCCATGAGCATGGGCTGTAAGATGTCCCAAAAGGCAACATAGAAGTCTATGGGCAGTTCCCCTGTGCAGACCGGCCATTGCCTCCCTTAATTTGGTGGCCGTCATATCTCCATCCAGACCCAGGGCATGGTTTGCTCTCCCACTTCTCCCACCAGCCCGTGTCCATGGGTTTCTCCTCAAAAAGGACCTTTAAAACTCTGAGGCGCACTCCTCCATTTCCAGTCCGTCCTGAATGACCGAGCAGTCAGCTCGGCGCAGCCCCTCGAAGCTGGTCCTTGCCTGGCATGCACGGACCGCACTGAAGAAGTGGGACGAGCACTTCTCCTCCTTTCGCCCTCTATCGTTTCGTATCGTATCGTTTCGCCCTTGAGTCAGAATAAATCTTTTGCCCACGAAGACCAGATCTCGCTTAACTTGAGTCTGATCTCCGTGGCTCTTGTGTCATTAAAGGAGCTTCCAGTTCTTTTTGCAGGGTAACTAGAGCCTCCCTGCCCACAGACCTCCTGTTCCGACAGTAGCTCACAGAGACCCTGGCGATGGCCTTCTTGCAGGCCTCCCACCAGAGGACCGCTGTTGGAAACCTCCTCCGTTTCCTCTGGAAGCTGCCCAGCAGGTCCGCTATCCGGGCTAGATATTCTACCTCTGACAAGACCTGGGTGTTCAGCTTCTAGTATTGGGTTTTGTTTTTCTTATAAAATATACTTTATTCCAAAAAAAAACATCTCAGAAAGAAACATCTCACACATATTAGTACTCCACGTAATAGAAACAACAGCGGTGATTGTCCGTTATCAATCACTGCAAGTGTGGGTGGATTTGCGCTATTATGAGAGTCCCTCCAAACCCTACCACTTGCTGTTGTCCATTAATCCCTGTAAAGGGTCCATAGTCCTTTCCAGTGCTCCCTCACCGTGGGGAAAACCCATTTGGCAACTTCGAGCTTCATCCACCTCCTGAGGTCCACCAGGATCCTCTCCTCCAGCTCTCTCGCTCCCCACTTGATGTTGTGCCGGATGAGATTGTTCCTCGCGTCCCACAGGCCTTTTTTTGTGAGGGACAGCAGCAGCCACATCAGGAACTGCGTCCTCTTGTCTAATCCGGTAGGTGCCAGTCCCAGCAGAATGTACTGGTAACTGAGCACCGCACCCATTCCCAGGAGTTGCATAATGTTGTCCATTCTGCCCCACACCTCCTTGGCGAAGGGGCAGCTCCAGAACACGTGCTCCTGAGTCTCGTGTCCTGGGGCAATGCGGGTTCCTGGTAAGCGAGTGTCTGTAGAGGACCTCTCTGGTAGCCAGTCTCTTGTGTACGGCCATCCAGTTGAGGTCCTTCAGTTGGTTGTCCAGTTCTTTAGGCTGCGTCCTTTCCCAGATTTGTCTGGGAACTTGCAGCCTTTCGTCAGCGACCAGATGCCCCCTCACCTCTTTGTAAAGAGCTCTGTGGTTGGTGCAGAGCTCTGGCTGTCTCGTGGCCTCGTACCTCCTGCTCCACTTGACTGTGAACTTCGGTCACCTCTCTGCTTTGGGCCCAGTGTTTGACCACTGGACCAAGTGCCTCATCGGGACGGAGAGCCACAGCCTGACAAAGTACTGGTACTTGTGACCGATGGGCTCCCGCAGTGCCCAACGGAGGTTGCAGTAGAAGATGCAGTCGAGTTTCAGGGGGAAATGTGGGACATCTCGACCCCTTTCCTCGACCGGCTGACACATCCAGTTCCTCGTGATGTACTCGTACTTGCCGCTCCAGACGAAGCCGAAGATCATCTCTTGCAGCGCTCATCTGAGTCTGGCCAGCAGCAGGTACACCATCACCAGGTAAACCAAAGCCCGGCAGGATATCTGCTTTCAACACCATCACTTTCCCTGTATAGGACAGCGACCGTGTTTTCCACAGACCCAGCTTCGCGTTCACCTTGGTGATGCTCTCGGTCCAGTTGATGGTCTCGTTGTCCTGGCTCTTGAAGGAGCCCCCCAGTATTTTGAAGGGCTCCGTGCAGAGCTCGAGACCTTCCAGCGCCGTTGTCCTGTGTTTCCAGGGCCTGAAGAACTTCAGTTTGCTCTTTCGGCAGTTGAACTTCGACCCCGAGGCTCTGGAGTATTGCTCCACGATCTGCAGGGCACCTCCTCAACCCCCTGTCTGACCTCAGGAACAGCGTCATGTCGTCGGCGTACTGGGAGATCTTCAGGGTTTCCCCCGCACCTCCCAGTATCTCCAGGCCGTTGATGACAGGGTCTTGCTCACCGCCTCTGCTAAGGGCTCTGTGAAGAGAACATAGAGAAGGGGTGAAAGGGGGCAGCCCTGTCGTACTCCGGATTCCTGGGGAATGAAATCCCCCAGGTTTCCGTTCACGATCAGTCTGCTGTCCACATCAGAGTACAGAATCTGAATCCAGCGGCTGAAACTCTCTCCGAAACCGAAGCGTTCCAGCATCCTGAACAGATAGCTGTGGTTCACTCTGTTGAAGGCTTTCTCCTGGTCCAGACTGACCACCATCATGGGCACGTTCCGGTCCTCGGCCCAGGCGATGGTGTCTCTGGTCAGCTGGAGGTTCCAGCTTACGGATTGCCATTCCACCCCACACGTCTGGTCGCTGTGGATGATGTGGGGGAGGGCGGTTCTCAGTCTGCCGGTCAGGAGCTTGGACAGGATCTTTATGTCCACGCAGAGCATCGTGATCGGCCTCCAGTTTTTGAGGTCGGCGGCGTCTCCTCCCTTGAAGAGCAGGGAGATGACGCCCTCCCTCATGGTGTCTCCGACTTTCCCCCGGCGGGAGATCTCCTGCGCCACTTCTACCAGATCTGCCGTCAGGGTGTCCCAGAACCAGGTGTAGAATTCCTTGGGGAGTCCGTCCGGCCCCGGCACCTTGCCATTCTCCATGGACAAGAACGCCGCCTTCAGCTCCTCGGCCGTGATCGGACCCTCCAAGTCCTCCCTCACCTCCTCCGGTACTCGTGCCGTCAGCCCCTCCAGAAAAGCATCGCCTGCCCCCACCTCCGTCTGCTTTTCTGAAAAGAGCTCCGTGTAGAAAGCGGTGGCCGCCTCTACTTTGTCGCTCTCGTCCAGCACTTCCTCTCCATCTCCCCGTCTCAGGCTGTGGATCACCCTCTTTTTCTGGGCTCCCCGGACCTGGTTGAAGAAATAGGAGGAACAGGTTTCATTATTTTCATAATGTTCCCTTTGCCTTGACAAGGAAAGCCTTGGCTTTCTCCGTGTGCAGTCTGCGGAGCCTCTCCTTCAGGTCCCGTGCCAGGGCTGAATTGAAGGCTCCTCCCCCGTTAGCCGAGCTGTACTCCTCCTCGAGTTGCCTCTGGAGTCGTGCAGCTTCCTTCCTCTCCCTGGCCGCCTTCCGTCTGCAGTACGTCTGCGCCAGGGTTCGGGTCCTGTCGTTCACCGACTCCCACCATTCCACCACGGAGCTGTAGCCGTCTCTCAGGTCTCCCCAGCTCGCGTAGTCTTTCCGGAACAGTGCCCTGAAGTCGTCTTCCTCCAGTATCTCCCGGTTCAGCTTCCAGTACCCACGACCGAATGCCAGGGAGTGTGCAGCCGCCTGGACTTCATCTTCCTGCACACGACCTGCTCCCTGGAGTCGGCGACGGTGTCCCCGGCGTGGTATTCCGACCACGAGCGCTTGACGGTGGTGGCTAACACCAGCCTGCCGAGGAAACGGTTCTCCCTCACCACTCTTTTCTTTTGTCCTTCCGAAGGTGGATCCGCCCTGCACCTCTTCTCCCGCTTGCGCTTTCCCTTTTTGCTGGGAGTTATCCAGGGCCCTTCCTCCGGTCGGCCATCTTGTCCCTCTTCCTGGCGGCCATCTTGTGGCACCGATGCGGCTGGGGGTGTGGCCTCAGCAGTTTCGGGTCTCAGCGGGGGAGGTGCGGGTTCTTTGTTCTCAGCCCTCTCCCTTTGTCTGGAGACCGGTTTCTACCTGCCGGCTTCCACCACCTGCGCAAACGAAGGTTTGCTTACCTTGCATTGGCGAAGGAGGTGTCCCTCGGCGCCGCATCCGTCGCACTTTTTGGCTGCCCGGCAGGTTTTTGCCAGGTGCCCGTCCTCATTACAGTTGTGACATCTGACGATGTCACATGTTTGTCTTGTGGCCGGACCGTCTGCACTTGCTGCAAAAATCCGGCATCCTGGGGTAGTAGAGGTACCCCCTGTCGGCTCCGATGTTGAAGCGAGCCGGGGGGTGCTGGAAACCGTCAACGCCCTCTGGGTCCTCCTTCAGGAGGACTCTGTACTGGCGTTTGCCGTACCAGACGCCTTCGTCCCTGACCTCTGTCGGTTTTCCCACCACGGTTACATACCTCCCTAGGTACGCTGTTACCCGTTCCGCTGGTACGTAGGGATTGTATGTGCAAACCGTAATGGTCCTCTGGTTCGTCTTCCTCGTAGGCTCCGGCCTGAAATCAGAGAAACCAGGGTGCGTACCTTTCTCCCTGATCAGTCTCGTTGCCTTTTCGTACGCCGCGTCCGTGGCCATGTAGGCCTCCATATATCTCTCTGCCTTGTTGTCCTGGAGGCAGTAGAGATCGCCGGCCACCAACTGCAAGATCCCTTGCAGGAAGGTCATAAAGAAGGCCTTTGCAGTCGGCATCGGCTCCGTCTTCTTTGTCTAGTGGAACCGGATCAAAGTCCTCTTGTCTGCTATCTCTGAGGGAGAAAAAGGGGAAAAAAAAGGAGGGAGAGAGAGAGAGCAAAAGGAGCAGCGAGGGAGCCCTGGCCTTTGTCCTTGTGGGCAAAGCCCAGCTAGGTGCAGGCGCAGGAGGAGAGAGAGAGAGGAGAGCGGAAAGTGCTTCCGGGTCTCAAGGAAGAAAGCAGGCACCGCGGGCAGGCCACGTGTACCTGCTCCCAGCCAAGAGGCCAAGGAGGCAGAGAGGGAGAGAGAGAGGGAGCGGATAGCGCTTCAGAGTCTCGAGGTGGAAAGCAAGCACCGCGGGCAGGCCACGTGTACCTGCTCCCAGCCAAGAGGCCAAGGAGGCAGAGAGGGAGAGAGAGAGGGACCGGATAGCGCTTCAGAGTCTCGAGGTGGAAAGCAAGCACCGCGGGCAGGCCACGTGTACCTACTCCCAGCCAAGAGGCCAAGGAGGCAGAGAGAGAGAGGGAGCGGATAGCGCTTCAGAGTCTCGAGGTGGAAAGCAAGCACCGCGGGCAGGCCACGTGTACCTACTCCCAGCCAAGAGGCCAAGGAGGCAGAGAGAGAGAGGCAGAGAGAGAGAGGCAGAGAGAGAGAGGCAGAGAGAGAGAGGCAGAGAGAGAGAGGGAGAGGATAGCGCTTCAGAGTCTCGAGGTGGAAAGCAAGCACCGCGGGCAGGCCACGTGTACCTACTCCGAGCCAAGAGGCCAAGGAGGCAGAGAGAGAGGGAGAGAGAGAGAGAGAGGGAGCGGATAGCGCTTCCGAGTCTCGAGGAAGAAAGCAAGCACCGCGGGCAGGCCACGTGTACCCACTTCCAGCCAAGAGGCCAAGGAGGGGAAAGGGTTTTGGGCCGAAAACCCTCAGGGACAACGGTAGCAGACAGAAGGAGGTGGTCAGAAAACCATACTGGAACCACCTGCCTGGACTGCATCACCCCCTTTAGGGTGGTGAAAATGTAGTCCAGCCTTCGAAAAGTGTCCTGCCCGTTGCTCCAGGTATAGACCTTCAGAGCTGGGCCAAATCCTTCGAAACAATCATACAGTTTGAAATGTTGCACGATCTTACGCAAACCACACACACCAGGACCGCTCGTATCACTGAGGTCAATGTTAAAATCCCCGCCCATCAGCAGGACCCTATTAGTAAAGAGGAGGGGCTCCAGGTCCTTTAGGAAGGCCGCCTGAAGGTGCCTGTCTGCTGGCCCGTAAACCCCAATCACACACACCCACACACACTCCCACACTCCATCCACTATCAAAAGCCTCCCTGGAACCACTGAGACGACCTCGCTGCGAGAAAAGCCAGGTGTCCCACAGAGGATCCCCACACCCCAGGAATGGACACCCCCCTCTCCACCAGGAGTCCCCGGCACTCCAGTCTTTCCTGAAATCGTAAAATGTCTCTTTCCGAACCCAGGTGAGCCTCCTGCAAAAAAGAAAAATGCCGGTCTGCCAAAAATTTGAAGACGCCAAGTCTCTTATCTCGGTCTTTAAGTCTTCTGGCATTGATGGAGCAGAGAGTGCACTCCGTCAGAAGGCGGAATGGAGTTCTTGCCTCTCTCTCTCAGAGGAACGCTCTCCAGGGCTGCCTTCAGTAGCTCTGATCCAAATAGCCTTCAAGATCCCCATCTGGGCTTTCCCCCCTTGGTGTTGAAAATGGGATGGGTGTGATGGGGGGGAAAATATCCACGGGGGAGTCCTCCGAAACCGGTACACCACTGAGGGGCAGAGATGCGTCTGTATCAGAGTCGGCTGGTCTCCCCAGCCCCAAGCTAGAAACAAGGCCAATCGCCACATCCCTGGGCACTGTGTCCTGGGAACATGCAACAGATTCAGGGGTGGTTACTGCCCCCTCTTTTTTGTCAGGAGGCTGGGGGGGCTCTATCATCTCTTCCTCTCCTTCAGCAGGGCTTGGTTCTTCAGCGGGGCCACATACCTCCTCGTCTGATGTATTTTCCTCCATCTCTTCCCCGGATCTTTGGTCTTCCTCCTCTCCCTGGCTTCCACCTGAGCTAGGGTCACCCTCCTTCTGGTACTGCATTTCGGAGTTGGTGGAGTTATCTCCCGCCATTCTCGCCTCGTCTTCCAAGGAGGTAACAATTTCTTTGGCCTTTTTCTCCACCACCCCAGGCCTGTCCTCGCCTCCTTGTTCTTGCCGATGTTCTGACCTGATCCTCTCCCCCACCTGCGACGATGGACGCAAAGCTCTTGGTTTTCTTAGGGCATGCCCTGTACAGGTGGCCTTGCTCCCTGCATGCCCGACCTGACCACAGCATGTGCAAAGTTGTTCTGTGCAATCCACCACCAAGTGTCCTTCCTGTCTGCGTTTTCTGCATGTTTTTGGCTGTCCAGGATATACCAGGTATCCCCTGTTCGGCCCTATGCAAAAAGTTGCTGGAGGGTGCAGCACACCCCCAGGTGAGGTCTTGCTGGGCCGGAACCTTGCCATGAATCTTCATTTGAAGTTCCATATATCCTCCTCATCCAAAACTCTTCCCATCGCCTTGGATACCTTTTGAGGAAGATGACTGTCTGCTTCTGGCACATGGTGGTTAAACATGTGAACTGTCACTGGTCTAAGTTCCCGGGCGAACAGAGGTTCAATGACAAACTTTGCAAGGGGGTCGGTCTCCTTCATGTCATTGGCCTTATTACAAACCCTTTGGCATTCATGATCCGTGGTCAGAGTGACATCGTAAATATTCGTTACTTGGAAATCCTGGACTCCAAGAATATTGGTTTTCTTGATGTTCAAAATGTCGAACAGAATCTTTCTTTTGAACTGTCTCCTAACCATCCATTCACCTGCATCTTCTTTTCTCTTTAGGAGAAAGCGCACTGTGCACCTCATCTGTCCCTCACGGGAAAGGGCGCACGGCCACTGAAAAGGAAGGCCACTCACCACCTGCTGCCATCTGGGATCCCCACCTTCACCCCCTTATAATTATGTAAACTGTATGTTGCTGTTATTGGTATTTTAAAGAAAATACACACCAATACTCAATTTCTCCTAAAGTATATTGACATTTTTATATTTCAAAATAACACGTTCATACTGTATGTACAGTACACAGCGGTATCGCAGGTTGAACTGTAGAGTGCAAATCCACCCGAACCCAAAAGCCCAACATTAATGTGCATTCGCCTGACGCTGCGCAGTTTTCATCACTCTCTGCGGGAGTCGTTTTTAATTCGTTTTAAACGAATAAGTAATTAGATTGCTCATAAACCTAATCACTTATTCTACATAAACATAGCGTAATTGCTCTCTGAAAATGTTTTTTCTTTTTATTTAGGCTCAGATTTCAACTATAGATCATACACTAACTACTAGCAGTAAATACTGATGTTTTACTCCCTCTTACGAACGTGTCTCTACCTGCAGCGACTCGGACACGGAATGGTTAAAGAGGGCGACAACTCAGGCACCCAGAGATGGGGGGGGGGGGCGTCTTTCCGCCTCCATAACTAAAATGCCAAATAGGAGTAGTTTTTAATTCAGTTTGAATTATAACTGTACGTACTGTCTTCGAATTTGGCCAGGGCTTTAAAGAGGGCACGCCAAAATTTTTCGGTGCCGTCGTCTGCGCTTTAAAAGGTACCCCTGTCACCGTGGGGTAGCCCTGATAAGGGCTGTGGCCACTGGCGGTGCTGAGGGGTCGTCCCGGCCCCTGGCGGCTGCTGCTCACCCCCAAAAGGAGCTTTAGGGGGTCACTTGGCTGCTGGGGGAACCGGCGCTTCTCTGAGTCCTACATCAGCCATTCACTGTCCATCCTCCCACTACTAACACCAATATAATGAATTTGGGTTCGTTGAGGACGAACACAGAGACTCAAACCTGTGGAGTTAAAAACTGCGCTTTATTTCTTCTACGTCACCAGACGAGACTGAGACCGAGACCGACCAAGGGGTGCGAAACCAGGGAACTATTTACATGGAAAACGGGCGATCTCCCCAGACTGTACACCCGTTTCACCGTTACCTGGATACCTCTTGGGAGATATCCTCTTGTGGGGAAATATCCTCTTGGGGGATATTCTAACAAGTGTTAAGACGATCTGTCAAAGTGCAATGAAATACAATATGCTGGACAGTATGCTTCTCAAGGCGCTTTACAGGATAACAACAATTTTACAAGTCCTGGGAGGAAGAATATCATCAATATTAATAATAAACTTTATTTTATATAGTGCCTTTTAAAGGTGGCTTTTAAAAAAAAAATTAAATGCATTTGCACACAGAGCAGTGTTTACTGAAACATGGAGATCCCATACTGAATAATTCCTGCACACAACCATTGCAGCGGAATTTGCATCATTTGGCAGGACTAAGATTCATACAAGTGGTGGTGGATAAGGAGACAAAATGTATATACATTGGGTTGCTGTAAGTGGAGCACTAATAAGCCCAAAGCTCTACTTATTATTTTACAAAAGAATGCACCTGACAAGCTGGACAGTATGCTTCTCAAAGTGCTTTACAGGATAACAACAACAATATACAAGTTCTGGAAGGAAAAAATATGATCAATAATAAACTTTATTTTATATAGCGGCTTTAAAGGTGGCTCCTCAAAGCGCTTTACAGGATAACAACCGATGAAACATTGGTTGGGGGTTGAAAATACCTGTGAAACCGGTTTGTTCACAATGTACTGTAGACACAGAGTGTTACACCAAACGCATTAGCTTGTTAAAGCGATTCCATTGAGGAGCTGGGCGCGATAATTGTTTTGTTCCTTGATACAGTATATGATCTGCAAGGCCATTTGAAACAAAGCAAAAACTAAAAATAAGATACAATCTACAGACATTCACAACAAACATAACTTAAAACATTTACTTATATTGTTAAATTATTACTTTAGATATATACTTTAGGTTACTGAAACAGCCAGTTAATAAAATCGTTGCAATTTTGTTCTTGTTTGGAGGTGGGGATATTCTGATAATTGATTTAAAGGCAATCTGTCAAAGTGCAAAGAAATACAATAATTACGCTGGGTGAATGGTCCAAGGTCAAATTCTTCCACGACAGGGGTACCTTTTAAAGCGCAGACAACAGCACTGAACATTTTTTGCGTGCCCTCTCTTTAAAGCCCTGGCCAAATATGAAGACAGTACGTACAGTTATAATTCAAACTGTTTTCAAATTAAAAACTACTCCTATTTGGCATTTTAGTTATGTAGGCGAAAGACGCCCCCCCCATCTCTGGGTGCCTGAGTTGTCGCCATCTTTAACCATTCCGTGTCTGAGTCGCTGCAGGTAGAAACGCGTTCAGGGAAAAAAAGTTCATCCCAGCTACAATACATTATTTTTAATATTTTTGTGGTAAGAGGGAGCAAAACTTCAGTATTTACTGCTAGTAATTAGTGTACGATCTATAGTTGAAATCTGAGCCTAAATAAAAAGAAAAAGCATTTTCAGAGAGCAATTACGCTGTGTTTATGTAGAATAAGTGATTAAGTTTGAGCAATCTAATTACTTATTTGTTTAAAATGCTATATAAAATAGTTTATTATTAATTTGCAGGACAGAGTGGTGAACATTATTATGCAGAAGACAAACATTAAAAGACATTTAATTAAACACGGGTTTGTGATTTAAATGGAAATGGGGGTGACGGGAACTCTTAATCTAAATAAAAATAAAATAAATAAAACAGGTTTTGATAGTTAATAACCACTTTATATGCACGAAACATGGGTGATTTTTCTTCCTCCTGATCAGTTTAGAAATCTGTGTATGTTCTAAGGTTTTTACTTCTTAATTAAATTTTTAAAATACATGTTTCAAATAGAAAGAAATCCTCTTCCTGGTACAGTATGTATGGCAGACCAGCATGTCATTTTTCTCCAATCAGAGGGGTGTCAGATGGTGTCAGTCAATCACCATTCTGAAGCCCTACCGTAATCTCTGGTATAGGAAGACCCCACAATTCTGTCCCATAGTTTAGACAGATGATGGATACTTTTATTGATTCCGTGAGGGAAATATTTTTCATTTTAGGAAATTATTAAACGCTCGGTTAAAAGCAAAGGAGATTCTGTTATAGTGGACATAAAAACAAGAGTTCGCTGGCATTATATCCTAGAATACACAGACCGGCGCCAGACCGGGAAAATGCCTGATGAACTAGGGATTGGACAGTTTCCAAGTGCTTGTACAATCGATGGAAATGTTCAAATAAATGTGTAAAAGAAATAAACATAATTTATTTCTTTATCATATTGGCTAGCTAATGTCCTCTTTTTGCTAGTTAGTGGCTGTGTTTCTGCGTTGGGTAGCAATGGGTGACTATGTTCTCAGGCAGAAGATGTAAACAGCTTAATTTTTGTGTTAAATAATTTGTTTTTAATTAAAATTCAGTGGCATTACCTCGACTTTCAGAATCAAAACCTTCCCAAGAGAGGACAGCGATCTTTGTTGCCACAATCCAAGTTTTGTACTCACCTTTTTTATTTTCTCTTCCCAGTTTAGCCGGGCAGCACCCTCGGTGTGGAACAGGACACACCGTGGGGACTGCACCACTGATAGCCCTCCGATCTCATCCTTTCTGTCACTCCAGGTACCCCAGTACTTAATCGTGCTCTTACTTTGTTCAATCTTGCCCCGGTGCCGGCTTAAAATTCCTGAGCTATCCTGAGTACCCGGCGCAAACTCTCTTCTGAACTCAAGAACAGGGTGATGTCGTCTGCGTGCGCAATGGCCTTCACCTGTCTTCCCTTACTTCCTGGCAACGTAACGCCTCTCACTCCCTGATCTTCCCGGATCCAGTCCAGGAAGGGCTATAGGTACAAAATATAGAGCAGAGGGGACAGGAGGCACCCTTGTCATACTCCACAAGAGACGAGGATTCCTACCGCACCATTAATGCGCACTCTTGTTTCCACCGACCTGTACAGTGTTCTTATCCATTCGATTAACTTCGTGCTCATTCCCATCTTTGCTAGTATCTCCCATAAGACTGCATGGTGGACTCTATCAAACGCCTTGTTTTGGTCAAGATTAACTAGCATCAATGGGAGCTTTCTGTCGTCCACCCACTCCACCACATCTCTCACAAGCTGTAGATTCCAAGAGATCTTCCTTCTGGCCACTGCACAGGTCTGGTCTTCACTTACCAAGTATGGCATGATGTCTCTCAGCCTTCTCCCCAAGACCCTTGCGAGGATCTTATAGTCTGTGCATAACAACTGAATGGGCCTCCAGTTGTCCAGCACAGGCTTTTCACCTTTCTTCTTGTATATCAAAGCCAAGATCCCGGTCTTCATAGAAGGCCCCATCTCTCCGATCTCTAGAATTTTCAGTAAAGACCTGTAGTAGAAAGGGTTCCAGCTGTTCCCAGAAAACATCATAGAACTCAATGGGCAGTCCGTCCACACTGGGGGCAGTACCTTTATGCAGGCCTCTCATGGCCTCCCTTATTTCCCCAGATGTTATAGGGGAAGTCAAACCAGTGTCTTCTTGAATCTTGTTTTGCACTCTTGCCATCAGCCTGCTCTGCACTTCCCCATCCACCTGTTTCTCTGCAAAAAGAACTCCATAATTCATGGCACACTCCAGCATTTCAGCAGTATTTTCTGCCACATCCCCGTTTTCACTCACCAGCTTCTCCATACTAATTTCCTCTTGATGTGTTCTGAGTTAAAAAACTGGGATGAGCACTGTTCTTCTCCTTCCATCTGGGTGCCCCTTAGCCAAAACAGGTATTCCTTGGCTCTCCATAGCCATTTGGCCTGGAGCAAGGCTTTCACCCTGGTGACAGCTTCCAAATTAAACCCACACCCCTGATTTAGCTTCTGCATAAAGCCTCTCTAGCTCCCTTTTGGAGGCTGGTCTGTTCTTCCCTCGCACTCTGTTGTCGTGCTGTACAGTAGTCCTTTGTGATCTTGGCAACTGTTTGCTTACAGGTCTCCCACCACTCCGTTGCTGTCGCAAATCTTCCCTGCTTTCCAGCGAGGTGTCCAAGCAAACGAATAATACTGGCGTGATATTCTTTATCCTCTAGTACCACCCGGTTCAGCCTCCAGTGCCTTGCCTGGATGCCAGCTTTCCCAGCTTTTAAAGGTCACAAACAACAGAGCGTGATCTGAAAAACATAAGGGCACTATTGCTCTGTCCCTTATCTCCAGGCATAGATTATGGAAGACGTAATCCAAACGCCTCCGTATTCCGCGGTTGTTATCCAAAGTATAGTGATTTAAGCCTTTGAAACTATCTTTAAGTTTGAACCCGTTTGTAATCTCCCCTAGTGCACTAGCCCCTCCACCTTGTGTGTCTGTCAAGTCAATGTTAAAATCTCCAGCTAACACCACGCCCCTATTTGTAAAAAGTGCAGGTTCCAGGTCTTCCAAGAAATCCCTTTGCATCCTCCTGTCTGCAGGGGCATACACTCCAATTAGTCTCAATGGCGTATCCCTCCACCACCCATCTACTACCAGTAATCTTCCCGGGACTATCGGTCTGGCGTCCTGAGGCGTAAATTCTCTGGTGCCACTGAGTATACCTATTCCGGTGGAGTGGACTCCTACTGCGCTCCACCAAGATCTTCCGCTGTTCCACTTCTTCCGAAATTGTTCAGAGTCCTTGTGTCAGGCTAGGTGTACTTCCTGCAACACACAGATGTCTTAACGCCACGCCTTTATCTCTTTGAAGACAGCTATTCTTTTTTCCCTGTTTTTCAGTCCTCTTACGTTGATGGTTGCAACAGTGAGAGTTATGATGGATCGTTGGAGCTCTCACTGTCCATTCCATCCTCCGAAGGCCCCGTCAAGGGGCTGATCGACCCCAAGATGCTCTGTAAGCTGTCCTCCCGCGCCGATACCAAATACCCACTCTCATCGACTTTTCCTACCTCCATCTCCATTTCTTCTACCAGGCCCAGCGTGTCAGGTAGGCACAAAGCACATGGGCTGTTGTCCTCTCCCAGACCAGCCATCACGGAGAACTGGTTATAGGGCCCAGTTGCCTGCACCGGCTGCCCTGGTGGTAAGGTCCCCTCTGTGTCCTCCGAGTCTTCTTGCTCTCCCTGGCATGGTTCCTCTACAGGTAAGTTCTTCCCGCGTCTCTACCTCCTCTCCTTGGACTGTACGCATTCCCCACTCCATACAGGTTCCTCTTCAACCTCCTCGTCCTCTACCTCGACAGCATCCTCCAGGAGCCCTTGCAGCATAAGTCAGATCTTTCCATAGACACTGCTTATATCCGTGGTCTTCAGCCCCACACAAAGAGCATAGTCTAAGACAGCACTTTTTTTTCATTTGCCCTCTTTCGTGGCATCTTGTGCATTCTGTTACCTTACAGTCCTTCTCTAGATGCCCGATTTCATAACAATGGCAACAAAAAGGGGGTTGGTCACGGTAGTATAGGTATCCCTGGCTCGAGCCCAAGGGGAACAGAGCTGGGGGGGGTGAATACCCTCCCTCATAATTCGTGTTGGCTTTCAAAGTCACCGTGTACTGCCATTTCCCAGTCCAGTATCCAAACTTATCATCAATTTTCCTTGATCTCCCTGCAGATTTGGTGTGTACCTCTAGAAAAGCCGTAACATCATCCTCTTCCACATACGGGTCATACATATGGACCTGGTGTTATCTGCAGCCAATCCAACACAATTGAAGTCTCTCAGCCATCAGCTCTCTGACTCTGCCGCACACACCTCCGAAACTTTTTTGTATGTTGCTTCATCCCGTAACGAAACGTCAAAATATCTCTCCAGTTGGTTCTACTGTACGCACTTAACATCGTGGGTTCCTACCTGTAAGATTTTCATCAACACTTTTTCCACGAATTCTTCCCGTCTCAGCGTCTCTCTCTCCAACTTCCAGTCAAAACGGATTGTCTATTTCACACTTGGTCCCTTTCCCTGCTTTTCAGCATCGCAAAGACGACCAGGGCCGGACACTCTGCCGCTCTTTACTCCTTCTGCTCCTCCACCCCTTCCTCAGTTCTCACTCACCGCAAGCAGAAAAGGTCTCGGATCTCCTCCTGGCTGTCAGCGCTTCAGTCCTCAAGGTAGGTTTGGCTGCTCCGCACCTCTCCTCTCCTCTCCTCTCTCCAGCTGCTCCTTCAGTCGCTCTTCCCGTCCCTGACAAAGCCTCGCGAAGAGGTCTTTGCCAAAAGGCTGAGAAGCGATGCCCCTAAAGGCGCGGACCGACGCGCGGGCGTTCTGCTGGCGCACAGTGGCGCAGGCCGACTCCTCTGGAGCCCGGGACCCGCGCAGCTGCCGGCCTCCCTGCACCCAGAGGCCTGCCGCCGGACATTGCTCCCCCTCTCTCTTGCCTGCCTGCCAGTCCTGGGCGGGGGCTCTGCTCTTTGATCTTCTGTCAACGGCCCGACAACGACCGCAGCCACGGGGGGTGCCGGCCAGACAGCCTTCTTAGCTTAGGCCCCTCCCACTGGCAGCAGCTGTGCCGAGCCAGCTGCAAGTGAAAGAGGACCGTCAGCACCTGCGGGCAGAGGCAAGGGGCAACGCTCTCTCTCGGGAGGGACGGGGACACATGCATGCACACACACGCCTGCGTGGAGGGAAAACGCCCGGCAGTTGAAAGGGGCCCGCTTGCAAGGACAGACACGCACACACGCCATGCCTGCCTCCCTGGAAAAAGGATGAGAAAACTGCGTTTTTTGGAGAGAAAACGCATGGGAGCCAAAAAGGGGGCCGGCCTGCTTGCCGAGAATGTTGAGATGCGGGAAAGTGCACAGAGGGAGAACGGGAATGGAAACGGAGACAGGGAGGGGGAGAGAGACATAGAGACACACAGATGGACGGGAGACGAGACCGGAGCAGAAGGAGCTCCAGTCCACCTTGCTTGCTTGCTAGCTATGTCTGTCTTTTCACCGCTGAAAGAAGGTAGTGCACCGTTCCCGGAGGCACTGCAATACTGGGCCGATGCGTGGAGAGGACGGAGCAAGCTCCTGATCCAGCTCCTTGTTCCAAAAATCCGTTTAATATGTGGTCCCCCGATGGGGGACGTATCAGATATTAAACTGATAAGCACAGATACTTTTATTACAATAATGCAAAATTCCAAAATTTAAATCCTAAACACACCATTAATACAACGTAAACAACACCCCTCAATCATACATCAATAGGCATCCGACCAGCGCTCCTAAGACAATACACGCAATTTCCATAATCCCTCTTCATAATCCCTTCATAATTCTTCATAATCCCTTATTCAAATTAGGAACCCTCCCTTTCCTCCCTTTTTATAAAACAATAGTACAAATTACGTGTTCAAGTCATACCGTTCAAATCAACCGTACACCGAAAACAACCCTTTCCATTTTTCCCTGGCTGCAGAAAAACCCCACGGTGCAATATCCCTTTTGATTCTGCCATATATATCACTTTTGACTCTCCCAAACACTTCCATACTTGTGACATTTACATTGTGTTTGACCAGGTCATCCCTTGAAGACCAGATATAATACTTTATAATGCTAATTACAACCCAGAGCATGAAATTTGCGCCCCATTTCTGGGCCTGTGGTATTCCCCTCATGATCAGTGCAAAGGTGAGGACAAAATCCTTTGTGGCTGAAAAACACAAGGGGGCGCAATGACTCCACATGCTCCTCGCAAACCTGCACTCCCAGAAGGCATGCTTGATAGACGCAACCTCCCTGCACTCCTGTCTGGGGCACAAGGGCTGTCTTGACAGACCGTGCCTACACATGGTCTCTCTGACCGCCAATCTGCCACACACTCCCAGCCAATTTAAATCTTTGTCTGTTGTAGAGCCCCTTAGGCTGAATCCTTGCCCACACCTCAGCTGACACGCCAATCACTGCCTGCCCATCCACCTGCCTGATCATTGCATACATGTGTTTATGATCTAAAGCGACCTTCTCTTTCCTGGACTTGTGATGCTTTTTAATCCATGCAACCGCGTGCTTATAATGTCCTGGGAGCTTTTCAGCTTTTGGGGTGACATTAGTCCACTTCACCAAATGTCTCATTGTATGAGACAACCACAACAGGAAGAAAAACTGGCATGGATGAGATGCGGGAGTGTGTAACAAAGTGCATAAACGGAAAATAAAGACAGCCCAGCTTCAGGGGGATATCCGGAACCCCCCTGCAGCTCTCCTCTACTGCCCTGTATATGTCAATCCTTTTAACGTATTCATATTTGCCATTCCAAATAAAAACAAAAACAGCTCTCATGACCTCCTTAGAAAGCGACTGGCATAGGGAAAACTTCGGCTAAATATAACAGAAGTGGTAGGATATCCACTTTAACTACCAATACCTTCCCTACAAAGGAGAGAGGTCTCGGTCTCCACATGCCTAATTTCTGGTGCACCATCCAAAGTTTAACCTCCCAATTTATCACTGCAGAGTCTGTCTGAAACAAAATTCCTAACACCTTGACCGGCCCTTCCACAACTGGAAGGCTGCCAACCACATCCTTCCGGTCTTTCCATATGCCGAAATATTTGATTGTACATTTATCGACGTTTAAAAAGGCCCCTGTCCCCACCGTAAAATCCTGAAAAAATGATAAAATTCTGTACAGACTAAGATCAGAACTTAAAAACAAGGTTATGTCGTCCGCATAGGCGGCGACTTTTATCCTCTGTCCGCCACTTGCCGGAAGTAAGATACCCTCAACTAAACGATCTTTTCTGATCCTCTTCAGCAGGGGTTTGACATAAAACATATAGCAGGGGAGACAGGGGACAACCCTGCCTCACACCGCGCTGAACTAAAAAGCTTTCCCCTATAATACCGTTCACGCAAACACAGGACACGGCATCTTTATACAGAGCCTGTAACCATCCAATGAAGACCTTACCGCACCCCATCCATCTCAAGGCCTCCCATAGGAAGCCATGGTGGACCCTGTCGAAGGATTTATTTTGATCGAGATTAACCAACATGAGGGGGATGCCTCTATCCTCCACCCACTCCGCTACATCCCGAATTAACTGTAAATACCAGCTGATTTTTCGGCCCTCAACCCCACGTTTGGTCCACACCCACCATGTCCCTCATAAAATACCTCAAACGCCGGCCTAGGATGGGTCTCCAATTACCAAGATTACTTCGGTCGCCCTTCTTATGAATTAAAGTAATAACACCTCTCTTCATAGTGGAACCTAACCCTTTCCCGGCAAGAATTTCATTAAAGTCATCCAACAGAAGAGGTTCCAGCTGCTCCCAAAAAGTTTGATAAAATTCAATAGGGAGGCCATCCATCCCCGGGACACTACCTCTTCTCAAGCCCATATTTGCAACTATGAGGAATCCAGTCCTGGAATCAAAATGCTGTCAATAGCTGAACCTTCCTCAATACTTTCACCCTCTGGAGATGTAAATCCTATGGGAGTAACCGATTTTTCTATTTTTAAGAACTTTATTTTCCTTTCACAAAAAAAATACAGGGCATCACAAATTAGAAAGCTTTACATTAATATACATACTTAAAACAGTATATATGATCACATACTGTCCTATGCCCTCTATTTCCCACAGATTTTCAGCTTCCTCCCTCCCTTCTCTCCACAGATCTCTGAGGTAATAGTTCTCTCGGGTGATGAACAGGGCCAAGTTATTTGCTGCCTTGACAGGGACCTCGATGCCTTTGAACACCCCCATGTTACTCACTCTCCACAGGGCGTCTTTCCCACTGTTCACCACGGCCCAGATCCTGTCAAACACATCAGGAGGAAGTTTGACAGGAGAGATGCCATATATAACGAAGCAGCGGTCAGGGAAAATTGGGGCGAGAGAAGTACAAGAAAGTTCGTACCGGTAAGCACCGGTGGACGACACTCCAGGCTAAATCTCTCTGAATGTTGCACAGAAACTTAGAGGATGTGTGTTTCCACACCTTCCTTGTTTGGGCTGATGTTAAAATGCCCACAGGGGTCTGCCTATTGTTCTGGGGTGCAACGAAATCTTCCAGTTTTTGGACGCTGACATCTCGGACGGGAATATGGCCAATTGGGTGAGATCTTAGAAAACTTTTAACTGTCCCATAAATTGCAGGGCATGTGTCAGAGAGTGGGACATCCAGCTTGGGTCTGACACCCCTCACTCTGAACACCTCCCTACCTACCCAGAGCCTGGAAAAATAAGTACAGGTACGCACTTCAGGTGCTGTTGCAAAGCCTCTCGGCACAGAGGCAAGGAAAATGCACAGCAGCTTCGTAGCAATTTCTGGGACAGACTTCCCCTCTGAGGGTAGCGGCCTGTACATTATTTCCCTTCTCTTTCCTGCTTCCCACCCCATAGAAATTGAAACATCAATCTCCTCAGCACCATCGCAACACGGTGTGGGATTGGGAAGGTAGAAGCCAGAAAATTCAAGAACGGCAAGAGCTCGGCTTTGATGACCAGCACCTTCCCCGTCATGGTGAGCTCTCGGTCCTTTCATTGCATCAGTTTTTTGTTTAAGATTGGCAATTTGTTCTGCCAATTTACTGTTCCCATCTCTTCTCCAAAATACACCCCCAGGACCTTAATTCTCTTCTCTTGCAGCCTGAGATCATGTCCTTCTTTTAGCTCCCTCCAGTTCTGATAAAAAATCTCTCTTAGATTTGTTAATTTTTGCAGAGGAAGCCAAAGGGAACCGATAACAGCACTGCAGAGCTCTGCTAATGGAGGCATTGTCAGAGAGGAGCAGGGTGGCGTCATCCATGTATAGAGATGTCTTTACCTCTCCTCCCCCACTTCCAGGCACTCCATAGCCAAAATGAATAACAAGGGAGATAATGGGCAGCTCTGCCTCACCCCTGAACAGACTTCAAAGGGGTGTGATCTATTGCCATTAACCATTACTCTGCTGTTGCTACCTGTCCAGCAGGTTAATCCACTTTCTCATGATGGGGCCAAACTTCATGTGCTCAAATACTGATGTTAAGTACCGCCAGTTTAGGCGGTCAAAGGCTTTTTCTAGGTCTACACCTAGTTCCACTCTACACCATAAAGCCTGATGATCTGAAAAGAAGACAGGCTGAAGAGTGACCCCAACAACTTTCACTCTCTCTGAGACAAAGCAATAGTCAATTCTGGAGCTGCTATTCCTCCCTGACCATGTATATCCTGCTGTTGTGGGATATATACATCTATGTGTCTGAGAGTTTCAAGTCTTGAACTCAGTTTTGCAGGGCCAGTGAGCTGGAATCCAATTTTATCAGAGAGCTAGACTGCCTGTGTGCTCTAAGATACAATTAAAATCCCCTCCCACTATCACGTCTGTGCTACATAACAATAGGGGCGGGAGTGCCTTGAGTAGCTCCACCCTTCCTCCCACGTCAGTAGGACAATACACATTGATTAGACGCAGGTTAACGGTCCCACATTCAACATCCACACACAGCAACGTGCCATCTATGACCCTCTGAATACTTTTCAATTTGAATGCCCGTCCTTTGAAAAGAATGGCCACGCCAGAGGCTCTGCTGTTATTGTCCCCTGACCAAACAGAAGGCCCTTTATCCCACCTATTTTCAAAGCTTTTATACCTCTCTTGATAGGCTAAAGCACACTCCTGCAACATCAACACATCTCCCTCTCTCTGCTGGAGGTAATCAAAGACAGACTAGCATTTAACTCTGTCATTGATACCTCTGGTGTTAAAAGAAATTATGTTTAGAGCCATATTACATAAGAAAGTGGAACCAGTCTTTACAAAACACATTTCTCTTCTGTCTCACCTGTTACCTTCTTTTTCTTTTTACCAATTTCCTGCCAGCCATCCTCTGAATGAGCCTTCATCAGGGTGGCAGCAGTAAAAGCGTTCACGGAGTCCATTTCAAGGAAGGGGGGTAGAGGGAGTGGTGGAGGGGTTCCAGCTGTCCCCATTGCCATTCTCTCCTTCCTCCTCACTCGGGGAGAAAACAGTCATTTTCCCTTTTCCTTAAGTCCAGTTCCTGGGAGCACTGAGCGGGAAGGGTTGCAGCCGATGCACCAGTCTCCTCTTCCCCCTCACCCACCAGCTGCTGCAGATCCTCCGTGATGGACAGGATGGAGGAGAGGAGGGCATCTGTAGCACTTGCAGAGTCTGAGAAAAGCAGCTCCGCTGAATCCTGGGTATCCTCGCTGGGCCCGCTCCACCGGGGGGCCCCACACTGGCCCTTGTTCTGAGGAGCAGGAGTGGGGGAGGGGTCCTCGCTGTTCCCAGGGGTTTTCAAACTCTCGTGCTTGTCTGGTGCAGTCTGCGGTTGTGGGGGGGTAGTGGATTTCTCTTCCACCAGCCCTGGAGCCACAGCAGGACTGATCCTGTCTGGAGGCTGAGAGTCTTTGTCCAACAAGGGTTCTTTGTTTTGCTTTGGCTTTTCAGACCAGTTTGGCTGAAACCAGCACTGACTCGTCCTTTCTCATATTGAGTTTGTTGGCATAGGCGTGAGGGCAGTTCTTAAAAACGTTTCCTTCTGAGCCACATAAATTGCACTTTGGCAGCATTGAACAGTCAGAGGCTAAATGTCCCTGTTTGCCACAGGTCTTGCAGCATTTCACAGTGCAGGGTGATGCCAGATGTCCCACAGCACCAACACACCTTTGATTGTCCCACATAAAAAACATAGCCATTGCAGGCGCCAAGCCGGATTGTAGAGGGCAGGTGCCTTAAGCCTCCATTTACGTTGTCCGGTAGCAAGGGAACCTCGAATCTCCTGTTTTTATACCGTCAACATCTCTAACCTCAGTTCCATGGTGGACGGTGCAGTACTGGTTAAGCCAGGTGTGAATGTCCTCCGTCTTTGCTGGTTCCGAGAACATAACATGCACCGTTTTCCTCTCTCTCTGTGTCGGAGGCTGCAAGTTGATCTTCTCAAGTGCAGGAACTTTCCCTCTTTTTGCCTCAAACACATCCACACATTGTTCAAACAGAGGATAGGTAGCAAATACAACCTCAAATGCTTTCTGACCTGGGAGAGCGAAGATGAAATCCAGATGCCGAGATTCAAAAGCTCAAAACGCACAGCATTCTTGCGGGATCCAAAGGTTGCCATTTCGTAAACTGCAAAACAAACACTGCTTCCACAAAACAAGAAAATAAGCCAACTACTCCACCTACAGGCTGATCAAGGTATCTCCCCTGCCAGGTAAGTATGAGTTGTACAAGCCCCTGCAAGCGGCCCGCACCCACAGCACAAATCGCACAGCCTAGGCCAGCTCCTCGCCCCGCTTCCTGCTGGGCCCACTCTTTCGCACACTCACACGCCACACTGATAAGAACAGATTTTTTTGTTTGTTTTTTATTATCAAAAAGGTAACAAAAGATACAAGGTCACAGACAACTTTGTCGTTTACAAAATAAACATATCAAAATGCAAGACAAAAAATTAAAGCGACAACACAAAATGATCACAAAATATGACTACAAAAATACAGAAACCCACAATTAAATATCTGACAACACTTTCCACTTTTCTTTTACTGCATGGTAACTCCACTTTCTTTTTCAGCTGCCACCATGCATCGGACATCCCATACTATCTTATTCCATACCCCCCCCACGTCACACGTCACTCCCTTCTTTACTAACAAATTTCTCGTTGCACATAATTCCAGTTTGACAAAGCTTATTAGGCACCATAACAAAAAACAATTTCCTTTTTTCTCCCACTCTTCCTTACACCAAACATAATTGTTGCAAGATTAACCGTAAAAGAACTTTCTATAGCCCCAAACACAAGTTGACTCTTCCCCCACACCCACTGCGCAAAATTAAAAAAACAAAAGACATGTTCAATGGTTTCCTCAGAATGACAGTCAGTCCGAGGGCACCCGGCTTGCCTGGTCGGTTTATTTGTATAAGACTGCCCTCGCCGGAAGTCTCTTCCATGCCGTCAACCGGTTGAGGTCCAAACAGTCCAGCTGCAAGCCCTTGGGCTGCACTCTCTCCCAGACCTTGTTCGCGACATCCCCCACAACCCTGGCTTCTCCCCTCTTCATTAAGGCATAATAGAGTGCCCTGTGGTTCAGCAGTGTCGCCTCATCCACTGTCCCCAGATGTTTCTTTGTCTAGGACACTGCATGCCTGTAGTGCCAGGGTAGGTCTTCGCTGTGAGGGACGTCGTTTTTCCAACTGGTAAGGCCACGCATGCTGTTCATAAACCAGAAACTCACAAAAAATTGTGAATTATGCAGCACCGGCTGTTTCAAAACATTGCATAAACCTGACACAAATATACAGTTCAACTTGAGTAGTATGTTCGGTACTGATCTACCCCCTTTCTCCATTGATCTATACATGTCCACACGTTTTATGTATTCATATTTTTTATTCCATAAGAAGCCAAAGACTTCTCTGACTAAGTATCTATTGTATCTAACAGGCATGGGGTATACATTTGCTAAGTATATTAGGGCGGGGTAACACGTACGTCTTTAATATAATTACTTTTTCTACAAAGGAAAGTCTTCTATCTCCCCATCAGAGTAATCTTTTCCGAACTACCTCCAATGCCCCTTGCCAGCTCCTATGAATAGTTTCTTGATCATTAAAAAAAACTCCCAGGACTTTTAAAGGGCCTTTACAGCAACTCAGGTTGTATAACCCTTCCTTCTCATCCCTCTAAAAACCAAAATATTTGATTTTGCTCGTATGTTTATTTAAGTTTGAGCCAGATACCTGGGCAAAACTGTCAAATTCCTAGCGTCTCCTGCAAACTTTCTTTCGAACCTAACATCAGGGTGATGTCATCCGCATACAGGGTCATTTTTACTTTTTCTTCACCACTCCTGGGCAGCGTTATTCCATCTACTCGTGGGCTTGCATATATCATTCTAACAAAAGGTTCCATGTAAAGCACAAATAGTGGCGACAAAGGACATCCTTGTCTCACACCCGTGTTCTGTTCCACTAATTTCCCAACAAAACCGTTCACCACCACTCTGCTTCCCACTTGTTTGTACAAAGTCTTCAGCCACCTGACAAAGACTGGGCCAAACCCCATCTTCCCCATCACGGCCCACATAAACTTATGCTACACTCTATCGAAAGCCTTCTCTAAATCAAGGCTTACCAAGGCTAGGGGAACGTTCCTCTGCTCTGACCATGCTATTATACCCATTACTAACTGTAAGGACCAGACAATTTTCCTCCCCTGTACCCCACCCGTCTGGTCTTTTCCGACCACCATGTCCATTACCGTTTTCAGCCTGTTAACTAGCACCTTTGCGAACAACTTATAGTCCGTGCAGAGCATAGTTAGAGGTCTCCAGTTTGCTAACTCCGTTGGTTGTCCTTTCTTATACAGCAACGTCAACACCCCCTCTCGCATAGATCTTCCTAGACCATCCTTGCTAAAAACCTCGTTTATAACCTCAAGCAAGATTGGTCCCAGTACAGATGCAGCCATTCAAAGTGCGCGGCACAGACACGTACCGGAGGTAATTGGCTACGGCCTCGCACATCGTGACGCATGTTGACGCAAAATACCGTGGTACATGATTGGTTGACCGACAGGGGCACTCGTTGGTCGGTTGTAGAAAGATTTAAATGTCTTTACTGTGCCCGTTTTAGTATTGAATATTTATATAGAATTTTACCACTAAAGGGAAATCTTAGTAGCTGAGCATAAAAAGAATAGGAGCATACTGTAACGCGTGTGAAGGCCATAAACAATATTAATTTTGGAACATAAACATATAGTATATGGCTGGTCTCGGTACTTTAAACAAAAATACACACCAGTATTTCATTTCTCCCTAAACATTTTAAGCATTGAAGTCTTTAACTAACGTGATACCGGAGTCAACAAGCATAATTTTAGAATTTGATTAAAAGGGAATATAATATGGAATCGCGTATCTAAAGAAATTAATAACGATATAATGATATTCATGTACTGCAACACTAGAATAGTACATGCTGTACATTGTCTGTTGATAATGTTTCTGTAGTGCTTTTTCAGCACTCTGCATGTGACCTTGCCAGTGGCGCTGTGGGTTAGGTTCCTGACTCCCACGTCACATGGTGAGTGTTCAAATCCAGCTGAAGTCATGACTTTTTTTCTTAACAAACATTTCTTTGAAAAAATCAAACTTTTCCCCGAGTCAGAGATTAAATAAAACCTCACTCGCACCAAACAAATTTATATTTCTAAATATCACAACATGATCGAATTTAAGTCATTTTAATAACAATGAATAGTCACCTATGCGTTACAATATAAACATTTATATTGATTTAAATCGCAAACGTGTGTTTAAATGTTTTTTGATTCACAATCGGACAAATGCAACATAAATTGATATCTTTGTCTTCTAAGTATCTTAATAAACTTTCAGCATAGCTTTCTCCCCATTTAGATTTATTTTTCTTGGGATCAAACGTGGAAAGATTAGATTGTAATCGTTGTTATTTTTTAAATACATTTTAGAAAAGTGTAATCTATACTAAAAAGCTGTACACCACCTGCTATAAAGATACATATTGTAATACTTTCAGGTTCGGATAGGACGGACACAAGAACTCAGACTTGTTGAGTTAAAGCAAGTTAAAGCCTTGATTTTATATATCACCTTTAAAAGTGGCATCTCAAAGCAATACAGTAGATGTAAAAACATTTAAAAGGACCACAGATTGCAAAGTAAATACCCAACACCGATTGTACCCATCTGTCATGCTAATAAAGCACCTTGAATTGAATTGAGGGGGGGAGGGCAAGCGAGAGAGCATAGCCAGGACAGACAGCCAAATAAGATACACTCCACAGACATTTACAACAGCGACATATCATAAAAGGTTTGCACATATTGTTAAATTATTACTTGTTTTTCAGGAAGTTAAAAAAAACACTTGAATTACTTATCCAGTCTCTCAAAATTATTTTTCAAGCAATGCAACTAACGTCGGGCAACGTGTTTTTTTTAATCCAACATTGACAGCCACATCTTAAATCTTGTCAGTCAGCTCTTTTTTCTCTATTTGAATTGTAGCGATTCAAACAACCTGGGATAACAAGTGGTCTCAAGTCACCGAGCTCACAGAGCTTCAACAACAGGGAATGACAATTCTCTTAGTCCTTCCTTAGTCTTCCTGAAATTGTCAATTATGAATGAATAAAAGCATTTTATTAAAAACACATTTGCGTTTGTTTGGGAGCTATATTATGTATTTTTCATATGTAAAATATAATGATGTGTTCCCGCTTACACATCGCACGACTTTAAAAGCTAGAAAAACAGGTTTCTATTCACATTATCTGGCGAGGCTTGTTTTGTCAAAGGACAGCACAAAAAAACAGACAATACACGGGGGGGAGGGCAAGCGAGAGAGTTTTTTGCCCTCTGTCAAAAAAAAACAAATCACCCAGGGCAGAGACTCTTGGGTGATCATTGTGTGGTACAGAGCGGAGCTCTGTCACTCTAAACAAGTAGTAAAGAAAGAAGAGTCAACAATTGATTTAAGGACGATCTGTCAAAGTGCAATGAAATACAATGTTGTTGTTGTTGTTTTTATCCTGTTAAGTGTTTTGAGAAGCCACCTTTAAAGGCAATATATAAAAGCACTGATTCTTATGGAATGTGTTTTCTTTCTTCTTTTTTTCAGCATGGAATAAACCTATTACTTGATTCTTATGGATGAGAACTGGGGATTCAATTTTTTTTTTAAATCGCATATATATAGCAGTAGCAGTATAACCTTGTTCATGCACAAACAGTGGCATGTTACATTATTAATTTGGGTGTCTCCTTTTGCCAGAAAGCTCCAAATTGCATTTTTGAGTGCAGTTTTTGACTTTTTTTAAATTGCAACCCATAAATAAAGCTGATACTGTTTAGACTTTTAATTATTTTAAACTGTATTACAGCAGCACAATGCACAATGCAAAGTGAATTGCAAAAATGCACTTGGAAACTGTCCAGGCCCTACTTTGTCAGGCATTTTCTTTTACTGTAACGGACATAAAAACTCCCTTGCTTTTAACAGAGCATTTCATAATTTCTAACTACGAAAATTATTTAAACTGCGACACATCCTTCAACCAGAGCTCGAAATATCACAAGGATCCTCAAGAGCACAGCAAAGACTGTATTAAAAGTATACTAGTGCCAAACTAGTATACTTTAGATCTTTTTTTCTGAACCGGGGAAAATCTGATCATGTTTCTCTATAACAATAATAAAAAACATTATTTTACATATCACCTTTATGTGATATCACCTTAAGGACAGCACATACAAGGGTTAATTGCACAATGGACCGCGCAAAACAAATTTAAAATAATCTTCTTTAGGTGTGAGGGCAGGAGTGGATCACAGCAGGCATAATCAGCAAATTAGGAAAACAAAGAACAGGACAGGTGAGACGTGTATCCAGAGAGCGAGTGATCAGAAAAAGGAACAGCTGTTACACCTAGGTTTTACGCTCTCTCTCTGCTGAATGAATAAAAGCATTTTATTAAAAACGCGTTTGCGTTTGTCTGGGTATTTACTTTGTAATCTGTGGTTTACATCTACTGTATTGCTTTGAGATGCCACTTTTAAAGGTGATATGTAAAATAAAGTTTTGTATTATTGTTATAGAGAAACATGATCAGATTTTACCTGGTTCAGAAAAAAAGATCTAAAGGTGCTTACACCTAACTTTCTTAATTAAATGTATTTAAAACAGTGAACTACTGTAGGTGTAACATAACATTCAGAAATACAATCGAGAATAGTTTTGTGGTGTTTGTAAAGATTAAATATTCCTAAAACGTTTAACGTAACTGTAACGATGCTCTGTAGAGGTGAAAAGGATCCGATGCAGGAGTCGCAGGGAGGTAAGTAAACGTACCGAGCAAATCCAGGAGCTGAGCCGTAGTCCGAAGGCGAAGGTAAGTCGAGATCCGGTAAAGGCACTGGTGGCGAACAATCCAAAACGTGAGACAGAATCGTAGTCGAAAAGAGAGCTACAGGGTCAAATCCAAAACAGGCAATGATAGCAAACAATCCAAAGGGCGAGACGAGATCCGAAGTCCGAAGGCAAAAGGTGCAGGCAGAATTCCAGGAAGGCAAAAGAGGGGTGAGAACGCTAGGCTGAGCAACAAGTAGAGAACTCAATACCGAGCAACGGGAATCAGGTACGAATGGTATAAATAACCCGGCGTGCCGCACGGTAGAGCAATTGCAGGTGTGTTAACTCGTGCGGCGGCGCTTGTTAGTAGTAATCCGCTGCTGGTGCTGATTGGCTCGCTTACGTGTTGATCTCCGCTGGCTGGTGGTCGTGACAGTAACAAAATTAAAGACGATTAAAATTTGTAATCTTTCCACTTGTATGTCATTGGGAAACACAAGAAGTTTCTGCTTTGTGTAAGGATGGTATCAAAAAGTAATCTAAGTGGTGAGAAAGCTGTGCTCAATGATAATTAAGGGACTTAAAAGTAAAAGGAGATGCTTCATATTGCTTGACTAATTTTAAAAACTAAGTGATAAATGCAGACGCTCTCTCGGTGCCGCGCCGGGTCTAAATATCAAAATCTACATTCACCCTGGGCAGAGGCCGAAGAGTTATTGTATATGGCGCCTTTAACGGTGGCTCCTCAAAGTGCTTTACAGGATAAAAACAATAACAACAATAGTGTTAGACTGGGCAAACTATTTTTTTTATAGAAATACAAAATGAGATATAATGATGTGTTCCAGCTTAGACATTAACTAAGCACCGATGCACTACAAGTACAACACCCCTCTCTGTGGGAGTGCTGGCTGTGACGAATTAAACCAGTTTCACAGGTATTTTCAAAGTAGAAGGCGGCGAGATTTCCAGCGAAAGACACCTCCCCTCTCCAAAATCCAGTAAGTACAGTACTTACTAGTTAAGAAAGCTAGGCTCCTCAATGAAATCGCTTTAACATGCTAATGCGTTGGTGTAACAGTCCGGACGTGGCAAGCTTCTAATGTCAACCCGACTATGGCGAAAGGAACCCTTCTATCATTGGAAGACAATGAACATATTCTAGCCCTAAATGAATTAATAGCAAACATGGTTTACATAAAAGACATTTTTCCAAGAAAGTTAAGCATTTGTCACTAATGAAACCACTAAATAAAGACATAAATATAGAAATCTTGAAAAATACATGACTTTGCTAAAATATCTTTAAAAATAAAAACGAAGAACAAACGCCAGGGGAGAGAGAGAACAGGGGAGAGATGTTGGTTTTGCATAAGGGGTGGGGCTATGGAAATAAGGTCTATATTGGGAATGTGGAGTTACATGTTCTGGCTGTTTGTGAATTATCATTGTTATCGTTGGAGTGTTGAGGTATTGATTTTGTGTAATGCTTTATGTTGAAAATTGAGGTGGATTTTGTTTATGATTAAGAGGATAAACTGGGATGGGAGGAGGGTTTGGTTTTGCATAAGGGGCGGGATTATGATAATTGGAGGAAGTTGAGAGAGTTTGTGGGCTATTTTTGGTTTGTATTACGAATAATTCGTACAAGATATTGAGATTTGTTGTTTTGTTGAGATTTAACTCCGCATGTCTGAGTTCTTGGGTCCGTCCTATCCGAGCCCGAAAGTATTACAATATATATCTTTATAGCAGGTGGTGTACAGCTTTTTAGTATAGATTACACTTTTCTAAAACGTATTTAAAAAATAAAAACGATTACAATCTAATCTTTCCACGTTTGATCCCAAAAAAATAAATCTAAACGGGGAGAAAGCTATGCTGAAAGTTTATTAAGATACTTAGAAGATAAAGATATCAATTTATGTTGCATTTGTCTGATTGTAAATAAAAAAACATATTTAAACACACGTTTGCGATTTAAATAACAACGTGATTTAAATCAATATAAATGTTTATATTGTAAGACATAGGTGACTATTCATTGTTATTAAAATGACTTAAATTCGATCATGTTGTGATATTTAGAAATATAAAAGTCAATTAATTGTCCATAATATTGCAATTCTATTTTTTCAAAGAAATGTCGCAGTACACTAATATAATCATATCGTTATTAATTTCTTTAGATACGCGATTCCATATTATATTAGCAGAAAAGCTTAAAACTACCACTTTTTTACACGCTATTTCACGTTAGTTAAAGACTTCGATGCTTAAAATGTTTAGGGAGAAATGGAATACCAGTGTGTATTTTTTCTTTAAAGTACCGATTCCTGGAATCTGACTGGCTGACACCCTTCTGATGTGGTTCCATAATGTCTGGTATATGGAAAAGAAAGCGTTGATAAAAAAGCCTGGATTCTCATGTATCTGTGTTGTAGGAAATCCTTCATCCAAGGAGCAGGACGCAGTCTTTGTGGATTCAGTTGTTTTATTGAGCTCAATAATGACATCAACGCGCGTTTGGTCTGCCCCGCAGAACAGACAACACTGCAAAGGTTTCCCAGCTCTTATATACATTATGATCTCAGGAAGATGTTTTGTTTCACTGCTTCATGTGTATTCAACTTGCCCTTTTGATATGTAGTATGAGTTGACCAGTTGGTCCTGTCCTGAGTCCTGTTCTTTGATGTGTAGCTGTCCTTTGATATGTAGCATGAGTTGACCAGTTGGTCCTGTCCTTTGATGTGTAGCTGTCCTTTGATATGTAGCATGAGTTGACCAGTTAAGTCCTGTCCTTTGATGTGTAGCTGTCTTTGTTGGAGCTGCTTAAGATATGCTAAGACAGCCGACACATTACACAATGTGCTTGATTTAATACAGTAGTGTCGAATACAGATAAATTATATATATATTTTTCCATCAATTATATATATCTAAGTGTTTTATGTTCCACTTCAATCTGATACAAGTATCTTTTAATACAGTCTTTGCTGTGCTCTTGAGGATCCTTGTGATATTTTGAGCTCTGGTTGAATGATAAGTGTCACAGTTTAAATAATTTTAGATTATTTAGATAGATAGAAATTATGAAACGCTCTGTTAAAAGCAAGGGAGTTTTTAATGTCCATTGCAGTAAAAGAAAATGCCTGACAAAGTAGGGCTTGGACAGATTCCAAGTGCTTGTACAAATGTGCTAAAGAAATTATACTTTGAGTTTATAGCTTGTCCAAAGTCATTCATTATTAATACTATTAGTAATATCTTAGGTAAAGGCTTTGATGCATAAATATTTCTGATAAAGGTAGGTTATGTACTTTTGTCCAACTGAGCAATCTTGCTTTCATAAAATATACCAACTTTTTAATGACTGATGATAAACATGCTGTAATACACAGTTTAAATTTAAATTTAAATGCTCAAATGCTGTACATGAGAGGTTAAGCTTTATTGGCTCCTCCTGGCGGTGTTACAAGGTGATGCCGGATACTTTCCGGCATGACGTCAAATGACGCGATATACCTTGTGATACTGCGTGATACTGCGTTTTGATGCGACATGCCCACCTGGGTATACCGCGAAATACATTTTCCCACTTTTAATTCCTGCCAGGACTACCCTGATCTCTTCTAAACTGAAAGGTCTTTCTAGAGGAGCTCTATTCTCCTCCGATAACTTTGTAGTTATACAATCTAGGAGGGTAAAATCTATTTCCCTACTCATACTGTATATGGAATTTTACCACTGAAGGGAAATCTTAGTAGCTGAGCATAAAAAGAATAGGAGCATACTGTAACACTTGTGAAGGCCATAAACAATATTATTTTTGGAACATAAACATACAGTATATGGCTGGTCTCGGTACCTTAAAGAAAACATACACACCAGTATTCCATTTCTCCCTAAACATTTTAAGCATCGAAGTCTTTAACTAACGTGATACTGGAGTCAACAAGCATACTTTTAGAATTTGATTAAAAGGGAATATAAGATGGAATCGCGTATCTAAAGAAATTAATAATGATATAATTATATTCATGTACCGCAACACAAGAATTGTACACGCTGTACGATGTCTGTTGATAATGTTTTGTAGGGCTTTTTCAACAATCTTCATGTGACCTTGCCGGTGGCGCTGTGGGTTAAGTTCTTGACTCCCACATCACACGTTGCGTGTTCGAATCCAGCTGGAGCCATGACTTTTTTTTTAACAAACATTTCTTTGAAAAAATAAAACGTTTCCCTGGGTCAGAGATTAAATAAAACTTCACTCGCACCAAACAAATTTATATTTCTAAATATCACAACATGATCGAATTTAAGTCATTTTAATAACAATGAATAGTCACCTAGGCATTACAATATAAACATTTATATTGATTTAAATCGCGTTTAAATCGCATTTAAATCGCCTTTATTTAAAACCCATAAATAAAGCTGATACTGTTTAGACTTTTGATTATTTAAAACTGTATTACAGCGGCACAATGCAACGTAAATCGCTATCTTTGTCTTCTGCGTAATAATGTTCACCTCTCTTCCAGCAAATTAACAATAGTAATAATAATGAACTTTATTGTATATGGCGCCTTTAAAGATGGCTCCTCAAAGCGCTTTACAGGATAAAAACAATAACAACAATACTGTTAGGCTGGCCAAATGATTTTAAAAAAAAAAGAAATACAAAATGAGATATAATGATGTGTTCCGGCTTAGACATTAATGAAGAGCATAACACGTGGGCGGCGTAGCTGTCGGCTCTGGCTTTCCCATCTATGCCGATGCACTGCTAGTACAACCCCCCTCTCTGTGGGTGTGCTGGCTGTGACGAATTAAACCGGTTTCACAGGTATTTTCAAAGTAGAAGGGGGCGAGATTCCCAGCGAAAGACACCTCCCCCCCTCCAAAACCCAGTAAGTACAGTACTTACTAGCTAAGAAAGCTAGGCTCCTCAATGAAATTGCTTTAACATGATAATGCGATGGTGTAACAGTCTGGGCGTGGGAAAGCTTCAAATGTCTCCCAGCTACATCGAAAGGAACCCTTCTTTCATTGGAAGACAATAAACATATTCTACCCGTACATGAGGATATAATGCTGGTGCGTGGGCGCGGTGGGGTGCTGTACCAGCTGTCAAAAAAAAGTTGTTGTTTTTTTTAAGTCAATTGAGTGTCCATAATATTGCAGTAAGTGAAAAGACCACGGGAATTCTTCCTCCCCCTACATTCTCAGAGTAGAATAGAATTTATTATTAGCACAATTTATTACAGTGCTAAATGTAATATTATCGATTACTAATAATTTATGCTAACACCTAGCTTTATTAACTAGTAAGTACTGTACTTACTGGGTTTTGGAGGGGGGGGTGTCTTTCGCTGGAAATCTCGCCCCCTTCTACTTTGAAAATACCTGTGAAACCGGTTTAATTCCATATTAATTCCATATTTAATTCCTTCACTTCTGTATAAGCTCTCTGGAGAAACAGTAGATGGGATGCGGCTCTTTCTGGGAATACTGCAAATTCACAGGTGCCTGACTTGATGGAATTCATATTATCATATTCACATTTCACCCCCACCCCCCCTTCTCTCCCTCTCTCACTTGCCCTCCCCCCTGTGTATTGTCTGTTTAGGGCAAGCGAGAGAGAGTGTGCTGTCCTTTGACAAAACAAGGCTCGCCAGATAATGTGAATCGAAACCTCTTTTTCTAGCTTTTAAAGTCATGCGATGTGTAAGCGGGAACACATCATTATATCTTACATATGAAAAATACTTAGAAGACATAGATACTTAGAAGACATAGATATCAATTTATGTTGCATTTGTCTGATTGTGAATCAAAACACACATATATTTAAACACGCGTTTGCGATTTAAATCAAAACGCGATTTAAATCAATATAAATGTTTATATTGTAATGCCTAGGTGACTATTCATTGTTATTAAAATGACTTAAATTCGATCATGTTGTGATATTTAGAAATATAAATTTGTTTGGTGCGAGTGAAGTTTTATTTAATCTCTGACCCAGGGAAACGTTTTATTTTTTCAAAATTAATATCGTTTATGGCCTTCACACGTGTTACAGTATGCTCCTATTCTTTTTATGCTCAGCTACTAAGATTTCCCTTCAGTGGTAAAATTCCATATAAATATTCAATACTAAAACAGGCACAGTAAAGACATTTAAATCTTTCTACGACCGAACGCAACACGAGTGCCCCTGTCGGTCAACCAATCACGTACCGCGGTATTTTGCGTCAACGCGCGTCACGATGCGTGAGGCCGTAGCCAATTACCTCCGGTACGTGTCTGTGCCGCGCACTTTGAATGGCTGCATCTGTAGTTGTTCTCTCGCCATCTCCTAGTAGACTGATCTCCTCCTCTCCCGGTGATGTCTCCTTCACCGCTGCTTGCTCTGCTCACTGGCCGCCCGCCTCCTCATATTTCCATAAACCCATCCCTTATGCAAATCAAGCCTCCCACTTTCTCAAAGAAACATAATCCATCAATCAATAACCATCCAATTCAAAATTAAAGAAAATTAAACATCCAATTCATACCCCAATACTTTATCTAAATCTTTCCCACACCGTTCACGCTCTCTAATAGACTGCCCTAACATACAAATACCAATAACAAATCTATCTTTCAATACATACTCAATTTGCAAGTTCTTATACTTGTCCTCCAACCTTTGCAACTCCCACAAAAAGGACTCACCCTCATACTGAAGATCTAAATACTCCCCCGGAGGGAAGTCAAAATTCTTCATAAACTTAAACTTAGATTTATCAAAACTATTATTCCAGTCAGGGACCTCATTTTCAGCAAATACCCGCAATTTCCTTTCCATTTTCCATGCGTTAATCTTGGCCCATTGTTTGGTAGTTAAACCTCCAAATTCCCATCCTACACGATCCCCCCCCCACCTTGAACCACCCCTCTCCTACCTGATACCCCCCCCCCCAACAGACTTCCGCCGACCCTTAACCTTCCTCCGGGCCCGTATATCCCACCCCTCTTCCGTCTTGCGCTTCATCTCCCCAGAAAAATCAGACTGACCCCCCAAAAGAAAGTCATCAGACTGTCCACCTTTCGAAGCAGCCGAAAGTTCCGTGACCGTGCTCGTCGATTCCTCGCTGTCTTCTGGAACCAGCACCTTCTCGGCAGATTCCCTTGGTGCAGTAACTCTCCGGACCTCTGAGGGCCCTTCATTCCCACTCACCACAACTGTTTCCAGTGCCTTCTCGATGTCAGACAGATGAGCTGCCAAACTTGTCGCTGTCCTTGAAGCAGCCGCATGATCTCACGTGCTTTGGACACCTATTGTACAAATGATCAGGTCCCCCACACAGATTTCAAGAAATGCTCACTTTACACTCAGTAGCAGTATATCCCTCAACCCCACACCTTCTACATATAACACTTGTACACTTAGCTACCATATGACCTTGCATGCCGCATTTGCGGCAACCAGTCGGCTGACCAGAATAATACAAATACCCTCGGTTCGCACCAATGTAAAAGGTAGAGGGTGGATGAAAGACACCCCCTTCCAAAGCCACACTGGCCCGGAAACGAACCAAGTACCTCCGTTTACAGGTCCAGTATCCACCTGCATCCAAAACCTTTTGTCCAGCACCTTGTATATCTATAAAACGTTTTAAAAGAAAAGCAATTTCCTCCTCCGGAACAAAGGGATTATACATGTGCACATACAGAGGTTTCAGTTCTCTCTTGAACAAAGGTTCTACATGAAAAACATTCAAAGGTTCAGAATCCTTACAGGCCAGCATTTTCTCCCACACTTTACGGCAAACAGATTCCGAGATCAAAGTCAAGTCCATAGTTCCCGAGCCAACAAAATCTTGGAAACACAACACATCTTTAACTGTTACTCGAAAAAACACATTCATAATCCGTTACTCAAAAATTGCTCTGTCCAGAAAATCTTTTCCCACCTCCAGCTCCAGCACGAAGCACACCGAGTTCCGCATCTATCCCTCTCGGCAGAGGGCCCCCGGTCGCCATTCCGCCACCTCACACTCCTGCAGTCTCCACAAAAGGAATCGCCAGCCTGTAGTCCTCGGCGCCTTCCTTCTCCTTCTGCTTCCGTCCTCGGCGTCTCCTAGCTACTTCAGGTCCTTCAGCAGCAATTCCGGCACGGGTCCTCAGCGCCGCCTTACTGACCCCCTGACTAAGACCTCAGAACTGCAGTCATGCCGCTTGAATTTTGATCTTAGCCAAAAGGCTGAGAAGAATTTTTTTTTAATTGAAAAACAGTTCATAAAATAAACACTCAACTATCAACAAAATTATGACACAGCAAAATCAAATCACAGCACAACTCTATTCAAATCCCACCACATAACCCCTAACCTCCACGAACCCCACTCATCTCCATAGTCCCACCCAAATTAAACCAAAATCCCCTTCCCCAACTCACAATGCAATTCATTTCCATAACCCCGCCCTTTATGTAAAACCAGCGTCCCTTCCCAATTTTCAATCAGTTCACCCATACCCTTTTTTCTTTTCCGTTCCATTCTTCTCGCACTCTTTCAGTTTCTGCCACGCATATTCTTGCATCCTACAACATACACGCTCTGAAAACACTCGCGCTCTATCTCCCAATTCCTGCTTAATCAACAAATGATCTAAATACCCATCGTTCCATATATACTGAACAAAATCTTTCCAACATGACACAGAAGTCTCCTTCAAGAAAAGGTCCTTCGGAAACCAAAACTCCTTATCTGGTGTAAACCACCCGTACTTGGTGATTTCCGGCGGAACAGGTACTAAAAACTGCCCGTCCACCTCAGTCACCGCCACTCCAGTCACCTCATGCTCATTACCCTCTAACACATTATCCACATCCAACTCCTCACTACTTTCAGATTCATAAACCACCGTTTGCCCAACCACCCCCACCGTACTACCACTACCACACATTCCAGCACCACTATCATCACCTATATTACCTTCTAACTCACCCGGTCCACTCCCTACTTCGTCCACCACACTTTCACCATCTATTCCTATATCCCCCTCAATCACTTCAAACACCTCCCGCTCACCAGCACCCCCCATCACACCACCCAAACAATCCCGAGACACATGTCCTAATTCTTTACACAAATAGCACCTCTTCCCCTGAACACATCCCTTTGCCATATGTCCCATTATCCCACACCGCCTGCATCACACCAACGTACACTGCCTTGCAAAGTGTCCCTGTTCTCCACATTTCCAACACTCAAGGGGCTGCCCAGAATACTCCAGGTACCCTCTGTGAGTCCTGATCTCGAAAAAGGCAGGAGGTGTATCACCCCCTCCGCCGCTGTCTTCCCCAGATGCAACCTCATCCGATATATCCACTTCCCAGTCCATACTCCATCGGATTCCAAGTCTTTCCTCCCTGCTCCTTGCAGATCCACAAATTGTTGCAGGAAGGAGACTATATCCCCCTCCGGAACAAATGGAACGCCCATGTGAACAGTCAAGACTCTAAGTTCCCCAGCAAACATCGGCTCGACTCGGATGAGCTGAACCGGCACATTGTCTTTCTTCTCCTGTACCTTCCTCCATACATCAAAACATAACAAAGCCGATACTAAAGTCAACTCAAAAATCCCCCGAGCACAAAAATCCTGCAGACACAATATATCTGCCAAAAGTATCCCCAGACAGTCAATCAAAACAAATTTCTTGAACTTAGCTCGATCCCAAGCCTCCAGTCCATCTCGGCTCCTCAGTGTAAAGCGGAGAGAGTCCTTCCTCAGCTCCTCCTTCAGCCAAGGGAACCACGCTGTTGTCCTTCCGCTCCGCTCCATCATTCCTGCCGTCGTCCTCCAGGTAATCAAAACGGCAACACCGCCCAGCTCCGTTCCAGCACTGCAAATCCTCTCCGCCCACCGCACAGAAATCCTCCTCGTCGTCGCCCAGCTATCCTCCTCGTCGTCGTCACCGCCACACCGAATCTCCAGCCTCCAGCCTCCAGCTTCCAGACTCCACTCTTTCCAATCAGTCCATTCCTCCCGTCACCTTCCCGACCTCCTGCACTAAGACCTCAGAACTACGGTCATGCCGCTTGAACTTTGATCTTAGCCAAAATTCAGAGAAGGATTTGTTTTTATTATAAAAATGCAAAAACGAAGAAATTACATACACTCACATTTACCTATATAACAACACCATCAGAGAGTCACCCTAAAGAAATTAACCCCTTCCAGCGGTCTTTCACCGCTTCAAAGCCCCACCTTGCTGTGTCCCATGTTACTCTCCTCGTGATGTCGTGCCGGACCTTCCATACGAGGCTTTCACACGTGTCCCCTCTCCCATGATCCACCCACTCTCTCCGTGCAACCCACACATACCACTTTACCAGGCTGATCACCAGCCATAGGAGGAACCCGCGATTCCACTTACGTGGTCTCGGGATTCTCCTCACTACCACCCGGCTTGATAAAATGAAATCAACAGACACACATGCCAACAACCATTCACACTGACTCCAAACTGTTTGCGCAAAAGTGCACTCCCAAAACACATGCATGACTGTCCCAACCTCAGAGCAGTTCTGTCTCGACAGGCTGTGCCTATGCAGTACCTCCCGAACGGGCAGGTGAATCCATACGGTCAGCCAATTGAGGTCTTTAAGCCTGTTGTCGAGACCAGCAGGCTGTATTTGCCACCAGCCCTCTTCCAAGACTCCCACCACCGCCGGGGCCGCCTTCGCTACTGCTGCTCAATATAAGGCCCTGTGGTCTAAGGACGCCTGCCCCTCCTTGGCTTCTGGGTGCTTTTATAACCACTGCACAGCATGCCCATAATGCGGGGGCAACCTTTCGGCTTTGGGCGTCCTGTTGGACCAGACCACTAGGTGCCTCATCGTAGCAGCCATCCACAGCTTAGTAAAACAGGCACACAGGTGGTCGGGGTCATCAGACAGAATCTTGCACAGGCCGGACACGAAAAGGGTGACCAGTTTGGCGGGCAAATCTGGGACGGCCCTTCCCCCTTCCTCTACCGGTCTACACATGTGCACACGGGCAATGTACTCATAACCCGCGCCCCAGATGAAACGGAAGATAGCTCGCACGAGGTCTCTCCTCAAGCAGGTAGGCAAAGGGAACACCCTGACCAGATGCAATAGCAAAGGCAGGATGTCCACCTTAATTACAAGGACCTTCCCAGTGTAGGAAAGTGCCCTGTCCTGCCACATGCCCAACCTCTGATTTACCCTTCGCAGCTTATCCTCCCAGTTCAGTCTGACAGGATCGCCCGAGTGAAATCGGATGCCCAAGACCTTTAATGGGCCCAGCTCCAGTGGAAGTCCCGCGACCTCATCTCTCCTGTCCTTCCATTTGCCAAAGTACTTGATGGCACACTTGGCCCTGTTTAAACAGGACCCAGTGCCGGCTGAGAGGTCATCCATCAGCTCAAGTACTCGATGCATGCTCCTTTCGGAGGTGAGAAACAGGGAGATATCGTTGGCATAAGCCGCGATTTTTACCTGCTCACCTCCACTGCCCAGGACTACCACGCCCTCGATCAGGGGATCCTTGCAGATTGTGTGGAGGAGGGGCTCAGAGTACAGGACGTAGAGGAGCGGCGACAGGGGGCAACCCTGCCTCGTCCCTTGACCGACTGGCACCCCTACTCCCAACCTCCCTTGATATATACGTGGGATACAGCCCCATTATACAAGATTTTGATCCACCTGATGAAGGCGTGGCTCTGGTCGAGGCTGACCAGCATGAACTCCAGTCCCCGTTCTTCCACCCAAGCTACCGTATCCCTGATAAGGTGAAGGTTCCGCTCCATTTTCCGGCCCTCCACACTACAGGTCTGATCTCTACAGACCAGATCTGGCATAACCTTCCTCAGCCATCTGCTCAGTACCCTTGCCAAGATCTTGTAATCTGTACAGAGCAACTGGATCGGCCTCCAGTTTTCCAGCTCTGTCCTGTCGCCCTTTTTAAAGATTAGGGACCTTCATTGATGTCCCCATCTCTCCGACCTGTAGTATCTCTCCAAAGACCTCCATGAGCAAGGGTTGTAAGATGTCCCAAAAAGCAACATAGAAGTCATTTGGGCGGCACCGTCTGAAGCCGTCTACCAGGGAGAACTGCTTGAGTAGCTACTCCAGCTCTGCCGAGCTGGTGTCGTTCCCCTTCTCCCGGTCGACATTAAAGTCCCCGCCAAGTACCACCTGTCTGTTGGTGGTGCAGAAGTTGGCCAGGTCAGCAAACACTTCCTTCCGGATAGAGGGCTCCGTCGGAGCATAGACGTTAATTGCTCTCAACTTCTGCCCCCTCCAGTCGATGTCTGCGACCAGGATCCGGCCCTGCACCACCGAGAAGGAGGAAACCAGAGTCATCTCTGTGTTTCCGAGGAGGATTCCCATTCCGGAAGAGTGGACCCCTCCTATGCTCCATCATGATTCTCCCTTCGTCCATTCCCTGGTGAATGTCAGCTTGTCGCTTTCATCCTTCAGGTGGACCTCCTGTAAGAAACAAACTGAGAAAGACTTTGAGGCCAGATCATGAAAGACTCCCCGTCTTTTCACCGGGTCTCTCAGCCCTCTCACGTTTGGTTGTTAGAAAGGTAAGTTTTACTGTCATGATTAAACAAGTGAAAGTTAAACCTCCTCTCTTTGTACTTACAGTGGAAAACTTGGGAGTCTACATCTGGGCACTGTTTAGCCTAGATGTAACTCCTCTCATTCGGGTCCTGGGGGGAATATGCTGGGCTCCCTCCAGGTCTCGCTGGGGACTGAAAAGTAAAAATGCTGGACAGGTCCAGCCCTACCATCAGTACCGGCTCCAGGGCGGCTTCAAAGTAGTCCTCATCTTCCTCGAGGATACTCTCCACCACCACTTTGAGAAGGCTCTTTTCTTCCCTTTCTCCAGTAGTTTCGAGGACCTCCAGTTGCTGCTGGGCCTCGGGGGAGGGGGTCTCCACTTCCTGGCCTGCCTCTTCCTGTTGTTCCTGGGCCTCGGGGGAGGGGGTTCCTACTTCCTGGGCTGCCTGTTCCTGTTGTCCCTGGGACTCGGGGGAGGGGGTTACCTCTTCCTGGGCTGCCTCCTCCTGTTGTCCGTGGGACTCGGGGGAGGGGGGTTCCGCTTCCTGGGCTGTCTCCTCCTGTTGTCTTTGGGCCTCGGGGGGGAGGGTTTCCATTTCCTGGGCTGCCTCCTCCGGTTGTTCCTGGGCCTCAGAGGAGGAATGTTCCATTTCCTCTAGGACGAGGAAACGGTTCTCCCTCACCACTCTTTTCTTCTGTCCTCCCGATGGTGGATCCGCCCTGCATCTCTTCTCCTGCTTTCTCTTTCCCTTCTTGGTGGGAGTTTTCCAGGGCCCTTCCTCCGGTCGGCCATTTTGTCTGTCGTCTTGGCGGCCATCTTGTGGCTCTGGTGTGGCTGGAGGTGTGGCCTCGACAGTTTTGGTTCTCTGCGGGGGAGGTGCGGGTTCTTCGTTCTCACCTCTCTCCCTTTGTCTTGAGACTGGTTTCTGCTGGCCGGCTTCCACCACCTGCGCAAACGAAGGTTTGCTTACCTTACATTGGCGAAGGAGGTGTCCCTTGGCGCCGCAACCGTCACACGTTTTGCAGCCCGGCAGTTTTTTGCCAGGTGCCCCTCTTTGTTACAGTTGTGACATCTGATGATGTCACACGTGTTCTCCTTGTGGCCGGACCGTCTGCTTTTCTTGCAGAAATCCGGCATCCTGGGGTAATAAAGGTACCCCCTGTCGGCTCCGATGTTGAAACGGGCCGGGGGGTGCTGGAAACCGTCGACGCCCTCTGGGTCTTCTTTCAGGAGGACTCGGTACTGGCGTGTGCCGTACCAGATGCCGGAACTGTCCCTAATCTCCGTCGGCTGGCCCACCACAGTTACATACAGATGCAGCCATTCAAAATGCGCGGGCGATACCGCATTATTTTCCGGTGCGCTGTACGCAGTCTACCGCGAGTTACCGGTAAATACCGCTAGTTACCGTAAATTCTCCTATAATACCGCAAGCAAAATAATAGTATCCGGAATTTCCGCAAGGTGGAGCTAATTAAGCTCAACTTCTCATGTTTGGGCTGTCGCCATCAAAGTCTTTAACAAAGATATTACCAATAGTATTAATAATGAATGACCTTGGACAAGCTGTAAGTGTAAACTCAAAGTATTGCCCTGGTCCACATTCTTTTTTTCATTGACCGTCTTTGTAAAAGTAACACCACAGCATTTCACAATCACACATTTGTTTCCAATCATGCAAAGTACAGTAATTTTTGAGAATCGATTCACCATGCCTTTCACATGCTCATAAAAGAGATTGATTTAGGAACATAAACATATTACTGTATGCAAACTGTACTGCATACAGTATATATATGTATATTTAATGTCTTAACTGTGCCCGTTTAAGTATTGAATATTTATATGGAATTTTACCACTGAAGGGAAATCTTAGTGCCTAAGCATAAAAAGAATAGGAGCATACTGCAACGCGTGTGAAGGCCATAAACGATATTAATTTTGGAACTTAAACATACAGTATATGGCTGGTCTCGGTACTTTAAAGAAAACATACACACCAGTATTACATTTCTCCCTAAACATTAAGCATCGAAGTCTTTAACTAACGTGATACCGGAGTCAACAAGCATACTTTTAGAATTTGATTAAAAGGGAATATAATATGGAATCGCGTATCTAAAGAAATTAATAACGATATAATTATATTCATGTTGCAAAAAAACTGCATCGGACATAAAAACTCCCTTGCTTTTAACAGAGCGTTCCATAATTTCTAACTACGAAAATTATTTAAACTGCGACACTTATCATTCAACCAGAGCTCGAAATATCACAAGGATCCTCTTGAGCACAGCAAAGACTGTATTAAAAGAATCGCGTATCTAAAGAAATTAATAAGATATAATTATATTCGTGTACTGCGACAGGGCTGTGTAGGGCTGTTTCACCTCTGTCTTCATGTGACTCTATTCAAAAGCCATTTAGCAAAGAGGGGATGAGAAGAGTGACAAACTAGTATACAGTATAGTACTTTCGATCTTTTTTTCTGAACAGGGGAAAATCTGATCATGTTTCTCTATGACAATAATAAAAAACATTGCCACACCCGGACTGTTAAACCAACGCATTAGCACGTCAAAGCCCATTGAGGAGCCGGGCGCAATAACTGTTTTGTCCCTTGATTTACTGATCTACATTAATTACAGAAATCGAGTTCCTGCTCTTTGCAGACGACCTGGTCCTGCTGTCGCCCACAGATCAGAGGCTGCCGCAGAACCTGGCGCTGCTGGAGCAGCACTGTCAGACCTGAGCGCTGACAGTCAATCTGGACAAGAACAGAGTTATGGTTTTCCAGAAAAAAAGCCAGACCCCCATTATTCTTCCTGAGATCATCGGATTATGAACGAATAAAAGCATCTTATTAAAAACGCGTTTGCGTTTGTCTGGGTATTTACTTTGTAATCTGTGGTTTACATCTACTGTATTGTTTTGAGATGCCACTTTTAAAGGTGATATGTAAAATAAAGTTTTTTATTATTGTTATAGAGAAACATGATCAGGTTTTCCCTGGTTCAGGGAAGTTTGCATTTGGGAAAGCACAGCAACACTTAATTCTGTCTTATTAATAAGCCTCGCCGCTACAGGTGTAATGGGGGGAAAAAGCCAGGGGGGAGTCCTCCTCCGAAACCGGTACACCACTGAGGGGCAGAGACGCGTCCGCATCAGAGTCGGCTGGTCTCCCCAGCCCCAAGCTAGAAACAAGGCCAATCGCCACATCCCTGGGCACTGTGTTCCGGGGACATGAGACAGATTCAGGGGCTGTTACCGCTGTCTTCGTCAGGAGGCTAGGGGGGCTCTATCATCTCCTCTTCCTCTCCTTCAGCCGGGCTTGGTTCTTCCGCGGGGCCACATACCTCCTCGTCTGCTGTATTTTCCTCCATCTCTTCCCCAGATCTTTGGTTTTCCTTCTCTCCCTGGCTTCCACCTGAGCCTGGGTCACCCTCCTGCTGGTACTGCCCCTCGGAGTCGATGGAATCTCCCGTCGTTCTCACCTCGTCCTCCGAGGAGGTAACAATTTCTTTGGCCTTTTTCTCCGCCACCCCAGGGCTGTCCTCGTCGGTGATGTTTCTCTCCCTCTTCTTCTTTCTCCTCCTTTTAGATGTCATCCAGCCGGGTCCCGTGGATTCCTCCTCCCCGGATTCCTCAGGAGCCCTCACCTTCAGCAGACCTTTGGAGAAGAGGCTCTGAAGATCCTCTGCAGACACCTGAGGCTCCGGGCCCGGATCTTGCAGCGATGCGCTGGTTTTGGCCTCCTGGTGTGCAGGACCATCATTCATGTGAGTGTCGTCGTCGTCTCGCCTCTTTGTTCTTGCCTGTGTTCTGACCTGATCCTCTCCCCCACCTGCGACGATGGACGCAAAGCTCTTGGTTTTCTTAGGGCATGCCCTGTACAGGTGGCCTTGCTCCCCACACAGGTTGCACACCAGGGTGTGATGGCAGGACACCCCCGCATGCCCGACCTGACCACAGCGTCTCCAAAGTTGTTCTGTGCAGTCCACCACCAAGTGTCCTTCCTGTCCGCATTTTCTGCATGTTTTTGGCTGTCCAGGGTATACCAGGTATCCCCAGTTCGGCCCTATGTAAAAGGTGGCTGGAGGGTGCAGCACACCCCCAGGTGAGGTCTTTCTGGGCCGGAACCTTGCCATGAATCTTCGTTTGAAGTTCCATATATCCTCCTCATCCAAAACTTTCTTCCCATCGCCTTGGATTATGTCTATGTCTGCTTCTGGCACATGGTGGTTAAACATGTGAACTGTCACTGGTCTCAGTTACCGGGCGAACAGAGGTTCAATGACAAACTTTGCAAGGGGGTCGGTCTCCTTCATGTCATTGGCCTTATTCCAAACCCTTTGGCATTCATGATCTGTGGTCAGAGTGATATCGTAAATATTCTTTACTTGGAAATCCTGGAATCCAAGAATATTGGTTTTCTTAATGTTCAAAATGTCTAACAGAATCTTTCTTTTGAACTGTCTCCTTATCATCCATTCACCTGCATCTTCTTTTCTCTTTAGGAGAAAGCGCACCGTGCACCTCATCTGTCCCTCACAGGACAGAGTGTGCACGGCCGCTGAAGAGGAAGGCCACTCACCACCTGCTGCCATCTGGGAGCCCCACCTTCACCCCCTGGGCTCAATCCAGAGCAATTCCAGTGGTGGCTGCAGGGACTTCCGCGGTCTTCACTGGGTGTCTTCCGCCTAGTTACAGTCTTGTTGCCTTTCTTGTATAGAAGTCCCCTCTTGTAGGGTCCGCCGCCTCTTCCCTTCCTTCACCATTCTCGTCCTTTAGCAAGCCCTCCAGCCGCGGTCACGCCACACACTTTTGGATCTTGGCCAAAAGGCCGAGAAGGATTTTTAAAAAAAATGAAAATACAAAACATAATCAGGGAATTTCAATAATCAATAAACTATTCGAACCAGGCCAAACTAATCAGAATCCACTCCTATCATAATTAAATCTCTCCATTTTTCTTTTGCAGCATGGAAAGTCCATTTTTGAATGTCCGTTCAGATTCTTCTTCTTAGTTCGGAATGCACTTTCCAGTAGATGTGTTTGTCTCTTCTTTTTGTACAGTCTTTAATTTGATCACATCTAGTCGACCATAAACAGTGTTTTACAATGCTTATCAATAACCATAAAACTGATAATCTTTTTTCCGTTCCTCTCCATGCTGTCATTACTTTCTCGTAAGTCAAAATAAAACTTGGACACACTTTTTTTAAAACATTGCATTACAATTGACCTACACACACTTGGCTGTTTTGCACTCCCAAAAAACGTCTCAATGTTTCAACTCTTTCGCAACCCTCATAAGAACACTGCTTAGACTTTGTAAGTTTGTGAGAGTACATTATTTCCCTAACAGGGAGTCTCTTCCATAATCCCAACCAATTAAGGTCTTTAAATTGACTATCCAAAGTCTTAGGTTGGATCCTGACCCAATGTTCTTTCTTTTTCCCAACAATTGCACTGCTGGATCTTTCATTAGTTAATTTATACAAGATCTTGTGGTTCAAACAAACAGCTTCCTCCTTCCCTTCAGAATGAGCTTTGAACCATTTCTTGGCGTGTGCATAGTGCCACGGGAGCACTTCAGCCTTAGGTTCCAAATTGTCAAATGCTCTGAGGTGTGGCATTGCCCAGGTGAACCATAGCCTTACAAAATATTAGTACTTGTGAGAGACCTCAGGATGTAAAGCATTACATAGACAGGACACAAAAATAATATCAAGTTTGAGGGGAATGTTTGGAACACCCCTCCCTCCCTCTTCTGTTGCTCTATACATGTCTTTTCTAATAATGTATTCATACTTTTTGTTCCAGATGAAAACAAATATTTTCCTCAACTCTGCCTTCCGAAATGCTGGAGGCAATGGAAAAACGTATGCCAGAAAAATGAAAGATGACAGAATGTCAGATTTTACAACTTGGACTTTGGCAGTGTATGACAATTGCACACTCTTCCACAGCCCTTACTTTGTTTCCGTAACCTTCAATTTTGCTTCCCAGTTAATGCGAGACGACCCTTGTCCCGCAAAAATCACTCCCAAAACCTTGATAGGTCCTGAAATAAGGGTAAGGCCAGCAATTGCTTCTTTCCGGTCTTTCCAGATCCCAAAATATTTCATCCTGCTTTTACCAATGTTTAGTCTGGAGCCTATTGCTTTTCTGAAATGCTCACAAATTTCGAGTACTCTCAACAAACCTCTGTCAGAATTCAATGAAAGAACTAAATCGTCTGCATAGGCAGCGAGTTTTACCTGTTGACCTTTGCTAGCAGGAATCTTAATTCCTATGATCTCCCTGTGTGTCCTTATCTTCTCTAGTATAGGAACCTTCTCTAGGTTCCAAACAGATAACATACAATAAAGGAGACAATGGGCACCCTTGCCTTACCCCTTTCTCACTACTTATCATTTCTCCCAAAAATCCATTGATATTAACTCGGGTCCCCACATTTGCATATAATTGTTGTAGCCAGCCAATAAATTCACCACCAAATCCAAATCTTTCTAAAAGTAACAATGAAAACTTATGATTCACTCAATCGAAAGCTTTTTCTTGATCTAAGCTTGCCAAGATAAGAGGTAAACGTTTCTCCTCAACCCAACTAATTGTGTCTCTGATTAAATGAAGATTCCAGAGCAGAGAGCGTCCCTTGATCCCACATGTTTAATCATTTCTAATCACCTCTGATAGAACTTCACGTAGCCTTAAGCACAAAACTTTTGCTAAGATCTTGTAGTCTGTTGTTAATAACTGGATAGGCCTCCAATTTTTTAAACAAGTCCTATCGTCTTTCTTATACAGAAGAGAAAGTACACCCGTTTTCATTGTTGAGCCCAATTGTTCCCCACTCTAAAATTCATTGTAAATACATAGCATAGTATCTTTAATTAGAGTCCAGAAAGTTGTATAAAACTCCAATGGAAGGTAATCAATTCCTGGTACTTTATTTTGCCTAGACTAAGTAAGGCCTTCTCCACCTCTTCCAGCATTAATTCTTTTTCCAGACTCTTTTTGCTCTCATCTGAGAGCCTTCATTGTAGAAAATCAAGAATCTCCTCAGTACTCTCATCCAAAATCAAAGTTTCTTTAAAAAACTCCTTGTTAAATTTTGTGGCTTCCTCTAACATCTCCTTTGCGTAACCCCCCCGCCTTCTGAACACCGTCAAAAATCATTTTTTTCTGATCTTTTCTGACCATTTTAAACAGACTAGCTGGGTTGCCTTCACCAGCTTCCAGGACGCGATTCCGGGACTTAAAAAGGAAATCCTTGGCCTTTTCTTTATACAGACATCCTAATTCATTCTTGACTTGAAAATTTCCTCTCTCTCCACTATTTTTCCTCTCATACAAACCATTCAACCTATCCTGTACTCGAACAATTTCTTTCTCCTACTTTTACAATATCTGATTGCCGCCCCTTTTATTACCTTTTTAACATTCTCCCACCACTCGATCATTGATCGAAAAAGAAATCTTCGAGCCAGCCATCTTTTCCAATAGGTTTCTAATAGGCTCCTGAATTCTTCTTCCTCTAAAATGTTTACATTTAATTTCCAGAAACCTGGACCAAAAATAACATTATCCCCCTCAAAAGTGACTTTAACTACATCGTGGTACATGCTGGGATGACAGATGTTGAGCCTACTTTAACACTCTGAGAAAACCAAACATAATCCAATCTTTTTTCACTACCCTGACTATTACTCCATTGGTATGCCCTTTCCCCCCGCCACCAGACCGTACGCTATCCTGCAAGTCGAAATTTTGAAAGAGCGCACGGATTCTGCGAGATACTTCCGTCGTGGCCGGCTCTAGATCTTAATTGAGGTCTTCCCCCAAAATAATCTTTGTTTGTTAACAAAAATTTCTCTCCTTAATCTCGTTTGCTGGGGCATATACATTTATTAGCCTATATCTATCATTTCCCATCTGTCCGTCTATAACTAAAATTCTACCAGGGGTAGCTACCACCGAATCTGTCTTAAAACTTTTGTTCCTAATAAGGATTCCTATCCCTGAGGAGTGCACACTACCTGCGCTTCATTTTGAAAACCCATCACCCCATTCTTTTGAGAACAGATTATAATCTCCTTTACCTTTTACGTGATAGTGCATAGGGTTAGGCTATCCATTGGGGCTACTTAAATTGTCAATCTCACTATTACCTTCTAATTCTAAAAAAGGTGCAGGGGACAAATCTTCAACAGAACTTACTGGATTTGAACCAATAAAAGAAGGAATGCTCAGACCCCCAAGAGAATGAGACTCCAAACTGGTTTCCTCTACCATTGATTTGAATAACTTCTCCCCCTCTTCTCCTTCTGCCACTCCCTCCTCTCTGATTTCCTCACCCCATTCTAAAATCTTCTCCTCCACCTTTTCTACTGAAACTCCTACATCCTTCTCCTGGTGTTCAACATTCAGACAAGATGAAATTAAATTCAACGGCTCAGCCTTCTCATCTGTACTTCTTTTCCCCTCGTAGGAATCACTGTCATCACTAGGCACAGGTCTCCCTCGCTTTTGAGGGTCCCCTACAATATTGATACTGCATGGTCCATGAGTTTTCTCCTTTCTTTCCCCTGCTTGATCCCCTCCTGATTGTCTTGATCACTCATTCCTCCAGTCACATTTTCCAATTCACAATCACCCTCGTTTTCTTCCCCTTTCTCACAAAATCCTCTAATACACTATACCGGTTTCTTTGACACAACCGAACACCCAAGAAAACCCCCCCGTTTTCTTCGGGTCTGCATTATCTGCCAGTTCCCCTGTTCAGTTTGTCTTTCCTCAGTTTCTTCATTTTCCTCTTCCTGGAAACGCGGTTCTAAAGCTGCATACGATGTAGATGGTTCCTCATCAGTCGTTGACCTTCCAGTAGCTCTAATTATCCCTTCTTCTACAGGTCCTTCTGCGTTACGGGATGCCTCGGGTTGTTGGCAGACTGCCGACGTGCCATCTGTGCTCTTTCCAGGTAAGTTCTTGTTCTTAACTATATCTGCAAAACTCTACTCTTTTTCCACAGTCTTTGTAGACATGTCCTGAAGCTCCGCAAAGGCTACACGCCAAAGGGCTGTTACAGTCTTTGGCCAAATGGCCAAGTTGACCACACCGTCTGCAAGCTATTTTTGTGCATTCTGATTGAATGTGTCCAAACCCCCCACAATTCCGATATGTTATCGGCTGATCAGGATAATACACATAACCCCGGTTTGCCCCGATGGAAAAGAAGGCTGGAGAAGGCTGGCGAGTGCAACAGCCCCCCTTCTACCCCGGGGCTTGGCCTCAAACGGACTGTATAGGATCTCTTTACCGTCCAGAACCCTTCGGCATCAATGATCTTCCTGCCTGCCCCTTGCATGTCAACAAACGGCGCCTGCTATTTTAAACTTTGAGCCTTGGACCAGAATTTGTCACAAAGGCTGCAAGGTGATGTCAAATGTGCCCTTCCAATAAAAGTCTTGCAGGCATAAAACATTTTCCTTTTTGACGCCCAAGATCTTGTACAAAATGGCTTTCTTGAAGATATTCCTATTCATCCATCCTTCTCTATCTGCTTCCGTTTTCAGAAAAAAACGCACCATATCCCTCATTTGTCCCTCACGGGACAATGAAGGTCCAGCTGCCATCCCTGACGTCTTCTTACCACCTCCAGTCGTCATCTGGGAGCCCCACCTTCAACCCCTGGGCTCAATTCAGAGCGATTCCAGTGGTGGCTCGTAAAATCTTCTGGCGCTGTCCTCAGATGACTGGTTCCCTCCTCCAAAGGTGCTGACTCCTCTGCCGCTGAATGCTCCACTCGCAAGCCGTCCGCCTTCTCTCCACCGCTGCCTATCTCGTCCTCTAAGACTCCCAGCCGCGGTCAAGCCACGTACTAGTTATATTGGCCAAAAGGCTGAGAAGCGATGCCCCTAAAGGTATGGACCGACGTGCAGGTGTTCCGCTGTCGCACAGTGGCATAGGCCGACTCCTCTGGAGCCCGGGACCTGCGCAGCTGCTGGCCTCCCTGCACCCAGAGGCCTGCCACCGGACTCTGCTCCCCCTCTCTCTTGCCTGCCTGCCTGCCTTCCTGCCTTCCTGCCAGTCCCGGGCGGGGGCCCTGCTCTTTAATCTTCTGTCAACGACCCGACAACGACCGCAGCCGCAGGGGGCGCCAGCCAGCCAGCCTCCTTAGCTTAGGCCCCTCCCACCGGCAGCAGCTGTGCCGAGCCAGCTGCAAAAGAAAACAGACCGTCAGCACCTGCGGGCAGGGGCAAGGGGCAGCTCTCTCTCTCGGGAGGGACGGGGACACACGCGCGTACACACACACACACCTGCCTGCCTGCCTGCTAAAAAAAAAGAAAGAAAGGTGTATATACTAAGTTTTTTTGAGGAAAAACAGCCCGCCTGCAAGGACGGACACACACACGGACACACACAAGCCACGCCTGCCTGCCTGGAAAAAAAGTTTTTTGGAGGGAAAACGCACGGGAGCTGAAAAGGGGGTTGGCCTGCTTGCCAAGAGAGTCGAGACGCAGGAAAGTGCACAGAGGGAGGACGGGAACGGAGACGGAGACAGGGAGGGGGAGAGAGAGAGAGACACAGAGACACACAGATGGACGAGAGATGAGGCCGGAGAAGAAGGAGCTCCAGTCCACCTCGCTTGCTAGCTACGTCTGTCTTTTCACTGCCGAGAGAAGGTGGTGCACCGTTCCCGAGGCTCTGCAATACCGGGCCGATGCGTGGAGAGGACGGAGCAAACTCCTGATCCGGCTCCCTGTTCTAAAAATCTGTTTAATATGTGGTCCCCCGATGGGGGACGTATCAGATATTAAACTGATGAGAACAGATTTATTTTTATTAAAGTACAAAATAAACAAGTTATCACAGAAACATCACAAAACTTACAAAATCAGATCACCGAAACCATTATAACCTCATTCTAAATCCAAAAGGGTTTTCCACCGCTCTTTAGCCGCATGATAACCCCATCTCCCGTAATCATATCTTTGCAATTGGCATAACTCATACTTAACATTCCCACTTATCCCCTGCACACTCACATCAGCCCCATACTTCACCAAATGATTTCTGCAGTCCCATGGGACCAATTTAATCAGACACACCATCAACCACAACAAAAAGTTTGTCCTCTCATCCCCCTTGACCAATTTCCATCCCCATAACACCATGTGCTCAGTTAGTTTAAATTATGATTATGTTTATGTGTTGATTATGTATCGGACAAGTTTAAGTTGACAAAAAAGGAGGGAAATTATAGAAATAAGCTGAGTTTATCAGAGGGAGTTTGGGGCGAAGATGCCTATAAGAAAGCATATGAGTATTGGCAAAAGCACAAGGATGTAGCTGTAGCCCTGGTGTGTGGCCGACACCAGTGGCAGATACATGAGAGATAAACGCAAAAGAGAAATCTTTTACTTGCTGAGTACCAGATTTTAACGTTGATTCGAACATTCATGTGCACTTATCACCTGAATGTGGGTGGTTTCATCCCAGATCTATTGGGCTGGGATGTTATGCAGCATTACAAGGAATGACTATACAAAACAGGGTATCACGTGGCTTTAACTTACTGTGATCACTCAGTATGTTGATGATATTCTCTGTGCTTCCCCTGACGAGGAAACCCACAGGTCTGAGCTGCTTCAGGTTTTAGAAGTCTAATATTAAGCAGTTATGATAAGGCCCTTTTGTGTTTAGCATTGTGTTACTTTAACAGGGCCTGGGTGCAATGTTTTTACGGGGTGAGCACAACTCTTAACAGATCTGCTTAAGGGGGGAGTGCAGTACAAGGACAAGATTGCCTTGGTTCCCGCAGCAAAAGCCGCCTGTAATAATTTGAAACAAGCTCTCTTATCGGTGTGGAGACTGGGGTTTCCTCAGATGGATCAACCATTCCTTTGTATGTAAGTGTGGGAAATGGGTTCTGGGCAGCTGCGCTGACGCAGGGGCATGAAGGTAGGCACCGCCCAGTGGTACATGATGCGGGACCATTAGATGCTGTAACCAAAGGGTGGGGGACCGTGAAGATTTAAGATGATGTAATACTGTTTACTGATGGGTCCTCTCTGGTGCATGAGGGAGAACGGAGAACAGACTGATCTGTTACGACAGAATTCAATGTGCTAACGGCCGGAAAAATGCCCCTGCACTGCCTCAGCAAAGCAAGCCAGTTTAGAGCACTGATTGGAGATTGTAAAAGGAAAGACGTTAAAATGTTATATGTATATACTGTATGTATTTGGCGTATGTAGGCCACAATTCTGGGTGGCTATGGTGAAATAGGATTCTCCCACTATGGCAGGGACTCCAGTTAAGAATACTGGGTTTGTCTCTGAACAGTAGTTAGAAGCTTTGCAGCTGCCGACTGAAGTAGCTATAAGTATAAATAACACAATAAAGAAATAATTCCAGTAACTCTCAAGGGAACAAACGTGCAGATGCAGATGCCAGGCAAGCGGCACTGGGAAAGCAGCAGTCTAAGACCCCTGTGAAACCTCTGTTGGGGAATGTCACCGGCCAAGTGACCAGGTTTGGCTCAAAAGAAAAGAAACTCCCACAAAGCAGTCTTCAAATGCAAACAAAATTTATGGATTTAATGCCATCAAAATAGGGATAACAAAAAAAACCCTTCACAGGAGTACTCTCCACACCTTTCCTCCAAGGCACCCTCCTCCATACTGAGCTCTCTCCCTTTTATAGCCCCTCCTATCCCAGGGCCCTTCTCTCTTAAAGGGACTTGCTCATATCTGGTGGACAATTTTTAAACAAATAAAGTACAAATCCAGAGTAACCTGTAAAGTTTAACAAAGTCATGCAACAGCTTTTACAGATGCAGCCATTCAAAGTCCGCGGCACAGACACGTACCGCGGGGAATTGGCTACGTCATCGCGCATCACCGCGGTACATGATTGGTTGACTGACAGGGGCACTCGTGGTGCATTGGTCGGTCGTAGAAAGATTTAAATGTCTTTACTGTGTCCATTTTAGTATTGAATATTTATATGGAATTTTACCACTGAGGGGAAATCTTAGTAGCTGAGCATAAAAAGAATAGGAGCATAACGCGTGTGAAGGCCATAAATGATATTAATTTTGGAACATATTTTGCTAACAATGTTAACTGTTTATAAATAATACAATTTATTAACTAAGGAGTAGGATGGCACAGTTGTTAGTATGCTTTTTGTTTTGTTTCTTTTTCATAAATACAACAGTAGTACCTGATGTCTCAGTGGCTTTCAAAATTAAATTATGCATGCAAACCTGTGAAATGGCCTGTGGCACTGGCCATGTCATACTCTGCATTGTGGAATAAAAGTTTATTTTAAAGGATAGAGAAAGCACAGAAAATAGGCAGTTAGATTGATCAGATTAGTATTTAAAGCCATTTAGCAAAGAGGGAATGAGAAGAGTGACAAACTAGTATACTTTAGATCTTTTTTTTCTGAACCAGGGAAAATCTGATCATGTTTCCCTAAAACAATAATAAAAATCTTTATTTTATATATCACCTTTAAATGTGGCATCTCAAAGCAATACAGTAGATATAAAAAGGGTTAAAAGGACCACAGATTACAAGGTAAATACCAAGACAAACGCAAACGTGTTTTTAAAAAAATGCTTTTATTCATCCAGCAGAGAGAGAGACACACACACACCGGTTTTCATTGACAAAAAGTAATTGTTTTTTTACATTCCTCTTGTTTAACAGGAATGTTTTGTTTGTGGACTGACTGTCCACAAACGGGAGACTGTCTTTATCAGACTCACATTTCCGAATGTCCCCCACCCCGGTCAACAATCCTATGAAGAACACGAAACAGCCTGTTAATAAAATTGTTACAATTTTGTTTGGTCAGTTCTTCCTCCCAGAATTTATAGATCGCATCGATCAGTTCCTGCTTTGTGCTGGGTTTAGCAGTTTTCCGAACATAGTCTTTCAGCGAATGCCAAACCTTCTCTAACGGATTTAGATCTGGGGATTCAGCTGGAGTTTTCACCCAGTTCACTCCTTCTGCTACAAGCCTCCCCCTTGCTGCTGTGTGTTTCGGATCATTGTCTTGAAAGAGACGGTGCCTTGATCCAAAGTGCTCCCTGATATATGGGGCGACATGCTGTTTCACCACGACTTTCTCAAAGAATTCACGATCCATAATTCCTTCAAAAATAAGAAGTGGTCCCGGGCCTCTTCTAGATATACCCCCCAGATGTGAACCTTCAGTGGATGTTTGGGCTTTGGCTTGTCCACATATATCCCCTTTTTACAAAATGACATTATTGAAAACTGTTCCAGAGACACTGTTGTTTCGTCGTTGAAAAGTACATCATGAAATGCCTCCCCCTGTTCAATCCATTGGAGCACTTGTTTGAGTCTTTCCTCTTTGTTTTTTACCCTTATCATGGGGCATGTGTTGTTTTTTTTTGTATCTCCATTCAAGCCTTCTGCGCGCTCTTCTTATCGATGTCGGACTAATATTCGCACCTAGGTCAGCCCATAGCCGTCTCTGGACTTGCATCGCCGGTAGCTCATCATTTTAATCCGTGAGTCTGTCAATGGCTCGCACAATAGGACTTGGAAAAAAAAAGAGATCAACAGTTAGTTATACAAAGAATGTGCGTAGTTGTATTTACATGCAAGAAAAGTATTTTTAGAAAGTTATTTACCTTTGAATCGTCCTCAGTTTAGATCCTCTTTGCCTGCTCTCCCCTTTATAATGTCGTCTCACTGTGCTTTCACAAATGAAGATGTCCATCGAAGCCAAATGCTGTACAATGTCTCTTGTTGACTTCCTGTTTCTTTTCATCTTCATTATTTGGTGTGAGAGAGTCTTCGTGATTTTGGCCATAGTCCGTCTCCTTACCAATGCTATACAATGGTGCAGCTTGAAGTCTGTACCTGTATACAGTATGTTATTTGCTGAGTATGCCTGTTGCGATCCACTCCTGTCCTCACACCTAAAGAAGAATATTTTACATTTCTTTGTGGGGTCCATAGTGCAATTAACCCTTGCTAATACATTTGTGGTCTTTTCAAAGTATGTACTGTCCTTTGAAGGCGAGATGGTTCTTTGACAAAACAAGGCTCGCCAGATAATGTGAAAAAGACACAAATCGAAACCTGTTTTTCTAGCTTTTAAAGTCGTGCGATGTGTAAGCAGGAACACATCATTATATCTTACATATGAAAAATACATAATATAGCTCCCAAACAAACGCAAACATGTTTTTAATAAAATGCTTTTATTCACTCGTAATCTGATAATTTCAGGAAGACTAAGGAAGGACTAAGGAAGTTGTCATCTGTTGTTGAAGCTCTGTGAGCTCGGTGACTTTGAGACCACTTGTTATCCCAAGTTGTTTGAATCACCACAATTCAAATAGAGAAAAAAGAGCTGACTGACAAGATTTAAGATGTGGCTGTCAATGTTAGATAAAAAAAAAACACATTGCCCGAAGTTAGTTACATTGCTTGAAAAAAAAATATTTCGAGAGACTAGATAGGTAATTCAAGTGTTTTTTAACTTCCTGAAAAACAAGTAATAATTTAACAATATGTGCAAATGTTTTATGATATGTCGCTGTTGTGAATGTCTGTGGAGTGTATCTTATTTGCCTGTCCTCACTGGTGGAGCTCATCCAGCTGTCTGGATATCTCGGTCAAATATTCGGCTAGTGCGTATTGTCTGTTTAGGGTTCTGTAGCATTCCACACGGCTGGACAGCTTGTTCCCCCCTCCCACCCCTCTCTGTGTACAGTAGAGCCTCCTGTACTGGCTGGACAGGAGGCTCTACTGTACACAGAGAGGGGCAGGAGGGGGGAACAAGCTGCCCACCCGTTTGGGTGAAGCTGATACCCTGGATTCTCTCCAGATACAGCTGTATGGGTTCCACCATCCAGGACAGGAGGCTCTACTGTACACAGAGAGGGGCAGGAGGGGGGGACAAGCCGATACATACTCTTAGAGTTTGATTAATAGGGAATATAAAAATATAGTACTAAAAATAAGATGCACTCTACAGACATTCACAACAGCGACTGTCAGAAGATAGGACACAGCGGCTCAGACACCCACTGAATGGAAAGGGGCACTTTAATTTTCTGTACGGCTAATATTAAAGCCAATACTTTAATATTATTTTCTGTATGTTTAACAATAGTGGGTACTGGCCTAATTCGGCTCTGCACCCGTTGTTAGGTGTTAATGTGTTGTTGTTAAGTGTGAATTTGTACCTGTTTCCCTGAGGTCTGGCTTTTATTCTGGAAAACCATAACTCTGGTCTTGTCCAGATTGACTGTCAGCGCCCAGGTCTGACAGTGCTGCTCCAGCAGTTCCAGGTTCTGCTGCAGCCCCTGTTCTGTGGGCAACAGCAGGACCAGGTCATCTGCATAGAGCAGGAACTTGATTTCTGTGTCGTGTAGTGTGAGACCAGGAGCTCCAGACTGTTCCAACATTCCTGCTAATTCGTTGATATACGGTAGATATTAAACTGTGTTGGGCTCAGGCTGCAGCCCTGTCTCAACCCACGGCTCCACGGCCAGTGGTGGTGATGTAATTAATGCAGATCAGAAAATCAAGGAACAAAACAATTATTGCACCCGGCTCCTCAATGGGATAGCTTTGACATGCTAATGCGTTGGTTTAACAGTCCCGGTGTGGCAAGCTTCTTATGTCTCCTGACTTCGGCAAAAGGCATCTGCCTTTCATTGGAAGACAACGAACACATTCTAGCCGTACATGAGAATATAGCATAAATACACCAAGGGATTGGGTGAGTTCCCATCACAAAAAAAAAACTGCGAGCCTGCACTACAGCGACCACAGTACAGTATGGAGACCAAGACCTTTTACAGGAAGAGACGAGGTGCTTCTGCTGCCCCAGCTTGCAAAGAGCGAAGTATACAGCAGGCTTCATATGAAATACGGGATTATAGCGCATATTACAAGGTATTATTGCCGTTTTGAATTAAACATTAAATTATAAATATTTCTTCGCAGCCTGTTCTTCAGGAAAACACCGCACGGGCGAAACGATCTTCGAAATCTACCACCAGGACAGTAAAAAAGGAAGCGGTAAGACGTGTAGCGGCAATGCTTGTTAATAAGACAGCATTAAGTGTTGCTGTGCTTTCCCAAATGAGGCCCCATCTCTCTCTTCATCTCTGTGGTGCAGCCACAGAGAAGCTATTCATGCAGGCTGATTTCTTTTGATAAAGGACAGCTCCCAAATGGTGATGCACTTAGCTAAGCCTGGCTATTATGATCAATGGTCATCCATTGGCGCCTATCTGTCTAGGGAGTGCCAGATGGACATCTGGACTGCATTCCTAGGTGTCAGGAGTAAGTGACTCATATCTCACCTTGATCAACCAATCAGGGACTGGTAGGGCCGAGTAACCCACGTGGGACTCTGATGCCCAGGAAACTTTCAGCCAATGAATGAGCTGAAGTTCCTCCAGGTAAAAACAGGCAACGCAGGAGAACTATTCTAGAGACTATTCTAAAGGGAATTCAAAGGAGAATTCCAGGGCAGGACGGCCCAGGAGCAGAAAGGCTCCCAAGGGCAGGACATTCTTGCAGCGCGCCTCCTGACCATCCTGAGACTCAACCCGGACAACCACGGAACGGCCAGTGTGTCTGATTGCCAGAACTTTCCTTTGTTCTAAGAGTCGAGAGCGGAGGTTGCCAGAGAGTAACCAGAGGATCCACCCGAGGTTAGCATCAGCAGCAGGCCTCGTGAACAGGTCAGAAGTGTGGACATCTGAATCAGTATTCAGAACCAGCGCTTCATCAGGAACGAACCGGTCCTCTTCCTGACCTGCTGGGACCCACAGTCATCTTTTCTCCTGTGCACATACTTTGCTAGTGAAAGCCAACACTAACTAGCCGGTCAGTGAGCATCAGCAGCGCACTGTCGCAAGCCGCACAGCACAGCCTGGCACGGAGCCAGAGAGCCTGCAGGAGATCTGAATCCCCAGAGATTGGATGAGTATTCAACTTCAATGCATTACAGCTCGAGAATTCAATTGTTATCCCAACCAGTTGATATCAATTTAATTCCTAAGAGTTATGTACTTGTTTTGAGTATCCAATGTAGAAGTTATAACCAAGTTCATTTATGAAACGGTCTAAATGAATGATATACTGAACGTATGTCCTCTTGACATGTGTAACTCTTTGTAACTGAATGAATATATACCTTTTGTATTCTGATAACCCTCACGATAAGATCTGTTAGGTTTATATGCATATTTTATAGATAGATACTTTATTGATCCCGTGAGGGAAATTGCAGTGCAACAGCAGCTTAACACAGACAACACAGCCACAGTGTAACGAATTATATAATAATAGTACAATACATACAATACAATACAAGTTACTCACAGTCCGGACACACAAAGAACAAACTAGAACAGAACAGTACACAGAAAAATCGTATCACACATATGAATATAAATATAGATGTAAATATAGATATAGATATAAATATAGATATGTATTTATGTATTCATAAATGTATCCTCGTGTATTAGTACCCTTGTGTGCGTTGTTTGAGTTATATCGCATGGTTGAATTCTAAGGCCATCAAAAGAATCATTTTGTGATTTACGGATACAATTAATAATTGTCCCCGTAAATGCCCAAACCCTACAGAACTGGTGCCTCATGAGAGCACACTACAGATTGATGAAAAGAAAAGTTTATTTTGACCTCTATTCCGCAACTGATGAATACCACTGTGTGACTTTATTTCTTACATGAATTATGTTATTTTGCCACAGGCTGTGGGTCTCTGCTCTCGGCCACTGGCCAGGGTGCCAACCTGTAGAAGCAGCACCTGTATGTAGACTTTTCGGCAGCAGCGGGAGCAGTACAACTCATTAGTGGGGAGGATAGGGAGGTAAGAGACACTCCTGAAGATGCAGATATAGTATGTTCTGGTAGTCAAATTCTAGGGCAGCTGTCTCTGAACAGACCTTCATCTCCTGATAGGTGCCTCTCCCCATCGCGCAGGTTGCAATGCCTGGTGGAAACTCTGCCCCCCACATAGCACACACCGCCTCAGGACATTCCATCTCGGCCTCTCTGCTCACCACCGCGCAGGAATTGGCTGATGCTGTCCCCGCCATCTATCTCCCCTCAGGAAGCACCATTTACAGAGCGGAATTCACAGACGCCAGTGGGACGAACAATTCTCCCAGATATCCAACTGTCACCCATCACTCAAGAGAAAGAGGGGGGTTGTACTTGCGGTGCATCGGTATAGATGGGAAAGTGAGAGCCGACCGCTACGCTGCCCTTTACTGGGGGTGGACCACATCGGTAAATTTCAATGGGTCCAGGGGCAAAAGTGCCTTGCCTTGCAATCTCCGAGAAACCATTAGTAGCATGGTGAATCGGAGATTCTCAACACTTACTTCGTGCGACTGGAAAAGAATTTGTGATCAGATCAACAAAATGCTTAGAAGAAGGAGGCGCACTTTTCCTCTGGTCTAACAGTCTGTCCACAAACAAAACATTCCTGTTAAACAAGAGGAATGTAAAAAAAAAACAATTACTTTTTGACAATGAAAACCGGTGTGTGTGTCTCTCTCTGCTGGATGTGTCTCTCTCTCTCTGCTGAATGAATAAAAGCATTTTATTAAAAACGTGTTTGTGTTTGTCTGGGTATTTACTTTGTAATCTGTGGTCCTAAACTGTTTTTACATCTACTGTATTGCTTTGAGATGCCACTTTTAAAGGTGATATATAAAATAAAGTTTTTTATTATTGTTATAGAGAAACATGATCAGATTTTCCCTGGTTCAGAAAAAAATATCTAAAGTATACTAGTTTGTCACTCTTCTCATTCCCTCTTTGCTAAATGGCTTTTCATACTACTCTGATCAATCTAACTGCCTATTTTATGTGGTTTCTCTATCCTTTAAACTATTATTCCACAATGCAGAGTATTACATGGTATGACTGTAGTATCACTGTATTCCACTTTCTTTGTAAACACGGAAAAACAGATTCACAACGTGACGCTGTTTCACTGTGTAAAAAAAACAACGTTTTGAACACCCTATATTGTAATGAGCTGCTGAGCTAAGAACAGCAGTTCCTGCTGTCAGAGGGGGTGGAAAGAGCGCCTCCTTCTTCGAAGCAGTTAGCCAATTTCCGCCTGGAATTTCCTCCCCCTTAAACATTTGTTATATCTCTGCAGCAGAACATAGCAGGAGGTTCAGGTCTTAAATTGAAGCTAACCCCCTTGGCTTTGAGTGTGAACAGTCAAATTTCTTATATTTCTTAATGTGTCCACTCAGCAGACAAACATATGAAAAAACTCCCCAAAAAAACAGCTGACGAACATGTTTTGTTTGGTCTTCAGAGGTCAGATTTTTCAACTATATGCATGTCAAGGGCCTGGGAATGATTTGAAAACCTTGTTCTAGGTGACTACTAGCTTGGATAAAAATCTGGGACAAATCGATCAATTAGAAAAAATTCTACATCATGTGTTTTGAAGACTGGACCTGGAATGAAATAAATAAATTAATAACAAAATCATACAAATATTGAAAATAAGAATACCATTGCAATTGCTATAAAAACCTTAAGACACTGCTAGAGAGCCTTTATCTGCTGTTATGCAATGAAAAAAAAACTCAGAGTTGCCTTCTGGTGTGGGAAAAAAGGAGCACTGATAAGAAACTGATAAAAAAACTGATTGATTACCCCTTCTGAGTCAATAATTGACAGGTAAAATGCAGGCGGAATGCAGCCTGAAGCTTCTAGAGGAAGTCTTACCCCCTAAGGCCTCTGACTGGCTGAAAATACAATGAATGACAGCGGTTTTTACCAATCAGATCGCCTTATTTCTAGAGGTCGTTCTTCAAACATTTATTACGTAATCAATAACGTTCACTAGTCTCCAGCTCTGGAGATAAACTAGTCTGGGTTATTTGGGATATATATCATGCTTCAGAATAAGGTAAAAACATGGGATATATATATATATTTGCTGGTTTTTGGTTTTGCGGTTTTGTTGGTAAAAATGTATGATATTGACATGCTGTGCTGGCCAGGTGGCCGGGTGTTTTTATTGGGATTCTGCTAGTTCATTAATTTATTGGTTTATTGCATAATAGTGTTATGTCTGTGGAAACACACTTTATGGTTTTGTTGTGATGATATTGGAGAATACGTGCATGTGAGAAAATCTGTGGAGCGGTTTAAAAAAAACTTTGTTTATCTTTTATCGTTAATCTTAAAAATAAAAAGTGTCTTTAGGGGGACAGGCAACAGGTTTTAATTAGTATATTACAATTCGGACTGATTCCCTTGCGAAGATATGGACATAAGAATATTCGTGTTCCTTATTCCTTATATTCCTCCATTCATATAAGTATCGAGTGGTATTAAATAAATACAGCTTTTTATTATAGATTACACTTTTCTAAAATGTATTTAAAAAATAAAAACGATTACAATCTAATCTTTCCACATTTGTTCCCCAAATCCCAAGAAAAATCAATCTAAACGGGGAGAAAGCTATGCTGAAAGTTTATTTTAAAAATCTTGAGATTTCTATATTTATGTCTTTATTTAGTGGTTTTAGCGTTTTTTATGCATGCCAAAAAATGTCCGTGCCGTTGTCTCCACTTTAAAGGTACCCCCGTGCTGGAAGAGTTTGACCTCGGAACGTTTTCCCAGCGTACTAATATAGGCACATCCCGCAATTTTGACTTCACTGTGTAATGAAGACATTTTAAAGACTACTTCTTAGCGTAGATAAAAAAGCTTGGATTCTCATGGACAGTATCTTATACACATATTTTTCTGTTGTCTTTGTTGATCTCTTGAGGATCTTTGTGATATTTTGAGCTCTCGTTGAATGATAAAAGTGGCGCAGTTTAAATACTTTTCGTTGTTCGAATTTATGAAACGCTCTGTTAGAAGCAAGGGAGTTTTTCTATCTGTTATAGTAAAAGAAAATGCCCGACGAACTAGGGATTGAACAGTTTTTCAGTGCTTGTATAATCGATGGAAATGTTCAAATAAATGTGCTAAAGAAATAAAAAAGTAAGTTATTCCTTTATCATATTGGCTAGCTAATGTCTCATCCTTGTTAGATCAACAAAATGCTGTGGTGGGTGTTACTTTTTGTCGACGAAAAAATAAATTATTTTCATTTAAAATGACGGTTGCAAATAGTGTGGAGCAGCGTAATACTTTGTGTTTTACTGGTGGAGCTCATACAGCTGTGTCTGGATATCTTGGTCAAATATTCGGCTAGTGTGTATTGTCTGTTTAGGGTTCTGTAGCATTCCACACGGCTGGGCAGCTTGTTCCCCCCTCCCGCTGAAGACTCGGCCACTTGGAAATACCTGTGAAACCGGTTTAATTCGTCACAGCCAGCACTCCCGCAGAGAGTGATGAAAACCACATGAAAGACTTTGGTGCTTAAAATGTTTAGTGAGAAATTGAGTATTGGTGTGTAACTTGCGGAGTTAAAAGCTGCCTTTATTTTCTTTCTTTCCGTCACCACCTGCCAGGGAGCTCTCCTGCGCCCGACCAGAGAGAGACACACGACGAGCCCTGCTAATAAAGCACCTTGAATTGAATTGAGAGAGAAACCACAACAGGTCCCAATCCTACTGGGAGAGGGAGGAGGGAACTCAGTTGATCTGGCAGCCCAGTATGTGGTATATGTCAATATTTTATAATATGTCTTTGATGTAAATGTCTGAAATATGTCTGTAGATTTTATATTAATGTTATTTTTTGTTTTGTTTCATGTGAATTTCATTATTTTATTTGCTTTGGCAACACTGATTGTACCCATCGGTCATGCTAATAAAGCACCTTGAATTGAATTGAGGGGGAGGGCAAACGAGCGAGAGACAGAGAGAGAAACACCCAGGGGTGCAGAACCAGGGAACTATTTACATATTAAAACTATTTCCCAAATTTAATATGTGCTTTTCTATATTTATTGTTAATTAATTGTCCATAATATTGCTATTCTATTTTTTCAAAGAAATGTTTGTTAAAAGAAAAGTTGCAGCGCCAGCTGGATTTGAACACACAACCTGTGGTTTATAAGTCGGGAATGTAGACCACAGTACCACCAGCAAGCAGAGGTGAAACAGCCCTACACATACAGAATCAACAGACATTGTACAGCGTGTATTACTGTGTTGCAGTATATGAATATAATTATATTGTTATTAATTTCTTTAAAAATTACTTTTAAAAAGTACCACTTTTTATACATACTATTTCACATGTTAGTTAAAGACTTCGATGCTTAAAATGTTTAGGAAGAAATGGAATACTGGTGTGTATTTTTTTCTTTAAAGTACCAATTCCTGGAATCTGACTGGCTGACACCCTTCTGAAGTGGTACCATAATGTCTGGTATACGGAAAAGAAAGCGTAGATAAAAAAGCTTGGATTCTCATGTATCTGATACAAGTATCTTTTAATACAGTCTTTGCTGTGTTCTTGAGGATCCTTGTGATATTTTGAGCTCTGGTTGAATGATAAGTGTTTAAATAATTTTCGTAGTTAGAAATTATGAAATGCTCTTTTAAAAGCAAGGGAGTTTTTATGTCCGTTACAGTGAAAGAAAATGCCTGACAAAGTAGGGCTTGGACAGATTCCAAGTGCTTGTACAAATGTGCTAAAGAAATGAGCAAAAAAAGTCATTTATTCCTTTATCGTATTGGCTAGCTAGTGTCCTGTCCTTGTTAGTTAGATCAACGAAATGCTGTGGTGTTTGTCAAAGAAAAAAATAAAAGTATTTTCATTTAAAATGACGGTTAGAAAGAATGTGGACCAGCGTAATACTTTGAGTTTACAGCTTGTCCAAAGTCATTCATTATTAATACTATTAGTAATATCTTCGGTAAAGGCTTTGATGCATAAAATATTTCTGCATAATTAAAATATTTATGATAAAGGTAGGTTGTGTACTTTTGCCCAACTGAGCAATCTTGCTTTCATAAAATATACCAACTTTTTAATGACTGATGATTAACATGCTGTAATACACAGTTTAAATTTTAAATCTCAAATGTTGTACGTGAGAGGTTAAGCTTTATTGGCTCCTCCTGACGGTTTTACAAGGTGATTCCGGATACTTTCCGGCATGACGTCAAATGACGCGTTACACCATGTGATACTGCGTTTTCATGCGGTCTACCGCGAAATACCCCACGGATTTTGAATGGCTGTATCTGTACTTACTGGACTGTACTTAAGTACTACTGTAAGCAGTACTACTGTGAGCAAAAAAAACGGGTTTTGGACACAACCATTGCAGCAGAATATGCATCATTTGGCAGGGCTATGATTCATACAAGTGGTGGTGGATTTGGAGACAAAATGTATTTACATTGGGTTGCTGTAAGTGGAGCACTAGTAAGCCCAAAGCTCTACTTATTATTTTACAAGAGAATGCACCTGACAAGCTTGACAGTATGCTTCTCAAAGCACTTTAAAGGATAACAACAACAATTTATAAGTTCTGGGAAGAAAAATATGATCAATATTAATAATAATAATAATAATAATAATAAACTTTATTTTATATAGCACCTTAAAAGGTGGCTTCTCAAAGCGCTTTACAGGATAACAACTGATGAAACAACAGTGGCTGGGGGTTGAAAATACCTGTGAAACCGGTTTGTTCACAAACAATGTAGACAGAGACTCAGTAGCAATAGCAATTAGCAATAGCAAAATAGCAATAGTATGGACACTCAATTGACTTTTTTAAAAAAAAAAAACTTTTTTGACAGCTGGTACAGCACCCCACCGCACCCGCGCGCCAGCATTATATTCTCATGTGCAGGTAGAATGTGTTCATTGTCTTCCAATGAAAGACGGGTTCCTTTCGCCGAAGTCGGGAGACATAAGAAGCTTGCCACACCCGGACTGTTATACCAACGCATTAGCAAGTTAAAGCAATTCCATTGACGAGCCGGGCGCAATCATTGTTTTGTTCCTTGATTTTCTAGCTGAATTCAGTGGCGCGGATCGTGCTTTTCTCTGGGTTGAGTCGGAGTCCTTGCTCTCGGGACCGTTGTAGCATAGTGCGAAGGTTCCTGTCGTGTTCCTCCTTGGTTCTCCCATAGACCACGATGTCATCAACAATTGCTGTAACGCCTTCAAGGCCTTCATATGTCTCATTGATTTTCCTCTGAAACTCGTCTTGAGCTGAAATTACCAAAGCGTAGGAATCTGTAGCGCCCAAACAACGCGTTGAACGTGGTTAGTTTTGATGACTCTTCTGTGAGCTTGACAGCCCAATAACCTGACCTAGCATCCAGGACACTGAAATAGCGTGCTCCAGCCAACTTTGGTGTAATGTCCTCAAACGTTGGCAAGGGGTAGTGTGGACGTTTGATAGCCTTGTTCAGATCCCTTGGATCAAGGCATACTCGGAGTTTACCCGTGCGAGGTTTCTCCACCACCACAAGTTCATTAACCCATTCTGTTGGCTCTGTGACTCTGGCAATGATGCCGGACTTCTCCATGTTGTGCAACTCCTCCTTAAGATGGCTCCGCAGTGCAAGAGGTATGCGTCGCGGTGGGTGTACTACAGGAACTGCATTTGGTTTGAGGTGGATAGTGCATTCACCTGCAAAAAGCCCAATTCCTGTAAAGACATCCTGTAAAGATTGGCTTTGTCTCAGTGGGAGGGGTGGTTACAGAAAATAAGGTCCATGTCTAAAATGCTTTTAGTCCGAGTACTGGAGGTGCATGAGTGTCTACAATATAAAAGTCCAGACACATTTCTCTGTCCTTGTACTTGCATTTCAGGGTGCGTGCGCCTTTTACAGCCAGTTGCTCACCGCCTGACAGTCAGCGAGATGTGGGCTGTAGAACAACATCACTTTTAAACTTGTCATATTCATGCAGAGGAATGATGTTAACTTGAGCACCTGGTCTGTTTTTTGTGTGACACTGAATCGACGTACAGCTCAACGTTTTCGGATTCACCGCTTGTTTTATTCCACGGAGTGCACCTCTTTCCCTCGTCTGGAGTGGCACGCTTTTGCAAAGTGGTTAAATTTTCCACATTTTAGGCACTGCTTGCCTTTTGCCGGGCAAACGTCCTGATCGCCGTGAGCCTTATTTCCGCAGTAGCCACACTCTCTTTGGCACTTTGCTCCCCACTCCAGTCTAGCGTATCATGCTCTTTCTCAGCCCTGACACGGTGCACGCCGCGAGCTGCCTGTTTTGGCTCCTCTCGATTAATTGCGAGTACTGCGCTCTCACTGCTGCCCATTGTTCTGAGTTGGGTTTGCCCTAAATCGTGAGACCTAACGATGTCTATGGCTCTGTCTAGCGTCAATTCAGAACCAACATTCAACAGCTTTTCTCTCACTCTCGGTGAATGTATTCCAAAAACAATGCGATCCCTTACCATCTCCTCGCTATCAGAGCAATTACAGTCTTTCACAAGGAGCCGCAGCTGTTACAAATCGTTCGAACGGTTCGTTAGCTCCCTGTACTCTCTCGTGAAATTTATATCGAGCAAATATAACGTTTGTTTTAGGCTTAACGTGCGCTTCAAAATGGTCATAATAGGTTTTGAGTACCTTTGCCTCCTCCTCGTCGAGTGTCCATGTGTTGTATACGTCTCTGCCCTTTTCTCCGACCCACAGGAGAAGATAACTGCATTGCTCTTCCTGTCCTGTCTTCTTGAGTGGACCCGAAAACATCAGCTGCACATGCTGCTTGAATTTGCGCCAAGCCTCGGGCAGGTTGTTCTCCTCCCAATCCATTTGTGGTGCGGGAATCTATTCTGACACCATGTCTTGTTTCTCGTACATGTATAGTGTAGAAATTAACAACCCAGGACGACAATGTGACACTCAAACAAACTCTTTATTATTTAACCTGTAACTCTGAACCCGTTAGCTTCTATATTCACTTTGACCTGTGACCCTTATTCCTGCTCAGCCCTCCACAAATCAACATGGAGTTTCAATGCTGACGCACACAAATATTACAATCATGGCATGTCAAAGCTTTGAAAAAACACCTAACATCCTCATTTGCAGTTTGTAGGACAGACTCTCCTAATCTAAGCACTTTATGGAAAGCAAAAAAATACTTAAAAATTTGTGATGGTACAGCTTGGGTTCCACTGAAAATATATAACAGTTTCCCATTTACATCCTCGTATGCAAGTGCTGAATTGGCTCACAGCAGGCTCCAGTCTCCGACACTTTGTGTGAGATGTGTTAATTGACAGTTATATGAGCAGTGTCCAATGATGTAATGGTCTTGGTGTAACGAAGCGTCTTTCAGGACCCTATGCAGACGACACAATCCGGGAAGAGTGAGGAAAACAGGGAAAAAAGCATGCAGGGGTCAGGAATGAAAACAGGGGTACGTCCACGGTGTGCAGGTGTTCTGGGGGGTGAGTCCAAGGCACACTGACCTAAAGGGAGTCCAAAGGGAAATCCAAGACGAGGCAAATGTCCAGAGCCGGGCGGTCCATCCGAGACAAACGGGATTAAAAACTGGAGCGGGATCAGGTGGAGGCGCTCCAGGTCCCGGACTCGCCTGGTACGGGAACCAATGCAGAGCCAGGAACAGAGTGAGCGTCTGGCTGTTAAGGTGGGCTGGAACAGAGGGCAGGTGCACAAAATCAACTCAGAAGCGAAAGAGCTGGAGCACCCTTAAGAGGGAGGGACTACAATCGTGACACTTGGGCTTTGTCACTCAAATAAAAAAAACTGCTTGTCTAGAAACCATTTTGTTTTTGGAACACATCCTGACACAATATACTTTAACAGCTCAAGTAGATCTTTTGTAGCTGCTGTTGACAATTTGTCTCAAGATAAATGCCATCATACCGTATTAAGAGTGCACCCATGGTCAGATATGACCCATTGTAGATCTTTTTGTCCGGATTGAAAGAGGCATCAAACAAGTTTTCCTGTTTGGACATGACGGACGTTTATATCCTTGCATGCAGAGAACAGTTTATAGACCAAACTAAAAAGACAAGTATAATAGAAATGTCCAGATGGAGCCACACAAAACACCTAACAAGGTATACTGCATTACTGGTAGCTGGCAGCACAAACTGAACTATGATGGAGATTTAGATGACAATGATATTATTGTCCCACGTAAGATCTTGTGTTATTTCAGGATTGGAATAAACACACCTGTATGTCGTCATTATGAAAATCATCCTCATCAGTTGGGGTCTCATTAGATTCTTCTCCAGTAAGCTGCAGTGTTCAACACATTTATCAATCATGACAGCATTTTTTCTAACAATAGCATGACTTGCATTGTGACTTGGGGTATGTAGTTAGAGAAACTTTTTTTTGTTATTTTGGGATTGTAATTTACACACCTGTAAATTGTCATTATGAAAATTATCCTCATCATTTGGGGTCTCATCAGATTCCTTACCACTTAGCTGCAATGTTAAACAAATTTGTTAGTCACATCAAAATCTTCTCTACTAAAACACGACTTATATTTTGATCGGGCTATGTAGTTAGTGAAACTCAGCTTTTTCTTTTTTTAGGAATGAAATATACACACCTGCATGTTGTCATTTTCAATCACGTTGTCTGAGTCCTCTTCACTGTGCTGCAGTTTGAGACAAATGTCTAATTATTAACAAATCAGCAAACTACATATGCCAGCAACATAATTAACACTAGGTTAAAACTTCAGGAATGTACAGTGTATCCATACAGTAGATTTTAGTACTAAGGTATATTAACAAAGTTCAGTCTTCTAACTCTTTAGACTGCGACCCCTTAGTAGTAGTCTAAGGTTCATTGTATAAGGTTAAGTGAGTTACAGAGTGTCATCTCATACAGATGACAAGGCTGAACTCATTGAAATAAGGAACAGGCTGACAAGTACAGAGGAAACATCATAGAAATTCGGAAAAGGACATCACATTAAGAAAAGAAAAGTGTTTGACAATGACAATGAGTCATTTAACAATGAGTCCACTGAGGTTTGGCAAGTTCCAAATGTAACCATACATTTTTGTTAGTTTGCATTTCTTTAACCATTGTTTGTGTAGGAAATTATTTGTTTTGTTCTTTGAAAATGACCTTATTCTGTTTAACTTGTTCAGAGCGTGTTAAAAGAAGACTGTGATATTCTGTGCGTCTTGGATTAGACGAGATTAAAGAGTTAGTAGTTTTGTTTTTTTATATTTCTGTGATGTAATGGGACCAATGAGGAATGTGGCATTCAGACTAATGTGGAGTATTTCTTTCCTTAGGGAAATTGCCACTACCGTATTTTTTCTTTGTTTTTGTTATTTTAGTAGCACTTTGTGCATCCTGGTGTGTGTATATCTCCATCTATATCTATGTGAATCTTTCGGGTTAAAGGTTATACTGCATCCAGTCTAAGTTCTGTAACAGAAAATAATACAACCACTCATTTTTATGATTTCATGCAGATCCAGAATAAAAATAATCCCCATTTAAGTTTATTGTAGTACGGTGTGTTCTTTCCCGGGCTACACAAAAAACACTTAACATTAACTTTCTTTATTAGAAACACCTACCTTGAACCAACACTCACTGGCCACTTAATTAGGTAGGCCTACATCTACAGTACCTTATAGGTGTATAGCTTTTATTTATTTGAGATGTAATCATTTTCTTGTATTTGGTTGTCAGTGTGTGACCTGAACAACTGTAGTTAAACAAGGAAGAACAACTGTGTTAAACAACAGTAGCCTCTATTGTCATTTTGACCCTGGGGCACAGCTATGTCACAATGTCACTTTCATCCCCAAAAAGCCTAGTGACCCATTTAAAAGAATAGCAACATAAACCGTCATATCCTTATTTAGTCTATTTTGTTCAGGTAAATAATATTTTTCTGCACTCTTTCTCTCTTTAGCTGAAGTAAAGGCTGTGTTCCCCGAGAAGACCCAAGCAGAAATCAGAGCCTTTATGAGACAGAAGCTACCTAATGCAGCAAAGATTCTTAAAGGTCAGTGTGGTGTGGGCCAGCAGAACCAGCATCATGAACACAATGTTTTTAATAGCTTGTACATTTTATGTTGGCTTTCTATTTTCTCTGCTATCTTCTTCAGGATGAATAAAGTGGGCCTATTTATCTATCAATCATATTTTAATAACTAGTGTTATGTACCATGGTACCCCTAAAAGAACCACACTTGTACCATACTGCTGTCAAAACATCATAGAATAAAGTACAGATGCAGCCATTCAAAGTGCGCGGTACAGACACGTACCGCAGGTAATTGGCTGCGGTATCGCGTATCATGACGCAAGATGACGCGGTACGTGATTGGTTGACCGACAGGGGCACTCGTGGTCCGTTGGTCTGTCGTAGAAAGACTTACTGTAAACGTCTTTACTGTGCCCGTTGTAGATATTGAATTTTACCACTGAAGGGAAATCTTAGTAGCTGAGCATAAAAAGAATAGGAGCATACTGTAACGCGTGTGAAGGCCATAAACGATATTAATTTTGGAACATAAACATACAGTATATAGCTGGTCTTGGTACTTTAAAGAAAAAAATACACACCAGTATTCCATTTCTCCCTAAACATTTTAAGCTTCGAAGTCTTTAACTAACGTGATACCGGAGTCAACAAGCATACTTTTAGAATTTGATTAAAAGGGAATATAATATGGAATCGCGTATCTAAAGAATTTAATAAGGGTATGATTATATTTGTGTACTGCGACAGGGCTGTGTAAGGCTGTTTCGCCTCCCTGTTCATGCGAGCTGTCTTGTAGCCTACTGGTCTAGGTGCGTGACTAACAACGCACAGGTTGTGTGTTCGAATCCAGCTGGTGCTGGACTTTTCTTTTAACAAACATTTCTTCGAAAAAAGTCCAGCACCAGCTGGATTCGAACACACAACCTGTGCGTTGTTAGTCACGCACCTAGACCAGTAGGCTACAAGACAACTCGCATGAACAGTGCCTTCAGTGGTAAAATTAGATATGAATATTCAATACTTAAACGGGCACAGTTAAGACATTAAATATACATATACGTACTGTATACAGTACAGTTTGCATACGGTAATATGTTTATGTTCCTAAATCAATCTCTTTTATGAGCATGTGAAAGGCATGGTGAATCACTGTACTTTGCATGATTGGAAACAAATGCGTGATTGCGAAATGCTGTGGTGTTACTTTTACAAAGACGGTCAATGAAAAAAAGAATGTTGACCAGGGCAATACTTTGAGTTTACACTTACAGCTTGTCCAAGGTCATTCATTATTAATACTATTAGTAATATCTTCGTTAAAGACTGATGGCCACAGCTCAAACATGAGAGGTTGAGCTTTATTAGCTCCACCTTGCGGAAATTCCGGATACTATTATTTTGCTTGTCGTATTATAGGAGAATTTACAGTAACTAGCGGTATTTACCGGTAACTCGTGGTATTTACCGGTAGCTTGCGGTAGACTGCGTACAGCGTACCGGAAAATAATGCGGTATCGCCCGCGCATTTTGAATGGCTGCATCTGTAGGTTTCAATGTACCACACCACCTTAAAAGTACCATGGTATACAGTATATGTACCATGGTACTCCTACTATGGTACATGTACTATGGTACTGTCAAAAATACCAGGGTACCATACCATAGTACTGGTACCATAAATGTACAATTTCTTATTGGAAGTTTTGTTCCAATTTTAAAATATTAAAAAATATATATTTAATATAATATAATCCTTGCACCTATACTATCAGTACAGCTGTACAGCACATTCCCGGTTTGTTTTGCGGGGGTATCAGGAGATGACTCAAATTAATGGAGACTCTATAATACTGATGTTAAAGGGTGATTTAAGAATGCAAGTGAAAGGCTAGTTTTAAAAACATAAATATATATAAATTTATATATAAAAACATATTTTTCTTTAAATACTGCAGCTTTCGAACAACATGAACAAATTTTGTAATCTACTTTCGGTTTCTTAACTAAAAGTAAAGTATATTTTTAAGTGAAATAAACTAAAGTTTATTTTTTGTTGAAATACTGGCTTGAACTGTATTATTGCATTGTGTGGTCAATGTGATTAAACTATTACGGTTTTTAATTGTACACTGTTGGAATGTTCCTGTTTCAGTAAATATATAACGATATAGATATATAATATATAGCACTTCAAAACAATTTAAACACATCGTTATTGGCTTTAATTTAATATTTTTGTTTTGTATCCTGTACTGATTCAAATATTTTAATATTTCGGGAATAATACATAAACACATATTAAAATGTAATTGAAAATATTTTGAGTTCTGTGGAAAGATGTGAAATTTGTTAAATCATAATTTCTGTCAACTATATTTAAAAGATATGAAAATATCGCTGTCAAAATCAGTTTGTGTTTGTAGAAATGCAATTAAAATGATTATTTTGGTTTATATTGAATAGTGATGGCTCCCAAGTGCAGACAAGACATGAAACGGGTTTTCTTCAAAAGAATATTACAAATGCTTTTCATATCTTTTTCAGACTATCATCAGATTTTCAATATTTCTGCCTGCATAGACTATCAAACCTTGCTGCACAGAAAGCTTTAGTTTTATCTAATTATTTTCTGCTTCTTTCTTTATAGCTTAAATATAACTTATGTGAACAAATGAAAGCTTTTTTTGTACGCGCCTATCTAAGGGAATAGATCATTTGCACTTGCTTTGTGCTTCAGTTCTATGCTGGATAATGGCATAATATACTGTATTCCAAAGTCCATAAAGTACCACAAATCCGTGTCATATCCAAGTCACAAACCGTAAACCATAATCCTTTGTTTCTTCCGTTAATCCGTTATTCTCTAATCCTTACCAACACCAACCTGATTCCACTATCTCCCAAAAACGCATTCGCCTACTGGCTTCCATGCTGGTTCACTGTTTCTGGGGCACATATATTTTATTTCCTGACGAGACACACCTGTGTCTCCTTGTTTTTCGGAATAAGGTCAGCTGGGTTTTTTTGGTGGCCATCTTGCTCGGGTCTAAGTCGAGTATATTGAGCAGGTTGTTCCTGAAATACCTGTCCTGGATGACCCTTCCCCTGATCATCTTACAATAGGTAAGAAAAAACGACTTCTGAATCGGACCCAGATAACACAGAATAGTGTAATGGTGTAACGATTGCTTACAATCCAGCTAGACTCCCTGGCTACACTTCCAGGCCAAGGCTGCAACACCAATGAGAGAATTAAAACAAAGTCAGTGAAATCATCCCCCGTGTAGTCTAGTCAAGTATATTGAGCAGGTCGTTCCTGAAATACCTGTCCTGGATGACCCTCCCCGACACCAACCCCGTCCTCGGGTTTTCTAGAAAAAAAGAAACAATGCATTCGGGAGAGGGCATCAACATTACCTTGTTGCTTTCGCTCCAGGACTGCGGCGAACTGGCCCGCCATCTCCACCTGAGACCAGCTGTTTGCCCAGGCTGCCATCGGGAACTGGGTCTCAAAGAGTTTCCATGGAACCTCCCCGTTATATCAGCTCGGTCGCACTGGCGCCGGCTGGACCCTGCTGGTCTGGCATCTCCTTCCCGCCACATGGACTGAGGCGACACAGGAAAGGGTCCCTCCTCCGCCGACTGGGCCAAGGTTGGTAAGCCCTGATATGGGCTGCGGCCACCGGTGGCGCTGAGGAACCGTTCCGGCCCCTGGCGGTTTCTGCTCACCCCCAAAAGGTGATTTAGGGGGTCGCTCGGCTGCTGGGGGAACTGGCGCTTCTCTGAGTCCGACATCAATGGCTGCTGATTGTCCATTCTCCCGCTTCTGACACCATTGTAGTATTTTTGGGTTCAGCGAGGATGGACACAGTGACTCAGACAGTTGTTGGCTGAAAAATGGCACTTTATTTTTCGGCACAGCCAGCACAGCACCCCTGTGCTCATGCGCCAGCAGAGTGAGAGAGAGAGAATGAGCGAGCACCAGAGAGAGCAATACACTGGGCTCTGTTGGGTCGTTACACAGGGATAGGGTGGTAGTTGAGTATAAGTATAACAGGGGTGCGAAACCAGGGAACTATTTACAAGAATCCAGGCGATTTCCCCAGACTGTACGCCGTCCCTGCCCACTGCCCACTGCCCACTGCTCCTCCCGTCCTGCCCCTCGCCCCAGCCGGGCGCTCTTCGGCCGCAGTGCCAGGCGAATATGCTACAATGTTAAAAGTGGCTGTTCGTAAATGAATATATGAGTACGAATTAAGGAAAAATGTTAATGTTCTTCTTATTTACTGATTTAAATAAGAGTAGATGTTTTTGATAATTTTATCCAGAAATGTTGGGTAAAAACTTTCAACCTGTAATAATGTTTTTTTTTTTTTAATTCAACAAAACAGGTCTGTACATGAAGATGTAAAAAATTGTTTCGGTCTTGGGCAGCCGATTCCTGACAGGTATGGCAAACCTTCTAACCCTGGCCAGTGAGCACTGGTGGGTCATGGGCTCCAGGTCTGGTTAGGGTTTGGGCTCACTTTGGTTGAAATTAGTTCAGTAGCCTGTTGTCTCTCCAGATGAGCGAGAAGCTCCAGGAAGTGCTAACCAAAAAGAAAGGATAGTACATGTTTCCTTTTTTCTGTGTACTTATATTTTTATGAAGATATTTAAGGTTTCATCAAAGTTAAACCCATAAATATGAGCGTTAAAGTGTCCCCCTACTTCAGTATGTTTGATATTCAAAATCCTAACGACAGCATTCGTTAATGAGCTTGATAACAACAAGCGTATGTATAGAACACATTGCTAATACACTTTCTTGTGTACACAAACAGAAAATAACAAAGGAGAACAAACATAAAGGTGCCGTAAGCATGTATAGTAACAGTAAAGAACAGAGTTTTGGCCGTTTTGTGAACACATCCAGCCAAGCCACAGGACAGAAACCTGTGTTTGAGAAAGCAAGGCTGCCTGGTGATGGTTTGGGAGGTCTTGGATAGAAAAACACGCCAGGGGCTTTCCACTCCGACGCATCGTTAGAAGCCCTGACTGTGTCACGCCCTCCACATCTAGAGGGCACTACTGCTCGGGCCTGTTCCTAGTTTCCCTGTGCTTTCCTTGTTCTTCCGGTGTCTTGGTGTCTGGGGCTTTATATTTCTGGGTCTCCCTCTCCTCCTCGCTCGGCATTGGGATCGGTTGTCGAGAGGCTCGCCTCACCAGGTCGCCCCATGTCTGCTACCTGAGGGCTCATGTCTCGCTCCGACTCCACCCGATACCATCAGCCCGGACCGAACCCTCTTGTTTGCTCCATTCCTACCGCTACCCACAGGGTCCTCCGTCTCACCAGTCCCTCTCTACAGCCCCCGGCTACTGTGACAGACTGCTCTCAAAGACAAATTCCTAGTAGAATTTCATAACAAAATATGATCGTACATTTACAGCTGGGTTTCAGTTTTGATAGTAGACATTCCTGTAGCTCAATGTGAAGCTCTTTATATTTGGATCAAATCTTTATATCTCCTCCGTGATCTTCAGCTTGTCCAGAGCTTCTTGATAGTTTTAGAAAGATTTTTTTTTTCAAGCTTTCAGTTAAGAAGACCTATTGCACCGTTTCACTGTCTGCGCTCGCTACAGGCATAGTGGACTCCAGAGAGGAGAGCTAGGCTACCACTCTGAGAAGGGCAAGACGGAAAAATGGTCAATAGGTACCAGTTGGACAGGGGACCAATAGGCGAGCAAGATGTTGAATGTCATAAGTACTGAGAGCTCAGGAGGCGGAAAGATTCTAATACCGAGCTTCGGTTTGGAGTGAGCAGAGGGTTCGAATGGTGAAGGACAGGGTGTGGAACGCAGATTCAATAATTGGGGACAATTGGTGCTGTCTGTGCTCGTAACAGCCTCAGACTCAATACACATCTGCACCACACACTTTCTACATGGTCTACAATGTGTTTTCTTTCACTACTACATATTGTTCTGGTTGTCTGATTTATTACAGTTTGTCACCATGCACTGCCTACACTGTGTGGTGTCGCCTGCTGTCCTGTTTACGTCCTGAGAGATCACATGAATACAAGGTCCAATCTTCTTGTCCATATGGCCATAAACTCCTCTACTCCTCAACTCTGCTTGATATCCTCAAACATCCCCTCACTCCTCGTGACAGATATGACCGCCCTGCCCCCTCGGCATCTCCCTGCCAAACGCAGGATGCGGAAACGGCAACCACTACAACAGATAGATAAGACTTTATTGATCCCAAAGGGCAGGGTGTGAATTATATCTTGCATTAGGAGGAGCTCACCCCTGGTTGTGGGGGGGGGAGGGGCATCACACATGAAGGGCCAGTCAACTAACACTAACAAAGTGACCATTGGATTACATAGTGTGGTGCCTCCGGGGAAAGGTTTATGTAACTGAGACAAAAGTAATCACACCACATTTCTCTTCTTTAATTTCCATGGAGATTTTCTCTGTTTCTCAAGTCCGTTTGTCTTCCAAGCCAGTCCGCAATCCGTTCACTCAATCCTTATTCAGGCCGAATAATAATAAGCCTTTTGGGCTAACCCAATTAAATAAGGTGCTACTGTCCCTGCCCATTGCTCTCTGGGCCATGCATTCCTGGCAGCTGTTCTTCAAAAGTTGTTAAATATGCTTCCACATCATCTAACTCATCTTTTGAAGCTCAATTTCTTCTTACTGGGATCTCTCCCTATTACTGAGGACCATCTAATTTCCTCTCCTAATCTTCGGAATTCCTCTCTCACCAAATTCTGTTCTTCTGTAATTCGTTGATTAGTCTCGGTTTGAATTTTATTAGCCTCCTGCTGTGCCTGTATAGCGTCTTGTTGTCCTTTTAAAGCCTGGAACTGGGTGAAGGTGGCTTGGGATAGTTGTTGTATCAGTTGTTACATTTTTTTTAGTGAGAGCTCACACACAAACCGAGAGGGGGAAAAAAAAGTCAACTTTTTATTCCCACAATTCTCAATCCCGATCAGCGGCTGCCCACGTCCTCCACCAAATGTGGCGCATCCGGGAGAAAGGTTTATGTAACCGAGACAAAAGTACTCACACTACACTTCTCTTCTTTAATTTCCGTGGAGTTTTTCTCCGTTTCTCCAGTTCGTTCGTCTTCCAAGACAGTTCGCAATCCGTTCTCTCAATCCTTATTCAGTCCGAGATCCAAAGTCCGTAAAGTACCACAAATCCGCGTAGTATCCAAATCAAAACCGTAAACCGTAATCCTTTATTTCTTTTGTTAATCCATTATTCTCTAATCCTTACCAACACCAACCTGATTCCAAAATCCCCAAAACGCATTCACCTACTGGCTTCCGCGCTGGTTCACTGTTTCTGGGGCACATATTTTGTTTCCTGACGAGACACACCTGTGCCTCCTTGTTTTTCGGAATAAGGTCAACTGGGTTTTTTTGGTGGCCATCTTGCTCGGGTCTAAGTCGAGTATATTGAGCAGATTGTTCCTGAAATACCTGTCCTGGATGACCCTTCCCCTGGTCATCTTACAATAGTTAAGAAAAAAATACTTCTGAATCGGACCCAGATACCACAGAATAGTGTAATGGTGTAACGATTGCTTACAATACAGCTAGACTCCCTGGCTACACTTTCCAGGCCAAGGCTGCAACACCAATGAGAGAATTCAAACAAAGTCCGTGAAATCATCCACCGTGGAGTCAACTCAAGTATATTGAGCAGGTTGTTCCTGAAATACCTGTCCTGGATGACCCTTCCCCTGGTCATCTTAAAATAGTTAAGAAAAAAATACTTCTGAATCGGACCCAGATACCACAGAATAGTGTAATGGTGTAACGATTGCTTACAATCCAGCTAGACTCCCTGGCTACACTTTCCAGGCCAAGGCTGCAACACCAATGAGAGAATTCAAACAAAGTCCGTGAAATCATCCACCGTGGAGTCAAGTCAAGTATATTGAGCAGGTTGTTCCTGAAATACCTGTCCTGGATGACCCTTCCCCTGGTCATCTTACAATAGTTAAGAAAAAAATACTTCTGAATCGGACCCAGATACCACAGAATAGTGTAATGGTGTAACGATTGCTTACAATACAGCTAGACTCCCTGGCTACACTTTCCAGGCCAAGGCTGCAACACCAATGAGAGAATTCAAACAAAGTCCGTGAAATCATCCACAGTGGAGTCAAGTCAAGTATATTGAGCAGGTTGTTCCTGAAATACCTGTCCTGGATGACCCTTCCCCTGGTCATCTTACAGTAGTTAAGAAAAAAAGAGTTCTGAATCGGACCCAGATACCACAGAATAGTGTAATGGTGTAACGATTGCTTACAATCCAGCTAGACTCCCTGGCTACACTTTCCAGGCCAAGGCTGCAACACCAATGAGAGAATTCAAACAAAGTCCGTGAAATCATCCACCGTGGAGTCAAGTCAAGTATATTGAGCAGGTTGTTCCTGAAATACCTGTCCTGGATGACCCTTCCCCTGGTCATCTTACAGTAGTTAAGAAAAAAAGAGTTCTGAATCGGACCCAGATACCACAGAATAGTGTAACGGCGTAACGATTGCTTACAATCCAGCTAGACTCCCTGGCTACACTTTCCAGGCCAAGGCTGCAACACCAATGAGAGAATTCAAACAAAGTCCGTAAAATCATCCACCGTGGAGTCAAGTCAAGTATATTGAGCAGGTTGTTCCTGAAATACCTGTCCTGGATGACCCTTCCCCTGGTCATCTTACAATAGTTAAGAAAAAAAGAGTTCCGAATCGGACCCAGATACCACAGAATAGTGTAATGGTGTAACGATTGCTTACAATCCAGCTAGACTCCCTGGCTACACTTTCCAGGCCAAGGCTGCAACACCAATGAGAGAATTCAAACAAAGTCCGTGAAATCATCCACCGTGGAGTCAACTCAAGTATATTGAGCAGGTTGTTCCTGAAATACCTGTCCTGGGTGACCCTTCCCCTGGTCATCTTACAATAGTTAAGAAAAAAAGAGTTCCGAATCGGACCCAGATACCACAGAATAGTGTAATGGTGTAACGATTGCTTACAATCCAGCTAGACTCCCTGGCTACACTTTCCAGGCCAAGGCTGCAACACCAATGAGAGAATTCAAACAAAGTAAGTCAGTGAAATCATCCACAGTGGAGTCAAGTCAAGTATATTGAGCAGGTTGTTCCTGAAATACCTGTCCTGGATGACCCTTCCCCTGGTCATCTTACAATAGTTAAGAAAAAAATACTTCTGAATCGGACCCAGATACCACAGAATAGTGTAATGGTGTAACGATTGCTTACAATCCAGCTAGACTCCCTGGCTACACTTTCCAGGCCAAGGCTGCAACACCAATGAGAGAATTCAAATAAAGTCCGTGAAATCATCCACCGTGGAGTCAACTCAAGTATATTGAGCAGGTTGTTCCTGAAATACCTGTCCTGGGTGACCCTTCCCCTGGTCATCTTACAATAGTTAAGAAAAAAAATACTTCTGAATCGGACCCAGATACCACAGAATAGTGTAATGGTGTAACGATTGCTTACAATCCAGCTAGACTCCCTGGCTACACTTTCCAGGCCAAGGCTGCAACACCAATGAGAGAATTCAAACAAAGTCCGTGAAATCATCCACCGTGGAGTCAACTCAAGTATATTGAGCAGGTTGTTCCTGAAATACCTGTCCTGGGTGACCCTTCCCCTGGTCATCTTACAGTAGTTAAGAAAAAAAGAGTTCTGAATCGGACCCAGATACCACAGAATAGTGTAATGGTGTAACGATTGCTTACAATCCAGCTAGACTCCCTGGCTACACTTTCCAGGGCAAGGCTGCAACACCAATGAGAGAATTCAAACAAAGTCCGTGAAATCATCCACCGTGGAGTCAACTCAAGTATATTGAGCAGGTTGTTCCTGAAATACCTGTCCTGGGTGACCCTTCCCCTGGTCATCTTACAATAGTTAAGAAAAAAAGAGTTCCGAATCGGACCCAGATACCACAGAATAGTGTAATGGTGTAACGATTGCTTACAATCCAGCTAGACTCCCTGGCTACACTTTCCAGGCCAAGGCTGCAACACCAATGAGAGAATTCAAACAAAGTCCGTGAAATCATCCACTGTGGAGTCAACTCAAGTATATTGAGCAGGTTGTTCCTGAAATACCTGTCCTGGATGACCCTTCCCCTGGTCATCTTACAGTAGTTAAGAAAAAAAGAGTTCTGAATCGGACCCAGATACCACAGAATAGTGTAATGGTGTAACGATTGCTTACAATCCAGCTAGACTCCCTGGCTACACTTTCCAGGCCAAGGCTGCAACACCAATGAGAGAATTCAAACAAAGTCAGTGAAATCATCCACAGTGGAGTCAAGTCAAGTATATTGAGCAGGTTGTTCCTGAAATACCTGTCCTGGATGACCCTTCCCCTGGTCATCTTACAATAGTTAAGAAAAAAATACTTCTGAATCGGACCCAGATACCACAGAATAGTGTAATGGTGTAACGATTGCTTACAATCCAGCTAGACTCCCTGGCTACACTTTCCAGGCCAAGGCTGCAACACCAATGAGAGAATTCAAAGTCAGTGAAATCATCCACAGTGGAGTCAAGTCAAGTATATTGAGCAGGTTGTTCCTGAAATACCTGTCCTGGATGACCCTTCCCCTGGTCATCTTACAATAGTTAAGAAAAAAAGAGTTCTGAATCAGACCCAGATAGCACAGAATAGTGTAGTGGTGTAACGATTGCTTACAATCCAGCTAGACTCTCAGGCTACACTTTCCAGGCCAAGGCTGCAACACCAATGAGAGAATTCAAACAAAGTCCGTGAAATCATCCACCGTGGAGTCAAGTCAAGTATATTGAGCAGGTTGTTCCTGAAATACCTGTCCTGGATGACCCTTCCCCTGGTCATCTTACAATAGTTAAGAAAAAAATACTTCTGAATCGGACCCAGATACCACAGAATAGTGTAATGGTGTAACGATTGCTTACAATCCAGCTAGACTCCCTGGCTACACTTTCCAGGCCAAGGCTGCAACACCAATGAGAGAATTCAAACAAAGTCCTTGAAATCATCCACCGTGGAGTCAAGTCAAGTATATTGAGCAGGTTGTTCCTGAAATACCTGTCCTGGGTGACCCTTCCCCTGGTCATCTTACAGTAGTTAAGAAAAAAAGAGTTCTGAATCGGACCCAGATACCACAGAATAGTGTAACGGCGTAACGATTGCTTACAATCCAGCTAGACTCCCTGGCTACACTTTCCAGGCCAAGGCTGCAACACCAATGAGAGAATTCAAACAAAGTCCGTAAAATCATCCACCGTGGAGTCAAGTCAAGTATATTGAGCAGGTTGTTCCTGAAATACCTGTCCTGGATGACCCTTCCCCTGGTCATCTTACAATAGTTAAGAAAAAAAGAGTTCCGAATCGGACCCAGATACCACAGAATAGTGTAATGGTGTAACGATTGCTTACAATCCAGCTAGACTCCCTGGCTACACTTTCCAGGCCAAGGCTGCAACACCAATGAGAGAATTCAAACAAAGTCCGTGAAATCATCCACCGTGGAGTCAACTCAAGTATATTGAGCAGGTTGTTCCTGAAATACCTGTCCTGGGTGACCCTTCCCCTGGTCATCTTACAATAGTTAAGAAAAAAAGAGTTCCGAATCGGACCCAGATACCACAGAATAGTGTAATGGTGTAACGATTGCTTACAATCCAGCTAGACTCCCTGGCTACACTTTCCAGGCCAAGGCTGCAACACCAATGAGAGAATTCAAACAAAGTCCGTGAAATCATCCACTGTGGAGTCAACTCAAGTATATTGAGCAGGTTGTTCCTGAAATACCTGTCCTGGATGACCCTTCCCCTGGTCATCTTACAATAGTTAAGAAAAAAAGAGTTCCGAATCGGACCCAGATACCACAGAATAGTGTAATGGTGTAACGATTGCTTAAAATCCAGCTAGACTCCCTGGCTACACTTTCCAGGCCAAGGCTGCAACACCAATGAGAGAATTCAAACAAAGTCCGTGAAATCATCCACCGTGGAGTCAAGTCAAGTACATTGAGCAGGTTGTTCCTGAAATACCTGTCCTGGATGACCCTTCCCCTGGTCATCTTACAATAGTTAAGAAAAAAATACTTCTGAATCGGACCCAGATACCACAGAATAGTGTAATGGTGTAACGATTGCTTACAATCCAGCTAGACTCCCTGGCTACACTTTCCAGGCCAAGGCTGCAACACCAATGAGAGAATTCAAACAAAGTCCTTGAAATCATTCACCGTGGAGTCAACTCAAGTATATTGAGCAGGTTGTTCCTGAAATACCTGTCCTGGGTGACCCTTCCCCTGGTCATCTTACAATAGTTAAGAAAAAAAGAGTTCCGAATCGGACCCAGATACCACAGAATAGTGTAATGGTGTAACGATTGCTTACAATACAGCTAGACTCCCTGGCTACACTTTCCAGGCCAAGGCTGCAACACCAATGAGAGAATTCAAACAAAGTCCGTGAAATCATCCACAGTGGAGTCAAGTCAAGTATATTGAGCAGGTTGTTCCTGAAATACCTGTCCTGGATGACCCTTCCCCTGGTCATCTTACAGTAGTTAAGAAAAAAAGAGTTCTGAATCGGACCCAGATACCACAGAATAGTGTAATGGTGTAACGATTGCTTACAATCCAGCTAGACTCCCTGGCTACACTTTCCAGGCCAAGGCTGCAACACCAATGAGAGAATTCAAACAAAGTCCGTGAAATCATCCACCGTGGAGTCAAGTCAAGTATATTGAGCAGGTTGTTCCTGAAATACCTGTCCTGGATGACCCTTCCCCTGGTCATCTTACAATAGTTAAGAAAAAAATACTTCTGAATCGGACCCAGATACCACAGAATAGTGTAATGGTGTAACGATTGCTTACAATCCAGCTAGACTCCCTGGCTACACTTTCCAGGCCAAGGCTGCAACACCAATGAGAGAATTCAAAGTCAGTGAAATCATCCACAGTGGAGTCAAGTCAAGTATATTGAGCAGGTTGTTCCTGAAATACCTGTCCTGGATGACCCTTCCCCTGGTCATCTTACAATAGTTAAGAAAAAAATACTTCTGAATCGGACCCAGATACCACAGAATAGTGTAATGGTGTAACGATTGCTTACAATCCAGCTAGACTCCCTGGCTACACTTTCCAGGCCAAGGCTGCAACACCAATGAGAGAATTCAAAGTCAGTGAAATCATCCACAGTGGAGTCAAGTCAAGTATATTGAGCAGGTTGTTCCTGAAATACCTGTCCTGGATGACCCTTCCCCTGGTCATCTTACAATAGTTAAGAAAAAAAGAGTTCTGAATAGACTCCCTGGCTACACTTTCCAGGCCAAGGCTGCAACACCAATGAGAGAATTCAAATAAAGTCCGTGAAATCATCCACCGTGGAGTCAACTCAAGTATATTGAGGAGGTTGTTCCTGAAATACCTGTCCTGGGTGACCCTTCCCCTGGTCATCTTACAATAGTTAAGAAAAAAAATACTTCTGAATCGGACCCAGATACCACAGAATAGTGTAATGGTGTAACGATTGCTTACAATCCAGCTAGACTCCCTGGCTACACTTTCCAGGCCAAGGCTGCAACACCAATGAGAGAATTCAAACAAAGTCCTTGAAATCATTCACCGTGGAGTCAAGTCAAGTATATTGAGCAGGTTGTTTCTGAAATACCTGTCCTGGATGACCCTTCCCCTCGTCATCTTACAATAGTTAAGAAAAAAATACTTCTGAATCGGACCCAGATACCACAGAATAGTGTAATGGTGTAACGATTGCTTACAATCCAGCTAGACTCCCTGGCTACACTTTCCAGGCCAAGGCTGCAACACCAATGAGAGAATTCAAACAAAGTCCTTGAAATCATCCACCGTGGAGTCAAGTCAAGTATATTGAGCAGGTTGTTCCTGAAATACCTGTCCTGGGTGACCCTTCCCCTGGTCATCTTACAGTAGTTAAGAAAAAAAGAGTTCTGAATCGGACCCAGATACCACAGAATAGTGTAATGGTGTAACGATTGCTTACAATCCAGCTAGACTCCCTGGCTACACTTTCCAGGCCAAGGCTGCAACACCAATGAGAGAATTCAAACAAAGTCCGTAAAATCATCCACCGTGGAGTCAAGTCAAGTATATTGAGCAGGTTGTTCCTGAAATACCTGTCCTGGATGACCCTTCCCCTGGTCATCTTACAATAGTTAAGAAAAAAATAGTTCCGAATCGGACCCAGATACCACAGAATAGTGTAATGGTGTAACGATTGCTTAAAATCCAGCTAGACTCCCTGGCTACACTTTCCAGGCCAAGGCTGCAACACCAATGAGAGAATTCAAACAAAGTCCGTGAAATCATCCACCGTGGAGTCAAGTCAAGTACATTGAGCAGGTTGTTCCTGAAATACCTGTCCTGGATGACCCTTCCCCTGGTCATCTTACAATAGTTAAGAAAAAAATACTTCTGAATCGGACCCAGATACCACAGAATAGTGTAATGGTGTAACGATTGCTTACAATCCAGCTAGACTCCCTGGCTACACTTTCCAGGCCAAGGCTGCAACACTAATGAGAGAATTCAAACAAAGTCAGTGAAATCATCCACCGTGGAGTCAACTCAAGTATATTGAGCAGGTTGTTCCTGAAATACCTGTCCTGGATGACCCTTCCTCTGGTCATCTTACAATAGTTAAGAAAAAAAGAGTTCTGAATCAGACCCAGATACCACAGAATAGTGTAATGGTGTAATGATTGCTTACAATCCAGCTAGACTCCCTGGCTACACTTTCCAGGCCAAGGCTGCAACACCAATGAGAGAATTCAAACAAAGTCCATGAAATCATCCACCGTGGAGACCAGAGTAAAACTCTGACCTTTACAATAGAAGTGACCACAGAGGTCTGGGCTCAGCTATCTTCGGAGTCCGTCCTGTTGCCCGTGAAGTGGGGGAATCGGCGCTTCTCTGTGTTCTGGAACTGGTTCCGTAAAGGGCTATTTACATCTCCATTAATCCACTCCTCAGATAAATGCATGCCAAGTGCTTTTTCTGACAGCAGAAGACTCTTTGCATCTCTGCATATAGTACATCCCAAGTTTCCATTCTTAACGAAAGGCCACGGGTTATGTTTTGAACCCACGGTTTTATGGTTGAACCCAAAAGTAGCAAGTGAAGTTCCCTGTTTTCTCTTGGGCATTATCTTCGCTTTTCAATAACACATATAGAAAACCAAATGTCACTGGAAATTTTCTCTGCAGATTCACTATGCGCCTTTTGTTGGAAAAAACTTAAACAAGAGTGACTTGTTAGCTTGTCTTCTTGTCAGGTGCAAATCTAAAGATGAAACGTTGCCTACTTTTGTAACAGCACCACCAATGCCTTGATAAGTAATATTATTAAATTGCTTAGCTATTTCTATAGAAATAGCAAGCTCAAAACATAAATATAAATGTCGTCTGTACCGGAAAGAAAGTGACACTGATAAATAGGACATTTTATAAAATGACAGTTTCCATATTTTAGAGAGTTTTCATTAGGTGTGATGTAAGTGCCACTGGTCTGTAGTCATTCAAGACTTTAGGGTTCCCCTTTCTGGGTACTGGCATCAGGCAAGATGTCTTCCAGAGCACCGGAACCCTTTCTAATCTCAGGCTGAGGTTGAAGATGTACTGCAGCACTGACCCCAGTTGGTCTGTGCAGATCTTTAGCACCCTGGAGCTGACACCGTCAGGACCCGCTGCCTTCCTTGCATGGAGTCTCTTCAACTCCCTTCTGACCTGGTCAGCTGTGATGGATAGGCCGAGGAGGGCAGGGGAAGATGGAGTAGGAGTAGGAGGGATCTCATGATGGGGTGACTGAGGATATGAAGAGGGTGTCTGGGGTGAAGGCCTGTGAGGTGAATTGTCATTAGACCCTGTATCGAATCTGTTAAAGAAAACAGACCTCACTCTGTTGGCCACCAGCCAGCTTGTATCCGGAGATCTTCCTCATGCCATTCCACACTTCTCTCACATTGCTCTCCCTCAGCCTGTCCTCGATTTTTCTCCCATAAGCCTACTTGCTCTCCCTAACTCTCACCTTCAGCTCTTTCTGCACTTGCTTCAGCTCCTTCTTGTCATCTGCCCAGAAAGCCCTCTTTTTCCTATTTAGGATGGCCTTCAGATCACTGGTGACCCAGGGTTTATTATTGGAGAAGCACTGCACTGTCAACACAGAAGTTTATGTAATCAGTGATGCAGGGGGTAAGACCACCAATGTCTTCTCCATGAGGCTAACAGCATCTCATAGTCCAAATTGTGTAATGATGTAATGATTGCTTACAGTCCAGCTAGACTCCCTGGCTACACTGCAACACCCCTGAGAGAGTTCACACAAAGTCAGTGAAATCATCCACGGTGGAGACCAGAGTAAAACTCTGATCTTAACAGCAGAAGTGACCACAGAGGTCTGGGCTCAGCTGTCTTCGGTGTCCATCCTGTTGCCCATGAAGTGGACAGGCGGTGGCCTGCTTTAATCCCAGATGATACGAAAAGCATAGGATCGAATCCCTCCAGAGGAGGTCCATTCAGATCAAAGTGAGGCGAGTGAGGAGTGAACTTTTTATAAGCTAGTCTTTCCTTGGCTACCATATAGGCAGATCTGAATGAAACGGTTTCTTGAATTAGCATTCATTTCAAGTACCTTCTTTTTGCTTCGTCTCTCCAATATCAACGGCACTTTTATGTGATAAGCTATCACGGTGTTTCGCATACGGCCACCATTGAGTGTGAGAGCTGGCTTACCAGAGCGGTGACATCACCGCCCTTCCCTGTATTAGCAGGGACCGCAGCTGCTGGGCTGAGTGGAGATCTCTCTTTAGCTCAACAGGCTGGGTCCCTGTTGAGTGATGCCGGAGGCCTGGGTTCGAGTCCCTGACGGTGGGGGGCCGACCTGATGCGGCAGCAGGCGAGGGCGCCCACGTGCAGCTGGTAGCATTACAATATTTTTTTTTCCGCAACTGGTTCTGCAAAGGGCTATTTACATCTCCATGAATCCACTCCTCAGATAAATACATGCAAGACTCTTTGCATCTCTGCATATGGTGCATCCCAAGTTTTCATTCTTAACGAAAGGGCACAGGTTACGTTTTGAACCCACGGTTTTATGGTTGAACCCAAAATTAGCAAGTGAAGTTCCCTGTTTTCTCTTGGGCATTATCGTCACTTTTTGATAATACATACAGAAATGTTACCGGAAATTTTCTCTTCAGATTCACTATGTGCCTTTTTTGGGAGAAAACTTAACCAAGAGTGATTTGTTAGCTTGTCAGGTTCAAATCTAAAGACCAAATGTTGCCTACTTTTGTAACAGCGCCACCGTGGCCTTGATAAGTAATAGTATTAATTTGCTTAGCTATTTCTAAAGCAAGAGCAAGCCCAAAACATAAATAGCCACCGTTGAGTGAAAAGCTAAACCCCCCCCTGGCTCCACTGTAATTCGCACCATGCCAAAGGGAAATTGAGGTGTTACAGCAGCCCAGCCCAAGAAAGCAAGACAGACATCAGAGTACACTAAAATTAAAAGAGTTACAGTAATACAATAAGAAAATAGAGTTAGGAAAAAATAGGTGTGTGCAAAATATACTAATAGTCACTGTAAAACAATGAAATATGTGCAAAATGCACATAGGTATATACAGATTGAAAGTACCACAGTATAAACAGTACAGTAATGCAGTGTCCAAAAAGTACACGAGTACAACATGCTGTCCATAGACAAGCAGATGAAGGCCTAGCAGTCATAGCCCAGGGCAGTGTTATACACCCTGACAGCCGTCGAGAGGAAGGATCTGTGGAAACGTTCCCTTCAACACCATAGCTGGAGCATCCTGTTAGTAAAAGTGCTCTGCTGTCTAACTGCCTGCTAAACACATTCATCTTCATTTTAATCTCTAATGCTGCTTTTAAAGTACTGATACTGGCATTACACTGTAAATAAATAGAAATGTTCTTGGGGGATCATGGCTACAGGTTCTATATAAACCTAGAAACAAAACTGTACAAGCCCTGACTCAAGCTAACAATGGTGAAAAAGTGAAGAGAGTTGATGAACAATTCACGCTTATCCCCCAGTTTGGGCGTGTGCCAGTTCATGATTATTCTCATCACCTTTTCTCTGTTCCTGACAGCCGTCTCTCAAAACTGCATCTTGCTTTGATTGATGTTTCAGACCAACTCATTATTAAATGCATTGTTTCCTCATTGTTTAGTACCACTCTAAGATCTCTGCTTTCTCCAAAAGGCAGAAACATTTGCCTATATGAATAGTTCTGGTTTTCTAACGTATTTGGTGTAGGGCATGTTTCTTTGCACCCTTGAATTCCATAACCATCTGTATTTTCTTGGGTTTTCTCCTCAGTGGGTTTCATTCCTCAATGAGTTGTTCTCCTACTATAATCTTATTGATGTTGTTGGAGAAGACGGTGTAAGTTTGAAAGCCTCAAGCACAGGCATGCTTGACTACACATATACAGTCTTGTGTTTCGGTGTAGCTTCTTCGATTCAAGGATAGCCCTCAGGTGAAGGTCAGACGGGATAAGTCTCTACTCCCTCAAGTACCCCTCCTTTTTAAACAATAACACACTAACACTTTAGACCAGGGGTGTGAAAGTATTCAAATAATGTTACTTGAGTAAATGTACTGCTACTTCCAAAAACAAGTAACTTAGTAAAAGCACCTTTCCAGTTTTGCTACTCAAGTAAAAGTACAGAAGTATCATGTCTTAGCAGTACTGCAGTAATCGAAAGTAAAAAGCAGCTGTCTTTTCTGCTGTTACCCTCGTTGTAACAGACAAATAAGTTCTGGATCCTGAGATCAAGTTTAAACAGATGAGTTTTATTGCATGCAAGGAACAATAAAACTGAAGTATTGTTCAAAGTACTGGTACAAAACTTCCAGTTTATATAGCCCTTTCCTGCCACTTCTGATGTAGCTCACTATTATGGTAATGGGGGGAGGTCACGGTGTTCGTACAGTTCACAGATTTTGGCCAAATGGTCAATGGTAGGTTTCCTTCCTTGGGAAGGGGGGAACCTGGAATCCTTATCAGTTATCCCCCTTTCCTTTGCCAAGCATCACATCGAAAAACATCAGTGGCTGCTGCTTTAAACCCAGTTCCACCCAGTTTCAGGACAACCAGCACACCATTTGATTCACACCTGGATATCCGACGACATGCATTTGTCGGGCTACAAAGGGCATTAGGCTGTGAGGGCATGCAGGGTGTCTGGTTTGCTGGCGGCCCCACATTCTTTTCACATCCTTTTCTAACCATGTCTATTAGAGGCCTCAACCTGAATTCTCCTGTTTTCACTGTGACAGAGTGATTGTTATTTTTCTTTTACAATGTGAAATACTCCAATATTTCCCTCTACCCATCTGGTATGTTTGAGAGTGTGTATGTGATATGAATGAAGGATGAATGATACTTACCCTTTTTGTTATTTCCCTAAAATCACTGCAGTGTTCCCTGTTGGAGTATTGTGTTGTGTTGGACAACATGGCCACCAGTCACCTTTCAGTTTGTAGTTCCCCACACTGCCACATCAGCAGTACTAGCAGTGCTGATCTAAAAGGAAAAGGTTACTAGTAGGCCATCTATAAATAACTAATGTATGGTTATTTGTTTGGTTTAAAAGTATAAAAGCTGTTGCATGACATTGTTAAACTTTACAGGTTACAGGTTACTTCATTTGTTTAAAAAGTTGTCCACCAACTATGAGCAAGTCCCTTTAAGAGAGAAGGGCCCTGGGATAGGAAGGTCTATTAAAGGGACTGGGAGGGCTCAGTATGGAGGAGGGTGCCTTAGAGGAAAGGTGTGGAGAGCACTCCTGTGAAAGTTTTGTTTTGTTATCCCTATTTTGATGGCAATAAATCCAGTTTTGTTTGCATTTGAAGACTGCTTTGTGGGAGTTTCTTTTCTTTTGAGCCAAACCTGGTCACTTGGCCGGTGACATTCACCAAAAGAGGTTTCACAGGGGTCTTAGACTCCTGCTTTCCCAGTGCCGCTCGTCTGGCATCTGCATCTGCACCTGCACAGCTGTTCCCTTGAGTTACTGGAATTATTTCTTTATTGAGTCTGCGCTACAAAGCTTCTAACTGTTCAGAGACAAACCCAGTATTCTTAACTGGAGTCCCTGCCGTGGTGATCCTATTTTTCCACAGCCCACCAGAATTGTGGCCTACATTGATAGATAATACTTTATTAATCTCATAGGGAAATTGATGTGTAACAGCAGTCCAGCCCAAGACAAGCAAAACAGACATCAGAATAGTTATAAAACAAAAGACAACAAAATAAATAAAAATAAATACATAGGTGTGTGCAAAATGTGCTGATCATAGTCACTGTAAAAACAATAAAATATGTGCAAAATGTGCATAGGTTTATACAGACTGATTGTCCAAAAAGTACAATGGAGTAAACATGCTGTCCATAGAGGAGCAAATGAAGGGCTAACAGTCCTAGCCTAGGGCAGCGTTATACACCCTGACAGCCGCCGGGAGGAAAGACCTGCGGAAACATTTCCTTGAACACAGTAGCTATTGCTAAATCTAGAACACAGTCTATTGCTAAATGTACATACACCAAATACATACAGTATATACATAAACTTTTAACGTCTTTCCTTTTACAACTCCAATCATTGCTCTAAACTGGCTTGCTGCGCTGAAGCAGTGGAAGGCCATTTTTCCGGTTGTTAGCACATTGAATTCTGTCGTAACAGATCAGTCTGTTCTCCGTTCTCCCTCATGCACCAGAGAGGACCCATCAGTAAATAGTATTACATCATCTTAAATCTTCACGGTCCCCCACCCTTTGGTTACAGCAGCTAATGGTCCCGAATGATATCCCACTTGGCGGTGCCTACCTTCATGCCCCTGCGTCAGCACAGCTGCCCAGAACCCATTTCCCACACTTACATACAAAGGAATGGTGGATCCATCTGAGGAAACCCAGTCTCAGCACCTGTAAGAGAGCTTGTTTCAAATTACAGGCAGCTTTTGCTGCTGGAACCAAAACAATCTTGTCCTTGGACTGCACTCCCCCCTTAAGCAGATCTCTTAAAAGTTGTGCTCATCCTGTAAAACATTCCACTTGGGCCCTGTTAAAGTTAGACAGTCCTAGACACACAAGGGCCTTATCATAACTGCTTAATACTAGAAACTCTTAAACCTGAAGCAGCTCAGACTTGTGGGTTTCCTCATCAGGGGAAGCACTCAAAATATCATCAACATACTGAGTGATCACAGTCGATTGAAGCCACGTGATACCCTGTTCTGTATAGTCATTTCTTGTAATGCTGCATAACATCCCAGCCCAATAGATCTGGGATGGAACCACCCACATTCAGGTGATAAGTGCGTGTAAATGTTAGAAATCTGGTACTCTGCAAGTAAACCTCGCTGCCCCAATACTCCTGTGGCCTTCTGCCGACACGCCATATATATTACTCTATAGCACACTGTTGAACAGAGAAGTGAAACAAGCATGACAGTAGTGCTCCAGTATCCCATAACAGAGAAACTGACACACCATTAACAGTACATTTTAGGTTTAACTCCTTTTACGCACTGGACTGGAACAGACTTAGGGAGGCTACAAGGGATTTACCGGATCTAATTTGTAGGAAAACAGATCTCTCAAAAGACTGTTTATTCTCCCCAGACAAAGCTCTTAGCTGGGTGATACATTTTTCACTGTTCTTCTCTGTCAGTTGACCCACAGGGTAGGTCCCTGCTTACTTCATCCTGCATGCGCTTTCTGCAGTTTCTCTTAAGACGACGTGTATATTCTTGTTCACAATAATTGTAAACCGGAGATTTCCCCCGGTCAGCCTGTCTATTTTGTTTCTAAGATTTATCCAATTTCTGTGGAATACACCCCATGTGAATCGCTCGCACCTTCGTGTTCACATTTCTCCCAATTTTTCGATAGAGATATTTAGTTCTACAAATATCACAGTATAATCCACCAGTCATGATTCTAAATCTACAGCATTTCAGCGATATCTGGTTTCAAGCCATTCAAATAAATCCAACGTTTGTTTCAACTATTTCATCTTCTTGTATGTACAGTAAATACAAAAACTGTTTATCTAACTCATTTAAGTCCACCTGTACTGTACTTATACATTTCAGATGCTCTTATATTTTCAAGTCTCTTTAAGTTGCTTTTCATCATGTCTCTTTAGTTAAGTCTCTAGCCAGTCCGGCTGGCAAAACGCACTCGCACCATCATTTACTACACCAAAACTCAGTTACGCACTTCTCTTTTACACACACACACGTACGTGCTGCCACACAAATTCATAAAACACTCATACACATCAAGAATATATTTTTTCTTTTCATACTACAATGCGCTGTATTTTGTTTCACTTCTATGTGTATCTTTTTTTTTTAACAGCATAACTTCTCAAACTCGACATCACTTATTCCGTCTGTTTATTTTTTCCACCACTGCTCAGACACATTCTGACAGTGTCCAAACACTGTCTGATGGTCTGTACCCCTATTCAGCTTTCGATCTTCCTGCACAGCCTCTTTTCGCTTTTGTTCAAATTCTTCTTTGTAGCAAGTAAAGTATCTTTTCTTTCATTTAATGCTTGGTTTTGTTTTCATAAACACTTTTTTCCCCATCACATTCCGATTTCTCTTTTGCGTTTATCTCTCATGTATCTGCCACCACTGGTGTCGGTCGCACACCAGGGCTGCAGCTACATCCTTGTGCTTTTGCCAATACTCATATGCTTTCTTATAGGCATCTTCGCCCCAAACTCCCTCTGATAAACTTATTTCTATATTTTCCGTCCTTTTCCGTCAACTTACACTTGTCCTATACATAATCAGCCACTTCAATCACTTTCTCAAACAACCAGTTAGCCCACATGTATTTTGTACTCCTAACTACCCTCCATTAGTCAGTCTTGTATAGCTCAGGTTCTGTGTTCCAGGTGTTAATTAATTGATCAGCTGTCCAATGGAAACAGAGCATTTGTCTGCATTCTCATGCACAAAACTAATATTGTTTAAAATCCAATATCTACAATTTTATACTTTGAACAAAATTTTGAAGAAACCGTTATTTGTTTAGAAAACCTATTGTAAAAATGTAAATTGTAAATAATTATTGTAAAAACAAAAAGTGGAGAATGTCTCAAAGTACTGAAATATGTAAATTTGGTATTTAAAAAAATAAAAATGAAAAGCAATGAAAAAGAAAAATGAAAGGGTTGGCAAAATGAATGGCAATTTATATAAATTTAAAAAAATAATAAATTTCAATACGATTAAAACAAGTGTTTTGTATATATTACATACAGTACATGTATATTACAGACGGAAAGTAGTATTTCAAAATTGTACTACTAATGTTTTAGAATATTTTGTAAGCGAAAACTACATATGCCTTCCTACTTCCTTAGAGCTCAAAATAAAACTTCACAGATCAGGCCCAATTAAAAAAAAGGGAAAAAAGTTTTTTCGATCTACATAGTTAATGGAGAAAGGGCACTTTCCAAAACTAGCTTATCACAAGTTTAAAAAGCATTTTGCAAACAACCATTTAAATCTCTGGATAGAAACTGTGAATGTTAAATTGTAAAGCCCAACTGCTTTGCACATTTAAATATTAAGATTTGGTTAAAAAAAAGTATTTAAAATGACTATTACTATGAGTATATATTACAAAAGACCTGAAACAATCTTTAAAAATGTGGGATTCTCACCTTCATGTTTACTGTATTTTGCAGTTGACAACAATTTGGTAGGATATCTTAAATCCCAAGTTTTTTTTTTAATTCTGAATACATTTTATTAATGTGTAAAGAGAATTTAGTCCTCCTTTTCTTTTCATTGCGTTAACATTTGACCAACTTTACATAATTTTACTTTGTTCAACAGCCTTATGGCTGTTTTGGTCTTGAAATATAATTTTAACATTCTTATTTGTGTGTCATTTTGTCATTAGACAGTTTAGTTGAGATGAGATTTTGAACACATAAAATAAAAAAATAGTTCAGGTGACATCAGCTGTGTCAGCATGCGTAGGCTGCAAAGGAACAAGTAATGGGTTTATTCCATGCTGAAAAAAAGAAAAAAACAACAACGTTTTGGCCGTGGAGCCTTCTTCAGGTGTGAAAAAAAAATGTTCTAAGTTGAGTTCTTAGTGCAGTGATCACAGAAAGTTTATAAAAACGATCACATCACTTTGCTATTTATCTATTCTGTGGCACACAAGTTGTATTCCTCCTAAAAACCTGATTTGGGAGAATTTTAAAACTCTTCCCTATATATTTCTACACTTGAACTAAATCATTTATTTAAATTAGATTAAATGTTGAATTCCTTGTAATAATTTGAATCAATTGAATCTGCAGAACTCATTTCATTTACTGAAATGCTGCACAGCGAAAACCACAATGTTACTGTTTTCAAAAAGGGTATGTTCTTTTGATTTCTGTTCAGATTAAAACATTCTTGTCACAATATTCAATTCAACTTTGTCATTATACTTACATGGGTGCATAGTATAGTGAAAAGTGTTTCTCATTAGTCTCTAAAACTAAAACTGTTTAATGGCGGCACAACTGCTTCGAGCACAGACTGGAATATGTTCAGGGAGACCGCTACCTATTGGTTCAGGGAGCCAACTTGTCTCGTTCCACCAGGGAGGCAAAGCGCAACTACGCACGGAAGATTCACGGTCACTTCCTGGACACCAGAGACACGCGGCACATGTTTCCAGGCCATTACTGACTACAGGACTACTCCATGCGGCAGTGATGGAGAATCCTCCCTTCTGGATGCGCTGAATAACTTCTACAGATGCAGCCATTCAAAACAAGCGGAGTATGCTGCGGTAGAACGCAGTGGGCATGTTGCAGTTACCGCGCTGTACTGTATGCAAATTAGATTATGTTAATAGTATCCGGAGTCACCTTGTAAAACCGGCAGATGGAGCTAATAAAGCTTAACCTCTCCTGTACAGCATTTGAGCTGTCGCCAGAAAACATCCGGTTTCGAATCCCAATCACTACTGAGGAACAATCTTTATTCAATTAAGAATTTAAGTTGAATACTCTTTAGAGTTCTAAAAAATTCAAAAATTCTTTTTAGACTTCTAAAAATTCAACTGTATTACAGCATGTTAATCATTATACATTAAAATTGGTATATTTTATGAAAGCAAGATTGCTCAGTTGGACAAAAATACACAACCTACAGATGCAGCCATTCAAAACGAGCAGGTTATACTACGTTAAAACATATAATGTTACCATCGAAGAAAGATGTGAAGACAGGGGTTTAAATTAAATCCTTTCTGTATGAGGTTTTAGACTTCTAAATCATTTCCCTTTTAGAGGGAAGGCGCCCACAGATCTGTACTCTCACCCAAAGTGGGAAAGGACTTGATGTAGCAGGGGCCGGCGCCGCTGATGACAGCGCTACTCTAACTCCGTCTCGCACCCCATTGAGAGGGTCCGTTCTCGCACCTACCTTCCCTGAACCCCCAATACGATCAAATCCAAAACCAGAGGATATTGACCGGTGGGCTAGAGAAGTACCACACCCAAAATTAGGGATGCAGCGAACCTGGAGTGCGCTTCAGGAATTAAAAGATACTTATGGTATCACCCCCCTGACTGTCGCCATGATCCTCAGAAGGACAGGGGGAAAGCGTGTCGCAGAACTTTAAACAATTGTGTGAGGATAACGGCAGGGGAGGGCGATGGGAATGGGTTTGGCGATGGCTTAAACAAAATTATCCACCAAAGACAGATTGGAAAAAGATATCTGCATGTCAGCAGAAAGAAAGCGAGGATGTGGCTGACTTCACTGACCGCTTCGTCACACTCTGGCTGGAATGCTCAGGACTTAGTGACGAAGATGATGTGAATAGTGACGCCTCTGCTGTGATTAAACAAATTTATTTGAGTGGTCTTAAGCCTGATATAGCCAAAGCCCTTCAGTTAAAAGAGCCCGAAATAGGGCAAGATATGAACAAGCAGTTCGAGGAAATAGTTAAAATGGCACGACAATTCGAAAGAAATATGTACGCTAAGGTGCGGGCAATACAAACAGGATGGACACCGCCCATACTGAAGGGTTGACACCCGACTTAGCCCAAAAGGGGAAATTACAAATCGGTGCCATTATTGTAAAAATTTTGGACATTTGCAAAAGAATTGCTAAAAGCAACTAGTCAGTGAAGGCAGGATCAGAAAATATCGTGATTCCCCATTCAATCCCTCGAATCGAGAGGGACAAAAAAACCTGTTTTCACAATTACAGGATTTGAGCGAAGCAGACAAACGCGCTATCAGGGATCTTTTAAACTAGGACTCTTCCTAGTGGCCTCCTTACGCCTATTTCAGGAGTTGGGTGAAAAATAACTCAAATTACGATGTACAAGTAATGGGACTCAAATGTCACTTTTATGGGACACTGGGGCTCAATTATCTTGTTTAGTTGAACAGTCAGGCAAATGGTGTGGTGTCATATTCACAGGGAGGAAGCTGGAGGCCACTGGTATAGGGGAAAATCGAATAACACTCAGAGAAACTCAAAAACTCGAGATTAGACACGTCATGTGGGAAGGACCTGCCCCAGATCTTTTGGGATGGGATGCTCTGAAATACCTACAAGGGATTACATTAACCGTACATGAGGAGAGGGTGGAGGTAAACATCTGGTCCCTCCAAAAAGACGAACTAAAAGGGCATTCAATTTGGACTATGGATAAGGACGAATGCGGGCTTCTGGATATGGAACCCCCACATTTACTGGGAATTCCCCGCCATACACAAAGCCATATAAAATCAACAAAGAGGCGGAGGAAGGGGTTCGACCAGTAATACAAAAACTATTGGCTCAAGGCATTGTATGAAAAACTCATAGTACAAGCAACAGTGCAATATGGCCCATAAAGAAAGCCAGCGGAGCATGGCGATTCACAGTTGATTACTCAAAAGCTAATCAACACATCAACCGTCTCACCCCCTTGGTAGCAGATCCCTCTGCTATTTTTCAACTGCTGACCCCTGAGCACCAGGTGATTTCAGTATTTGACATGGCTAATGGGTTCTGGTCCATTCCTCTACATCCAGAGGTACAAGATTGGTTCGCTTTTGTTGTAGATGAAGATCAATGTACTTGGACCAGGTTACCACAGGGATTTCATAACAGCCCCACCGTGTATCACATGGCACTTCGGAGGCATCTCCGGGAGTTGCCTCCGGTGTCCTCCATTGTTATCCAATATGTGGATGATATTTTAATCGCATCTCCCGACGAGGAAACCCACAAGAAGGACCTCCAAATTATTTTGAACCATTTGGTCAAAAAAGAGCACAAAGCTAGTTATGGCAAAGCAGTTATGCCTAGACACCGTAATTTACTTGGAACAGAAGATTAGTCAGGGAAAGAGGGAACTGACAGAAGATCGGGCCCAGGCCATCCGAACACACCCTAGTCCCAATATGGTGAGAGAGCTCCGATCATTTCTGGGTCTGTGCAATTTCAATAGAAATTGGGTTGATGCTTTTTCTGAAAGGGCCAAACCACTTACAGACCTATTAAAGGGGGGAGGGAGATCCTTGATCCTATTGCTTGGAGTCCTGAAGCTGAACAGGCTTTTCATGATTTAAAACAAGCTCTGTTACAGGCTCCTGCATTGGGGTTTCCTTAGACGGATCAACCGTTCTACCTCTACGTAAGTGAAAAGAATGGATTTTGGACAGCTGTACTAACACAGGAACATGGGGGTAGGTCCTGCCCGGTAGGGTATTACTCTAGATCCTTGGACGAGATAGCAAGGGGCTGGGGACCATGTCTACGTGCCGTTCAGGCCAACTGTCTAGCAGTGTAGGCAGTTAATAACATAGTGCTAGATCAGCAACTGGTTGTTCAATGCCCACATGCAGTACACACCCTCATGTCCCTGAATCGGGTCAGTCAGGTTAATGCAATATGATGGCACAAGTGGCAGGTCTTGTTAGAGGCTCCAAATATTGCTATTGAACGTGAAGGAGCTCTAAATCCAGCCACATTGTTACCTGACCCCTCAGAAGTCTATCTGTTAGAACACAGCTGTAATGTTTGGGCAATGGGAGTATATGAGGGCATCAAAATAGCTGATCAACCACTAGGGAATGAAGACCTCATCCTCTTCACTGATGGAACCTCATTCATAAAGTCTAGTGGGGAAAGGAGGGGAAGATTACCCACGTCAGCACAGCGTGTCAGCACAGCGAGCTGAACTGAAAGCTTTGGTGGAAGCCTGTAAATTAGCAAAGGCAAGACCACCACAATATACACAGACGCACAATATGCATTTGGAGTATGCCATGACTTTGGAAGGTTATGGAGTAATAGGGATTTTTTAACCTCTGCTGGCACTCCGGTAAAGAATGCTGATTTGGTGTCTGTGCTGCTTGCGGCTCTCCAACTCCCAAAGCAGGTAGTTGTGGTAAAATGTAAGAGCCACAGCAGAGAGAACACTCCCGAAGCCAGGGGCAATAAGCCGGCAGACTGGACAGCACCTCAAGCTGCCCTAGGGCAATGGGAGGAGTGGTCTATAGAAAGACCTCTTCAGATTGTTTCAGTTTGCACAGTGAACATACAGGCACTCCGTACAGAACAGCTCAGCGAGCTCCAGGCCCAGGCCCCAAGGACTGAGAAATGGATGGAACGCAATGTGGGGCTGCAGAAGTATGGGACCTGGCACAGCAAATACACCCCACAGGGCACCCAGGAATAAGCCAAATGACCAGACGCTTTGCTCAGAGCTGGGTGGGGACAGGTTTCGCACCCTTCGCAGCTGATGTGGTACAACGCTGTGGAGAGTGCCAAAAAGCCTCTGGAGCACCCAAAGTAGCGGCCAAAGTGGCCCCTGGGTGTATGCCGCATTACCGAAATATGTACAGGGAGGACTTCCTATGGGGGCCATTCCTTGGCATCTCGAGGAGGTCATAGGCATGATCATTTGGAGAGATGATATAGGTGACTTTAATATGACAAACTATGGGGGTTGCCATAACACAACTTTAATCTGCACAACATTGCAATATCTACAGGAGCAAGGCTCAGAGCCCATGAGTTTCAAAGGCTCTTACACTCCTAAATATAACAGAAGCCATACACCACCATACCCGACTCTAAAAAAGGAACGTAAGGGAAACATATGTTTTCAGCACACTAATTGCCTGCACTTGGTGGGATGGAGTCATTGCAACCTTACCATCGCTGTAGATATATCAACCTCTACCTTTCAAATTCCAGGATGGGATCGACACACCCCACAGTTCGGTATAAGCTTCTAATTTTCAGAGGGATGGGGAGTGCCAAATGGAACATACTTCGTTTGTGGAAAACGAGCCTACCCATGGTTGCCAGCCCAGTGGTCTGGCTCATGTTATTTAGGATATGTGGTTCCTCATATCCGTGTTCAATCCCACAGCCCCTTCGGACCTAACCACAGACCACAAAAGAAACTGGCTGATTGGGAGTATTTAGGTATAATATTTCCACAGGCCAGCATAAACTTTCTAGGTCGAGAATTAATTCACATGGCTTCGACTTTAGAGGAATTAGCAAATTCTACCTCATCTAGTCTGAAGGCTGTTAATGATGAGATTGTAGCCCTCAGAACAGTGGCCATGCAGAACTGACTAGCCTTAGATTATGTATTGGAAGCCCAAGGAGGAACTTGTGCAATAATTGGCACTGAATGCTGCACATATATTCCTGATAATTCTGAGCACATCTCAGATCTGGCCCAACACATTTACAATGAGGGACAGAAATATCAGGACCATTACACTGAAATTTGGGGAATTGGGTCTTGGTTAAAGTCTGTGTTTGGGGCCTGGGGTGGAACTTTATCACAGTGTTTATTTGTAGGAATAGTATTGCTCATATGTATAATTGTAACCATCACGTGCACAAAAACATGCATCACATCTTGCTATAACCGTGGAACGCACAATGTCATGTCAATGCATACCTGTTCACCTAGAAAGGAACGATCTGCCCTGACATTGTATGTGTAAAAAATAGGTTGCACTGACTTGTGCCATTATAAGGGGGGGATGCAGAAAGATCTGAAGACGGGGGTTTAAATTAAATCCTTTCTGTATGAGGTTTAGACTTGGCAGGAAAGGGGGTTAACTGATAAGGATCCCAGATGCAAGCTAGGAACCCCCTGGGGGTGTAATCTTAAACTGACCATTTGGCCACGTTCTCTTAACTGGCCAAATACCATGACCCCCCTCTTTACCATAAGACCGAGTGAAGTCAGAAGCGGAAAAGAAAATACCATATAAACTAAAAGTTTGTACCAGCACATTGAACAATACTTCGGTTTTGTTGTTGCGGGAAACAAGACTTCAGCTTTAATTTTCCTTGCATGAAATAAACTCATCTGTTTAACTTCATCTCGGGATCCAGAACCTTATTCTTTCTGTTACGACAGCATTTACACACTACTTAGAGAATTGTAATTTTCAGGATGGATTTTTAGCCCAAGTCAAGTTGAAGAAAAGTGGTTTTGTGATCCTAGCTGAAAATGTTTATTCAGAAACTCCGGGGTGCCTTGATGTCGTGGTGCACCGCGCAGCAGTTTTATTCCAAAACTGAGTCGGTCGGATCACACAAGAACCCAAGCATTATTGAAACTCATTCAAATGCAAGTGCTTCTATTCGTGGTCTTGATTGTTTCCCACTCATTCCTTTTGGTTTGGGGAACATGTCAAAATCCTGTGCAAAGAGAACTTCAGATAGAGTTTGCGTAAACACTCAGTGGACACCCCAGGTAGGGTAAGGATCAGCATTTACACACTACTTAGAGAATATTTATTTTCAGGATGGATTTTTAGCCCAAGTTAAGTTGAAGAAAAGTGGTTTCGTGATCCTAGCTGAAAATGTTTTTTCAGAAACTCCGGGGTGCCTGGTTGTCAGGTGGTAAGATGGCGCCGACAAGGAAGGCTGCCGTCCTGCGAGCTCCCATTCGTCCTTGTCTATTTCTTTATTTTTGGTTGTTTTTCGTACTGTTAACTGCACATACTGCTTGCTCGGTGATTGGTTATGACCGACAAACACTTATGAACATACGATCAAATATTGGCACAGTTAAATCTACACCAATAATTACTGCCGACTATATGGACTGTGGTGTCTCACCTGTACCTGTACCTGTACTGGGAAGAAGACGACGTGATAGGAAGAGGGGTAAACGGGCAGGCGTTCTGGTAAAATGGAGGCAACGCAGCAATCGCGCCCCACTCCCGAGTATACTTCTTGCTAATGTTCAGTCACTGGACAATAAACTGGATGAACTGAGAGCAAGGCTTGCTTTCCAACGGGACATCAAGAACTGCAATGTGCTGGCATTCACTGAAACCTGGCTTGACCCATCTGTTCCGGACTATGCTATTCTCCCGAGAGGATTTTCTATTCACCGTCAAGACAGAACAACGGATTCGGGTAAGAGCAAAGGCGGTGGGGTATGCTTCATGGTAAACAATTCCTGGTTTACAGACGTGGAGATTATTTCAACATCTTGCTCTACACATCTTGAACATTTGACAAAAAAAAGGTCACCCTTTCTGACTCCCGAGGGAGTTCACATCAGTAGTTCTCACAGTGGTGTATATTCTGCCGCAGGCAAATTACACAAAGGCACTGGATGAACTACACTCTCACCTTAACAGACCCAAGAATACACATCCTAAGGGGGCATGAAACCCTGGCAGTATGGTGCCAGGAGAACAACCTCTCTCTGAACATCAGTAAGACTAAGGAGATGATTGTGGACTATAGGAAACATCGGGGAGGAGACCACACACCTATTTACATCAGTGGGACTGCAGTGGAGAGGGTCAGCAGCTTTAAGTTCCTGGGAGTTAACATCTCAGAGGATTTAACCTGGACCCAGAACACCAACATCGTGGTCAACACAGCATGGCAGCGCCTGTTCTTTCTCCGCAGGCTAAAGAAGTTCGGCATGCCATCACATATCCAGGCCAACTTCTACAGGTGAACTATTGAGAGCATCACTGCTCTCACTGTATTGGAACTGCTCTGCCCTGGATCGCAACGTATTGCAGAGGGTGGTGAAGTCAGCGCAGCTTATCACCAGCTGTGAGCTACCAAGCATCCAGGAGATCTACTCAGCTAGATGTCTGAAGAAGGCCAGGTCCATTCTGAAGGACCCCAGTCATCCCAGTCACAAACTGTTTTCCCTCCTTCTGTCTGGTAAACGGTACCAAAGCATTCGGTCCAAGTCCGACAGACTACGGACCAGCTTCTACCTCCAGGCAATAAGACTGCTAAATAGCCAACCTGCAGCTCCTTTAGCAAATCACCTGTTATGGCTACATGGACACACAATTCTCACTATATTCAGCATAACTGCACTAAATGTATATATTGCATACACCATGGACACATAAGAGCTCTACTCACATTGAGTTTTATTCCATTTAAAAAATGTAACCTCAATTTTGTGATTTTTGTGTTTTTGTGATTTTTTTTATTCTTGTAATTTTTGTGAGCTTGCAGAACAAGACATTTCATTGCCATCAACTACTGCTGCATGCCGTATTGTTGTGCATTTGACAAATAAACTTATTCGATCTGATTTCAGCGATGCACCGCAGTGTGGTGGTGGTTTTATTTTGTGCACAGGTCCTATTAGGATTCCGGGACTTGATTTCCTGAGAAGGGGCTTGGGATACTGTAACTGGGCTTCGAGAATTGGAATAGTGAGGAAGAAATTGGGTCTTTGGACAAAGCTAAGTCTGATTCTAGTTGGGAAGGTGTTAATATTGAAAGTGGATATTCTACCACTCCTCGTATATTTGACATATGTTTACCCTCTACCTGCAAAGCTCAGACGCACTTTGGTTAGTGAAGTTTTCCGTTCCATTTGGGGTGGAAAGTACGAGTATGTTAAGAGAGTGGATATGGTTCAACCAATAGAGCAGGGTTGAAGAGGTGTCCCGGACTTCCCATTGAAGTTGGACTGTATCTTTGTGTCGAATCTGTGTATAGCTTTAAGGTCTCCTATGAGTCATGCAATACTTTGTGCATTTCTGGTTTGCACAATGTCTGAGATTTCTGGTATCATGGTCCAATGTAGTTCCCCATGGGAGTGACTTCCCTTGGCACTATAAACATGCTAAAGTGTGACTAAAGAAATACTGGGACAGGGAGGAGGTATCAATAATATTGAACCATAGGCTGTTATATCAACATCTGATAGAAGTGATTACGATCCCGATAGAGTGGAAGGGGAAGAAGGCTGTGTGGTCCAGAGTCCAGCCACAGGGTCTAAATCAGCTTGTCAACCTCAATTGGAAGATTGTGTGGGGGCGGCTGTCAGTGCATGAAGTGCTCTACAAACACAAACTGACAAGGAACTCTGCATGCCCACGAGAAGGGTATAAGAGCACGGAAACAATAAAACATGCTTTTCTGGAGTGTGCTTTCGCACAAAAGGTGTGGAAGAAGTGTAATCGATTCTTCAGATTACTGGATGCATCTTTTCAAGTGTCAACGTTGCTGGTGTTGTATGGAATCAAGGGCGGCGTTACAAGGGGCAGTATCAATTTCTTACTATGGCTCCTGATTAGTATGATCAAGGCTGAGTTGTGGGACGCAAGGGAAGTTTTAATCTGGAAAAGGAAAGTAAGAACGGTCAATGGTATTTATCAAGGAATATTAAATGAGATCAAATTTCGAATTAAAAGAGATGTGCAGAAATGGGGATAGATAGATAGATACTTTATTGATCCCGTGAGGGAAATTGCAGAATACCATGCAGCCTGGGAGAGGTGGAAGGGATTAGTCTTGTTGTAAGATTATTTGAGTTTTTTTGTGTTAAGTTTTTGTGTTGAAACTGATGTATGATGATACTGGATGACATCTTGAATTCTGTTATGGATACTTTGTTTTGGGTTTTCTAATTTTGTAATAAAAATAAAAAAAAATCTGTTCTTATCAGTTTAATATCTGATACGTCCCCCATCAGGGGACAACATATTAAAGGGATTTTTGGAACAGGGAGCTTTCCCTCTCCCTCTCCCTCTGGCCTGACCACAAGGACGAGAAGGGCAAAGGAGAAGAGGAGACAGGAGACTCCACGCAGGAGACCCTTTCATTGGAGGCAACATCAGGCAAGAGGACCGTGGCAACCAAGACCACCAAGCCACCACTGGAATCACTCTGGGTTGAGCCCAGGGGGTGAAGGTGGGGCTTCCAGATGGCGACGACTCCTGGTGAGTTGCCTTCTGCTTCGGCGGCCGTGCACCCTCTGTCCCGTGAGGGGCAGATGAGGTGCACAGTGCGCTTTGTCTTAAAGAAGAAAGAAGATGAAGGGGTTTGGAGGGTTAGAAGACAATTGGAAAGGAAGATTTTCTTCGAAATGTTGAATATCAAGAGAGACTGACATCTTAGGCGTCCAAGACTTCCAGAATATTTACGACCTAACCTTGACTACGGAACGCAAATGCTCTAGGGTCTGGAGTAAGGCCAATGAAATGAGGGACACCGACCCCCTTGCCAAATTTGTTATTGAACCCCTTTTTGCGGGAACTGCGACCAGTTACGGTCCATATGTTCAACCCTCACGTGCCAGATTCAGACATAGTCACCTTCTTGAGAAGATTCATGGATGTCCAAAGTGAAGGAACAAAGATCCGGGACGAGGAGGACATATGGACCTTTAAGTGACGATACATGGTAAGGTTCCGGCCCAGCCAGGTTTCATCTGGGGGTGTGCTCCACCCCCCGGCTAATATTTTCATAGGGCCGAACAAGGGTTAATTGGTATACCCAGGACAGCCAAAAACTTGCAGAAAGTGTGGGCAGGAAGGCCACCTGGCCTTGGATTGCAAAGAACAGGTCTGTAGATGCTGTTACGCATTGATGGTACAGAGGGTACGTCCACTGGTGTGAGGGGGAGATCTCTCACCTCTCTCACTCAATAGTGCCCGTTCATTACTGCCCTCAGATTCACTGGTCCAGCAAGCCCTCCATGGCCATACTCCCCACAGGGCTTTCCCCACCTGGTGACAGAAGTGATATGTGTTAGTGGGGCCAGCAGGGGGCGCTCACCCTGCAGTCCATGTGGGTCCTAATGCCCCAGTATGGTGATGGGGACACTATACAGTAAACGGGCACCGTCCTTCGGATGAGACGTAAAACCGAGGTCCTGACTCTCTGTGGTCATTAAAAATCCCAGGGAGTTTCTCGTAAAGAGTAGGGGTGTAACCCTGGCATCCTGGCCAAATGTCCCATTGGCCCTAACCAATTATGGCCTCTTAATAATCCCCATCTATGAATTGGCTTCATCACTTTGCTCTCCTCCCCACTGATAGATGCTGTGTGGTGAGCGTTCTGGCGCACTATGCCTGCCGTCACATCATCCAGGTGGATGTTGCACATTGGTGGTGGTGGAGGGGAGTCCCCATTACCTGTAAAGTGCTTTGAGTGGAGTGTCCAGAAAAAGCGCTATATAAGTGTAAGCAATTATTATTATTATTGCAAAGGAACAAGTAATAGGTTCATTCCACGCTGAAAAAAAGAAGAAAGAGAACACAACGTTTCGTCCCTGGAGCCTTCTTCAGGTGAGGAGAAATATCTAACCCTGATAGCGGACCAGAGGAAACGTTGGAGGTTCCTAACGGCGGTCCTCTGGTGGAAGGCCTGTAAAAAGGCCATCGCCAGGGCCTCCGTGAGCTCCTGTAGGCACAGGAGGTCTGTGGGCAGGGTGGCTCTAGCCAACCTGCAAAAAGAGCTGGAAGCCTTATAGGCAGCCTTTAACCGGGGTGGTTCCTTTGACACTGCAAGAGCCGCAGAAATTCGGCATGCTCTTAGCGAGATCTGGTTTTCGCGAGCCAGGGATTTCTTGTTAAGGCTTAAGGGCTAATTATTTGAAAATGAGGAGAAGTGCTCATCCCATTTCTTCGGTGCGGTCCGTGCTCGCCAGGCAAGGACCAACTTCGAGGCGCTATGTCAAGCAGATGGCTCAGTAATGCAGGATGGGCTGGAAATGGAGGAGTGCGCTTTGGAGTATTACAGGTCCTTGTTTGCAGAAAAATCTGTGGACGCTGGCTGGTGGGAGAAGTGGTTGACGGGCCTAGAAGGGCGAGCTAAGGTCGCCCTGAGCCTGGACGGAGATCTAATGGCCGTGGAACTGAAGGAGGCTATGGCCGGCTTGCGCAGGGGAACTGCCCCCGGGGTCGACGGCCTGCACATAGACTTCTATGTTGCTTTTTGGGATATTTTACAGTCCATGCTCATGGAGGTCTTTGGCGAAATACTGCAGGCTGGAGAGATGGGGTCATCTATGAAGGTAGGAGTGATGTCCCTAATCTTCAAAAAGGGTGATAAGACGGATCTGGAAAAGTGGAGGCAGATCCAGTTACTCTGCACCGATTACAAGATCTTAGCAAGAGTACTGGGTAGGAGGCTGAGAAAGGTTATGCTAGATCTGGTCTCCAAAGATCAGACCTGTAATGTAGAGGGATGGAAAATGGTTTGGAACCTCCACCTTATCAGGGACACAGTAGCCTGGGTGGAAGACTGGGGCCTAGAGCTTATGCTGGTCAGCCTCGACCAGAGTAAGACCTTTGATAGAGTCCATCACGGCTTTCTCTGGGAGGTGCTGGCGCGGCTGGGCGTGAGCCATGTCTTTATCAGGTGGATCAGAGCATTGTACAACGGGGCAGTGTCTCGAGTGTGCATCAATGGGAGGTTGGGAGCGGGTGTGCTGGCCGGTTGTGGGGTGAGGCAGGGCTACCCTCTGTCTCCCCTCCTGTACACTGAGCCCCTCCTCCACGCAATTTCGTAAGGATCCTCCGATTGAGGGTGTGGTAGTCCCTGGCAGTGGGGGTGAGCAGGTAAAAGTCGCAGCGTACGCCGACGACATCTCCCTGTTCCTCACTTCCAAAAGGAGCATGTACCGAGTACTTCAGCTGATGGAGGACCTCTCAGCTGGCACCGGGTCCTGTCTAAACAGGGACAAGTGTGCCATCAAGTACTTTGGCAAGTGGAAGGACAGGAGAGACGAGGTCGCGGGACTTCTCCTGGAGCCGGGCCCATTAAAGATCTTGGGCATCCGATTTCACTTGGGTGACTCCGCCAGATTGAATTGGGAAGATAAGTTGTGACAAGTAAATCAGGTTGGGCATGTGGCAGGACAGGACACTTTCCTACACAGGGAAGGTCCCTTTAATCAAGGTGGACATCATGCCTTTCCTGGTGCACCTGGCCGGGGTGTTCCCTTTGCCTGCCTGTTTGAGGAAGGACCTCGTTCGTGCTGTCTTCCGGTTCATCTGGGGCGCGGGCTACGAATATATCGCTCGAGTGCACGTGTCCAGACCGGTAGAGGAAGGGGGAAGGGCCGTTCCAGACTTGCCAGCCAAACTGGACACCCTTTTTGTGTCAGGTTTGTGCAAGATCCTCCATGAGGACCCTGACCTTCTGTGCGTATGTTACGTGAAGCTGTGGCTAGCCGCAATGCTGAGGCACCTTGTGGTCTGGTCCAACAGGACGCCCAAAGCCGAAAAGCTGCTCTTGCATTACGGGCACGCAGTCAAGTGGCTGAAGAAACACCCTGGAGCCGGGCCAGCTGTGGTTGGGGTCTCAGAGGAAGGCTGGCGGCAAATACAGTCTGCCAGCCTTGACAACAGGCTGAAAGACCTCAATTGGCTGACCAAGTGGAACCGGCTGTCGAACCGGGACACATTGCATAGTCATGGCCTGTCGCGGCAAAACCGGTGTCCCTGCCTGGATTGCTCGGAGGTCGAAACAGTCATGCACGTTTTCTGGGGGTGCACTTTCGCACAAAGGGTATGGGAGCGGAGTGAGTGGTTGTTGGTAAGAGTGTCTGTGGGCTTCTGTATAACTAGCCAGGTAATATTGAAAGGACTTCCGGGACCACGTAAGTGGAATTGTGAGTTCCTCCTGTTGCTAGTGATAACCCTAGTTAAATGTTTTTTGTGGGTTTCACGGCGAGATTTTGTTGAGCACGGGAAGGGTGATCCACCTGACATTGTATGGAAGGTCCAGCATGACATCGCTAGGAGGGTCAGATGGGATATTTCACAGTGGGGTTTTTCAGCAGGGAAAGAACACTGGAAGGGATTAGTTTCATTAGGGTGATTTCTGTAATAGTCTGAGTAAAAAGTATTTGTTTTTGTTTGTATTTTTGGTATAAAAAAATCTGTTCTTATTAGTTTAATATCTGATACGTCCCCCATCAGGGGACCACATATTCCTCTGG